>NC_141689.1:559226798-559606798 GCF_964263255.1 Lissotriton vulgaris | reverse complement strand
AGTCTTCACCCTGTGCCTCATGGGAACAGTCCAGACCGAACTGCCAAGCATTCCTTGTTCTATAGCGCTGGGATGCTCTTGGGCAGCCATGCGCTCTATAAATCCATTTTCATTTCATTCATGTGTTCCCTCGACCGGAATCAAGCATCCTAGGACCTGGTTCTGGCAAAACATTCACCCCCAGTCACAGATCTGGGCTTAACCTCATCGCTGCTAGAGATATTTTCCTCCTGTGCTGGGCCCCTATGAAAATGGGTGTGGTTGTGACGGAACCATTCCGTCATCAGCACAGCCCAACCGTGACTGACGGAATGGTTCCGTCACAAGCATCGAAGGAGTTAATCCATCGTTATTTTGCTCACCACGCCCCCCCAGGTCAGAGGGTGAACAGCAAAACAAGATGGTATACCCAGACGTGGGTCCCGTGCTCACTATGCCACTGGGGTCAAGCTATCCTGGCTGAAGACAGCTGATATTATTATTTATTCAAGCAGAGTATGCCGCATGACGTTTCGACTCCTTGGAGCATACATATGTAGATAGATAGACAGACAGACATAATCTGAAATCAAAGTTATATTAATCTTCTAGTGATTTTTTTCCCCTTCCCAGTGTTAAGGAGTTTACTTCATCTCAGCCAGTTATCAACAAAATATAAAATTCTGTACTTATTCACCAAACATGGATTTATGAGTTGGGAATCAAGATACATTGTGTATTTTGTTCTGACTAGCTTAGCTGTCATTAATTAGTGACTTGATGCGTAATGTATGAATCACACATTGGACCTGGTCCCTGTTGGGTGAGCTAGAATTGGGACCTCTGTATAAATGATCTACCTTATTAACTTGAAAAATTCTACCCAGGTTGGAACTTTTTTGTACTTTGATGCATTATTGTTGATTTTAGCAGAACCTGTATGTGCTTCAGGTTGTTACCGGAAAAATGTTCATTTAGAAAGACCGCCATAATAGAACTTCTATACTATATTTGGGTCTTCTAAAAACATGATTCCTTGGCCACAGGAACCTGTAAGTTGAACTTTACAATATATACTGGCATCTCAAATAGAACAAATTCAAATTTAGCAAATTTCAGAAGAGTTTACTGGTCCTCCTTTTCATTCAGGTATCCGAGCTCTAGATAACATTTTTTATAAGGCGTGATATGTAGGATTAGGACTATTAGTCATCATAAGACGGAGTCCAAGCCAATTAAATACACGTATGCAAGACCAAGTTAAACCTTGTAGGTTTTATTTAAATTGAAACCTTTACAGAAGGCAAAACGTGGTTAATAAATAGCAATTAATGTCTGAATAGGAAGTCAAATCCGATTTTATGCGGTCATCAACATAAGGCTACCTTTCCAAAGAAAGAAAGCAGTCAGAACAAACAATAGTTCAGCAAGGGGACCAATATAATCTGCCTCAAAAGAAAAGCCAGAAAAGACTAAGTATAAATCAAATGAGAGACTAGCATAGAGTCTACATAGTTAGGGAAAGAAAGTCTGGCATGTGTCCCAAAACTTCTTTGATTGGGTTTCAGACGGAAAGACACACACATTCGTTGATGAGATATGACATAATAGGGTTGAACTAGCAATGCATCATTCTAATAAGCCAATGAATATTGGAATTCTTAAAATACATTCAATAAGATACACCTGAAAATATCTACTTCTACTGCATATTATTAAATCATTGTGCATAGCAAATGAAGGAAATTACATGGTGTTTATGTATTACATAATACAATAGACAGTTAAATGAATGGTCCGTAGGAAAAGCTTGAGCAAAGGACTTTAAAAGTTACTAGGGCAAGAGCACTTTGGACATGGCTTTTTTCGAGAGGAACATAAATGAAAGCAATTTATCGATACAGAGAACATGGACTTCTATTTTGCTGAAAATGAAAACCTCAGAGAAACACCTTCACATGGAAAAGCTCTTTCACCTCAAATAAATTTCTTTCAGCAAATATAAACAGATGTCAATGCAAGCTAGTCATGCTAACTTAAGTTTATCTTAATTATGCCATATTTGTTTCTAAATACAATCATTATATAACACAGATTTTCATTAATACGGACAATATTGCCATACTAGATAGTGGCATTGGAATTTTTGATGCACACAGTTTTATGCTTTCAGAAAATGTAGCTGGATGTGCTGATATTAATGTCAAACTCACACCAACGAACCCCATTTAATCTTTTAAACACATCCTCACATACAAGACAAGAAACTAAAAGATGCAATAATTCCAATTGATCTGAGCCACTTCTCTAGCAGGTATTGCAATCTCGAAAGCCTCATAGGCATGCAGAAGAATTGTCAAATGATTTTCTAATGGATTAGCCTCAATTTGAGATCAGGACCTATGACTTGCATGCCCGATCTTTATTTGGACCATAAACCTTGTGAAACTTCATCAATCCCTTGACCCCAGTCTTGTCTGTTTTTCAAGCAATTAGTTTGAGTCAGAGTGTAGTACCACTTTAGTTACAGCTGACCACTCGACCAGCTTTCCTACTGCAAATAATAATTTAGAACAGCTACTGGTGGCTTTTATGCCAACTCCTCAAAATACTGTTTTGTGCATAGTGCCTAAATATTTGAAATTTCCTTTTTCCGGTTTGGATGACCATTGGTGTCTTGTTCTCCCATAGGGGGTTTATTGCCACTTCACTCCATACCAGTGGCGGTGCGTCCATTGGGGGCGTTGGGGCGTTGCCCCACTAGCCATGGACGCACCTGCCAACAAGAACATGTCTAATTTATTTTAAAAAGTCAGCCGGGATTAATTTGCAGCGCGCTATCGTCCCCGGCCGGGAGAAGCCCGACAGAATCGGGCAGAATCGGGCAGCGCGTAAGGCAGTGGCCGTGCGGGGGCGGAGCAATCAGAATAGCGTTGGCCAGTAGCTGCGCGCTGCGCCGGCCTGTCAAAATATTGAGGACTCGTGGGTTTCACATGCGCAGTGTGTACTACAGTAACTGTACACACTGCGCATATGAACTCCAGGAGGCCTCGATATTTTGACTGGCCTGCGCATGCGTACTGTTGTCCGTCCACCACCCCCCCACCTTAGCAGTGGAGACTAGACAGGCATGAAGTCCCGGCCCCGGTCTCATTAGGGGCAAATAGCAGTCTGCTCGTAAGCCAATCCTGGCGCAGTGGCGCTGTTAACGCTGCGCCAGGATTGGCTGCTGCAGCAGGATGGTGCCGCCAAACGTGGGTGTTGGCTGCTCTGCTGCGGCCCGCACTGCTTGGCCAATCACCTGTAGCTATTATCAAGCAAATTCGAGGTGATTGGCCATTAGCACGCGTGGCGCTGGTGGCGCACCAAAACAACTGCTAATAGTGAAGTTTCGGTCTAGTAAGTGAAAGTAGAAGTCGTAGACTCATAGACTGGTCACTAGTGCAGCCAGTGACCACTACCAGAGTCACTCACAACTCGGTCGTCGCTCGTGACTCGTCGTCGTCGTCCTGCTGCTGGCTGCTGCCCTGGGCCTGGCTTGGTTAACTTACTTAAGTGTGTGTGCGACGTCGTGCGTACCCCTACTGTCCGGACCTCACCACCACCGCAACACGGCACCGCGTCCACCGTCCACCGGTCCACGTAAGTTTTTTACTGTGCACTGCACAGCACACTGTGACTGTTTGAAAATAGAGGCTTCCTTCACCCAAACGAGCAGTAATACTGTACTGCATAGCCGCCCTGGCCTGGCCTGCGCTTGCCTACAGTTAGCATTAGCATCAGCAGGGCAGCATGTGTTGTTGTGCAATCAGTGTATGTATGTATTGCCCGAGATCACACCAATAGTGTATGCTAGCCTAGGCATCAGTCCTGGTTTCTGGTCAATCCGCCTGCCATTCACACAGGAGTTGCCTTCTAGCCTCCCCCCTCCCTCACCTGAGAGGGGCTCCCGGGAGGTCGGGGGGGGGGGGGCAGGGGTAAAGCCTTTCCGAGAATCGCTCGCACCAATCGGACCGACTAAGCAGGATTTAAAACCTAAAGGAATAGTAGACCGCGATGGGACTTTGCGCAGGCCTTGGGACATTGTGACGTCACCAGGCAACTATCACCCCCCTCGACGTCACACTTAAGAGCTAGCTGTCTCCATCCGCAGCAGTGCGGGAACAGGCAGCGAGTGAAGGACACCCCACAGGATAGGACTGTCTGCCTTCATTTTCCGGTAGTGAGCATCACAGCCCCCAAACCTTCTTAAACACACTCAGCAGGGACAAGCACCGTGGCAGTGCACAACAGGCCTGCTTCCAAGGACATTCTTCCCAGGAGAACCCCCTTTATAAATGTGGTGCTGGTGAGTCATTCTCAAAAGATTTTCTGCCCGTCAAAAGTCTGTTTCTGGGATGTAAGCTGCCAGCTACAGGCCGGGTACCCGGTCATTTGCCTGGGATAGGCCGGCTGCTGTTTTATTGTGAATCGCCGGTTTGTGACAGCTTCCAGGCCTGCAAACAGGCATATCAGTCCCAGGTTTGCTTCCTGGAATTATAAACCCGTTCGTGGGCATTATCAGCCTCGCTCTCAGGGCATTAACTTTATTTGAAGTGTCGGCTCCTGTACTATTACATATCAAAGGTGTACTTCAGAGGTGTGATGGGTCCAATCGGGTGCATTATCTACCTACTAGAGAGTGGCTAATTTGCAAAAATAATACGTGCCGGCCACCTTTGATTCTGGGCAAATCACTTAATCTCCCAGCAAATAAATATGTCCTTAAATGGTGCTGGTGCTCATGAAAAGCGGTGTTCGTGTATGTTTAAGTGCGGGTGCTAAGCACTGAAAACTACCTGCTTCAATTAGACCTGCCTGTAATAGAACTTCTGGGGTATTCTCTACCATATGATAGGAAAGCTCACCTTTACTAGCAAAATCTCAGAGTTATTTGTTATTCTTTGTAGTCTGTGGAGTGTTAATAAACCGAAACCGACGGGCCGGCAGTACTAGTAAGGTCACCGTCTGGGTCTGGGTCGTGATCTGTTGAGCAGTCAGTGCGCCGTGACTGGTGGCTGCCAGTCTTAAGTTCTGCTCACAAAGTCGGACTCGGACGCGCAGCTGTGAGCGCTTCTCACTCAGCCTGGTCACAGGCTGGAGGTTTCTACAGGTAATGATGAATTAGGGCACGAGGCTGCTAAATCTGGCGTCATCTGAGTCAGGGGGGCGATTACTGTTAAACTGGAGGCGGCTGCTGTTTATTGAAAAACAAACACATGAACTAATTAGCGATCAGTGCTAAATGGGAGACTGTGCTCACTGTGACAATGAATGAAGGGGTTGCACTCACTACATATTGGTAACTGTGGTCCTCTAATGTGTACGTACACATTACTTCACATAAAATGAGAAAAGGTTAGAAATTATGCTTTTACTCAAGCTTGATGCATTTGTTGCCTTTGCAACATTTTCATAAAAGTATACCCCGTGAACATTTTATTAGTGCAACTGCTCCATGTCATAAACATTCCACTACATTCTATGCATGCGAAAAGACAAACAGTGCTGTCAGTCCATAATGTTTTGTATGTCACTTCTGTTGTGTGGCACTTTAGCCCTGTAGCTTGGAACACCATGTTCTGCCGCAGCATTCAGTACTTGCTAATTGTGTAAATATTTTCACCTATTATATTGAGAAGGAAACATTTTTGTTTTTTAAATTCACATTTCAGTTGCTGTGCAAATTAACATGACAATGACTAGTATGTACATTACGTTTACGTTAAATGTGATTGCAGTGCATATGACAGTTGGGTTTTTAGAAGTATTCTGTTTCACCAGTCTTTCCTTTGCATAACGGTGAAATTAAAGGGTAGTATTCATATGTTTGTGCATCAGTTAATTCCATAGCTTTCTTAAATGCTGGATCCTAAAGGTGCCTACCTAATTTGAATATCATTGATCCATGAGGGGAACCCAGTACTGAGCGTTGCCAGATATCTGGGGTATTTTCCTATGTTAACTTTATCTTGTTTTGCCCGGAAGTAGCCTTGTAAAAGTCCTGCAATTTCCCATCTGCCTTTCTACCTGAAGTTGCCTTGGAATAAAGATCTATTTATTTTATGTTTGGCAACATTTGCAAAATATCCTACTTCCGTTTTTTCTGCTCCTTCTTTTTCATGTTTCAAACTGTCTTTTGTGATTAGAGATCAGATCCCTTTTGCATCTAAGGTGTATGTCTCAGACATTTGTGAATCTGCCATGCAGACCCTCAGTGCTTGACCATTGCTCTTCTCTTTCTCAGTAGTTTACTCAGCCTGCTGCTTGACCTCAGCTGGAAAATTCATAAAACTACAATTCCTGTCACATTGGAGAGTGCTTCAGAGCAGTTAACAGCTGCATACTATCTAAACGCCTACAGTTAAATACGTTGACAAACAAGATACATTTATATGTTCATCCTCACCCATCTCTCCACAAGAAGTAGGCTGCCACTAGTCCACTAGTGTTGCTCAATTTCTCCCTCCCTTGTACCAAGATTTCAAAGAAAGCTTCTACCTCATAAGAGGCCAGTGTCCACATTTCCCTACCTAGGTCTCCTTAGAGAAGTTCCAGCCAATATCACTGTAGCACTTTCCTGTGCTGATTTTGCCACTAAGCCCCCCCACCCCATCGTCCTACTTCACAGGTTATAGAGAATTTTAAATGTGGCTCCTCAGCCTACCCATTTGGACTCCCATCAGCCATCAAATTCTTACACTGGCTGCAGATAGCTAGATATAACGCCTTTAAAGCAATGTGCATCATATATCGAGCAATCCGCTGCAGTGGACCACTCGGTTTTCACCATAATGTGTACCTTTACCCCTAACAAAGTCACTTTATTTAGGTTGATTCGCACTCGTATACAAAAACATAAAGTTGAGAACTGGCTGAAGCTTCTTCTCTGGGCCGAAGGCCATGGTCTGGTACTGGATTCCTGCAAAAATGAGAATTTACAGTGGCCTATGATGTCAGAGCGAAACAAAAGGGGATGATGGACGTAGCGTTTGAGCAAATCAAACACTCACCCCCAGTCAACTGATCTGGGTTTAATCCATCACCATTCTTTAGCTCACTCAGCCACCCCAGTTCAGACATGGCCTTTTGCATATGGCCATGTCTGAACAGGGGTGGCAGAGTGGGCTAAAGAACGGTGATGGATTAAACCCAGATCAGTTAACTGGGGGCGAGTGCTTGTATTGTCAACTCTCCGTCCATCATTTCCTTTGGTTTTTCTTTGTTCGCCATAAGTTGGCAGGGTATGCTCAGACGTGAGTCCCTTGCTCACTTTGCCACTGGATTCAAGCAAGCTGGGCTGAAGAAGGCTGAAATGCCAGAAACCGGTCCTCGGTAGCTTGTTTCCGGCCCAGGGAAGGCATGGCTTGGCAGTTTGGGCTGGACTGTTCCCATGAGGCACAGGGTCAGACTGATTTGTTTATGTTTTATATGTTTTCATACATTGCAATAAAGCACTTCTGCTGAGGTATTTACAGGCCATTGAGTGCCTTTTCTTTATTATTGTAGCCCCCCCCCCCCCCCACTTGTGCTGCAGGCCTTTAATTAAGATAGAGATAATTTAACTGCGATAGTTCAATGCAGTGGGCTCTGAGAGGATTTCTGTAAAGGTTACGAGCTTTGTATGGTTGTAAACAATCACCATAAAAAGTTGCTGCCATTTTAGATAAAACTCTGTCATATTTTGAATGCAACAGCTAGACTGTTTGTTTTATCATTCGTGAGTGCTTTGTAGGTTTAGCTAACTGTATTGCATTCTGTCACTACTGACAGACACCTTCTTGTGTTTGATTTAACCATGTTTAGCTACTATAATATCAACTTTTTTGGGTTGTTGTTCGCTAAGTAGAGGTTTTATGAGAGTGGAATTCAGAAGAATGCAAGACCAGCTGTTGAAATCTTCATGAATCTTTTTGCGTAGTGACCGCTCCTGAAATGTGTACTGTTTAGGGATAGCAGTTGTTGTAGCACCACTGGGCAGGTTTACTTTTTCTCACCTTGTCTACTAACACTACACTTCAGGTTTCATATACCTGGTTTTCCAATGGATCTTGATTGTGCTGAGAGGAGTCAGATATAGGGGACCCAATGTAGTTATCCAGTGAGGACCAGGAATTGGAAAATTGACCTACAAACTAGTAATTAGATTCATATATATATAACCCTCAACACTATGCAATACAGATACAGAATTATCACATCTAGACCAAATCTCTTTGGGAAAGTCAGTCGGTCTAAAATCATACAAACCAATAACTCAGTTAGAGCTATGCAGAATATTTAACATTAGAATTTGCTATTCAGAGATCTCTCTATTCAGATTCCTGGCTCTCATTAATACTCAGTTGGAATGCACAATTAATAATTGAAGATGAGACATGGAAAGGCAGAAACATGATTTGAGGATGGTTTAGTTTTATCAGTACATTTTAAAATAGTAAATACATCAATATCAGGCCTTTATTTCTCCTAGGAGTGCAGAGTAATCAAATTTAGTCTTTTCCTGTTGTCCAAAGGGGAGCGTTATGTAGGAGAGTAGGGTCTGCTTTCCTATGGTCACCCCATTTTTTTGCTTTTTGCTTTACTGGTTTACAACTTAGAAAGGCTGTGGTCCTTCTAATCAGACCCACAGCCCAGATGTTCTCTCTCTAAATTCACACAATGTACTTTAGGTGCATTGCCAATTGGGTATTGGGTCACTCTTGTGAGTCCATGTATAGTGTACCATAGGTGCACCCAAGGCCTACCAGGGGCTGCAGCATGTATTATGCCACCCATGCCTGGCCATTCAAATGAGCTGTTGCAGCTATATTGCTGTCCTGCATAAGATATATGTATTTGTACTGAAATTTGATATTATTGCACCAAATCTTATGCGTTGTACTTTGACTATTGACAGGCTTCTTTCATATTGTGATGAAGCTCTGTTGTTATACTGAATAAGCAGCTACCTAGTATGTTATATGACAGCTCTTTAATAATGTAATCCCTGCACTTTCACAATTGCTTTATTAACCTTCCTGCTTTCTCAGATTTGCTTGGAAATGCACCATTTTTCCACTATTTTTTCAAAATTTTCTCGGGGGGAATTCCCCCCGAACCCTCCTTAGGGGGTCCGGGCTCGCTCGCTACGCTCGCTCGCTACGGTGCAGTATGAATGTCATTTTCCGCCCCACCACTTTCAAATGTCACCAGCCGCCACTGCTCCATACTTGTTAAATACCGTAGACGCAAGCTTTTTCATTTCCTCCATTGTAACGTACTGCCATTATACATTATTCCATAGAGGAGAAAACATTCATATGTTCAGATTTATATCCATTTTGGTAGCTGTCTTCCTCGCCTCCTCTTTTGAGCATATGCAGAACATATCTTCCTTGTTTCAATACTGCATTTCCGTAAATCAATCAATCGGGGAGTTTTTATGCGTGCTACTCATCCGTGAGGATTTCAAAGTGCTGGGAGGGTGGGGGGGGCGGAGGGGGAGGGGGAGCTGCTCCGGTCACTCAAAGAGCCAGGTCTTGAGGGTCATCCTGTAGATATGCAGGGTGGGCGCGTGTCTGATGTGGATCGGCAACTCTTTCCAGGCTTTGGCCACATTGTAGAAGGTTCTTCCACTTGTTTTTGCTCTGCAGTTGTGCGGGGGTTCTGCGAGGGAGAGGTTGGCGGATCGGAGGTTCGTCTTGGGTACTTGGATGGATATTCTGTCATTGAGGTATTGGGGTCCAGTGTTTTGGAGTCATTTGTCGGTGTGGATTAGTATCTTGAAGGTTACTCTTTTCTCGACGGGAAGCCAGTGGAGGTTACACAGGTGCTGAGTGAAGTGTTCATGTTGAGGGATGGTGAGGACCAGTCTGGCTGCGGTGTTCTGTATGATGTGGAGTTTGCAGACACTTGTTGATCCTGGCGTAGAGGGCGTTTCCGTAGTCCAGTCTGCTGGTTATGAGTGCGTGGGTGACGGTCTTCCTAGATTCTGATGGGATCCATTTGAAGGTTTTTCGGAGGATGCAAAGGGTGTTGAAGCAGGTGGAGGCAACAGGGTTGACCTGCCGGGTCATGAAGTGGGAGGAGTAGAGTACAATGCTGAGGTTTTGAGCGTGGTCCATGGGGGTGGGTGGGCTGTCGAGGGCAACCAGGAGTTGTCCCATGCAGAGGGGGAGGGTCCAAGGACCTCAGTCTTCTCTGAGTTGAGCTTAAGGCAGCTGCTGCTCATCCAGGATGCGACGTCTTTCATTCCTTCTAGGAAGTTGAGTCTGGTGATGATGGGGTCTTTGATGGCGGCGAGGATGAGCTGAGTGTCGTCAGTGTAGGATACTATGCGGAGTCCATGCTGTCTGACAATGGCGGCGAGGGGGTCCATGTAGATATTGAGCATGTGGCTGAGTGGCGATCCTTGGGGTACTCTGCAGTTGATTTCTGTGGGTTCGGAGTGGAAGGGTTGAAGTCTTAATTCATTTGGTTCTGCCAGTGAGTAAGGATCGGAGCCAGTCGAGAGCGGTTCCCTGCATACCAGCTTCCTGGAGTCTGGTGATGAGTGTGCGGTGGGAGATAGTGTCGGAGGCTGCCGAGAGGTAGAGTAGGATCAGGGCTGCGGTGTGGCCTTGGTCGGAGTGTGCGGATGTCGTCTGTGGTGGCGAGTAGGGCGGTCTCAGTGCAGTGGTTGCTGCAGACGCCAGACTGGGAGGGGTCAATGAATGAGTTTTCGCCGATGAATTTCGTTAGTTGGATATTGACGGTCTTCTTGGTGAATTTGGCTGCGAAGGGGAGTAGGGAGATGGGTCAGTAGTTCTTGAGGTCTGTGGGATCTACTGAGGGTTTCTTGATTAGGGGGTCTGGCTTCTGCGCGTTTCCAGTCGTCGGGAAAGATGCCGGTTTTGAAGGTGGCGTTGATGGTGAGTCGTAGTTCGGGAGTGATGTGTGTGTGTATATACACTCACAGAAGTCTTTGACAAGTGCATCTTAACTAATGTCTTAAACTGTTGCAATATAAAAGCTTTCTGGTATATTTCCAAAGAATGAAACCCAAATCCTCCTTTACATAAAGGAATCTGCATTTATTTTACTGAAATCTTGACGTTTGTTGCCCTGTTACCTTGCTCCAGCAAATGTCAAAGATGTTTCTCTGTTTATACCTAGAGAACAGACACATAACCACTACATAAATCAAAATATGTAAGAACCTAGAAAGTATTTACATTTTAATTATACCACCCACCTCATTCCTAGGTTAAACTTTGACCATCTGTAGAATTCTTATTTTGTTTGTTCAACCATTGGGTCTAAATTTAGCTCAACTATTATTATATCCCTCAGGATTCAAATGCATAGGTATGTAGTGCTATCTTCCAACCACAATAAACTCTATCCCTCCATTTTTCCAAGTAACTTTAAATACCAAAGATCTACAAAAGTTATTGATGTTCATCAGACTTGGAAGAGTCTTATCAAATTCTGGCAGAGTGAGTAGCATATGAAAGTAAAGTAATACCTTTATCCCTGCATTACCGATAACCACACCCTTTTTGTTGTTTTCTCACTATTAATCATTATTCTTGGATGTTTCATAGTTAATGCAAATAATAGAAAAAGGAAACATCCTTTTTTGTTTCTTTGAAAAGTGTCAGCCTTTCAGGATGGATTCCATTTGTGCAAATATTACATGTACAGACTTGATATGCACAAGATGTTGCACTTCTGAGCTTGCCCAAAGTTCATAGTTTAGTCTTCTTTTCTCTGGGGTACCACATGATGATGGAGCTTGCTAAATATTATTTCTTCTGTATGGTTAGTAAAAAACATTTTTGTTTAATAACAATATTTTGTATTACTCTACCTAGCCGGCACATTTCTGCTCTCTTATTTTAACTATATTTTTGTTTAAGGAAAGAATAGCTAAGCTCTGACTTTCCAATTATTTGTCAACTAGTTTAAACTTACAATATTTGATGGTTTGGTATTTGGCAGGGACTCTTCTAACTTGCAACCAGACCACATTCTTGCTAAAAACTCATGTGCCCCAACATGACCTGCAAAGAGTTGAAGGATAATGGCAGTGAAATTAATGTTGCATTTTAAACTGTGATTCCTAATTAAATTAGTTTACTTAAACCCAAATCTAATGCGGTTTCTGCTTTTTAAGAGATCTATGTTTTTTTCAGCCAAGGAAAGCCTGAGTTAAGCTGGCCTGTTTTTTTCAAACCCATGTCTTCGGCAAAAAAAGTTTTTTTGGCTTTTTTTCACACCGCTTAAAAGATGTAAGCTAGAGGTGGGGAACTATAAACCGAGGACTCTGATCCAGGATAATAGAAACATTCCAATTACCGATTTATACAAGATTTTAAGTCCTGAATCACAAGAAGGCCTATGTAATAAGATGGTGACCAGCCTAAAGAGAGAGGAAGGGCCAGGTCTGATTTTATTTATTTAAGGGTTTTTATATAGAGCAGCCGTTCACCAGGGGTGTCGAGAATACAGAGTTTACTCTACAGATTTCTATGCATATAGAAGCATGTATTGCAGCACTCTACCACTGTTCCTTGCTTCCTCTTCACCCTTCGAAAGAGTAGGAGAGGCTCCATTGTCTGGCCCTTCAAGGGCTTTAAGCTTTTATATGGATCGATCCAAGGATTATTGAATGGACTGTCGAATTTTGGGGGGTTACTCCAGATTGAAGAATGGGAAAGCTGTACAGAAGAAGACACTGTTGAGGTAGATAATGCTTTGCATTAAGATCTGCTATGCACTGGTAGTGAAGCAGCTCCCAGAATGTCTGAGAGCTCATTCCACTAGGGCCAGGGCCTCTACAACTACATTTGTGCAGGGGTGGGGTATCTGTCCTCTATACCTGTCAGACTGCTACATATGCTTTGGTGCATGCATTTACAAAGCACTATTGCCTTGACAGCCATGTTCCGTGCAAAGATCACCTCACTTGCTTAGGTTTGCAAGACTTAAAATAGATACCAAAGCACACCACCTAAAGGTGATGGGGTTGTGGAGTGGACAACTCAAAGAGGGGGAATCTGTGGTTAGAAGTATCCATCAGAAGGTTACTTACAATTTTTATCACTCTTTCTAGTGGATAGATTTCTAGCTGCCCTCCTCCCTTTGTGTCCTATGTAGTGGCCTCTTTTTAACATCTACAAATGTCCCAAGTTAGTACTCAGCACATTGTTTCAATTGTTCATGCTCTGCGTCTGTGCAGAAAGCAAAAAGACAAGAAACTGACAGTTTAGATGCTGTTCTGCTCGATCACACTTCAGTGGCTGTAAGGAGTCACTGTGCATCCTTAACATGCCACTTGTCAGTGCATTGAATGCTGCAATTATAAATTTCTTCCGATCAATTCAAGCAGCTAGGGGACATTCTGAGAAGAGGAATATGTTGTTTCCACTAGAAAACATGAAACCAAAGGTAAATAACCTGCTCTTTGTCACAAACAGGCACGCATATCTATACACTACAATCCTTCCTGGCCTTGCATTCCTTAAGGGATCTGGTGCATCCTACCAGTGTCAAAGATCACTCGTCCAATAGAAAACAAGAGGAAGTCCTTCAAAACTGATAAGTTCCCCTGTTTTTAGGATACCTCTTGCTAGACTTCAGTGAACTATAGTGTTTTTGCTAACTCCTGGTGGCAGAAATAGTGCCTATGACTTTGATGCATATTTGTAATTCCACATATAAAATGCAAATAAAACTTTTTCATAAAAATGTGGGAATATATATGGTAATATTAATCTAAGCTATATTTAGGAAACGGTCTTTTTTGGCATCTCTAATCTCTAGCAGGAACATTTTAAGTGATAGATGGTAGCGTTTGCATTATAAAAGCACATCTGAAAAACCAAAGCACCAGGTCTAAGTAATTTTGGCAGACCACCTTCAAAAGATGTGGGCTAGGCATTGTTGAGTATTTTCTTTTTTCAAAACATACTTGTAGAGATTTCTTTTTTTTATGAGAAATTACACGCTAAAAGTTCTTTTGGTTAAGGAATGCCACACAAATACAGTTGAGTAACCTTTTGTTTTTGCTTTGAAATGTCTGTTTTTTCAATTTGAACAAGCCGGAATGTAGCAGCTGCCAACTTTCTCCCTCCATCCCTCCATGCTATCTTTGATCCAATTTAAGTTGAAAAGGGGGCATGTTACTCCACATGCATCCTCATTACGCACTGCAGTAATACATGCCTCTCTGTTGTGTGCACATAAAGTGAACTGTTTTGAATGCCTTTTGTTGCACATTTTCCATCGGATTATTAGTTTGAGACAGGTGTTGGGGAGGAATTACAGAATTTCCCCAAGCAATCTATTAAAAAAAAATTATTTGGGGATTTTTAAACCTATTGTTGCTCTATTTTATTGCCACAAAAGGTTTAGGTTGTATGGAAAACACTTGACATTTCCACCGGCACCCTACTTAATTTGCCCACAATAGATTGGATTTGAACAATACTTGTAGAAGGTTTCAGGATTTTCCTATCCTTGGAAAGCATTTTTAAAATGCATGTTTGCGTTAGTCTATGAATGAACAGTTTGATCTATGAATTTCTTAAAACACATAGCTTTTAATAGACTTCTGTGAAAGACATGAATGTAGCCCTTAAAGGAAAGATACCTTCAACCAATCTATTAAATATTCTCCTAATTATTATGAAATAATCACCAACTCCTACAAAAGTATTTCAAAAGTCCTCAGCAATGAATGTTATTCTAAATGATTGTGTACTTCCTTCAAAAGTGCATCTGCATCAAGTAGTAAACACCCATTATGTATTCCCACAATATATGCATGTGATGTTGTCCTTGTATTATTAGCATTGAATTTTGGGGAGATCTCCCTGAAAAGCATTCATCCCAGCTAGATTTACTAATAGATGGTAAACAGACTATTGTGTATTAAATAATGCCACTATCCTTAGTTGCCTCTTACCTCCCTCCAATGATTATCAAGAATGGACAGAAGGATAATTCTCACCACTTATTTCAAAGTCTCTCCTACTAGGTTCCACATTTATTTTAGTGTTAGAGATGTCTTTGTAATTCTGAGTCTTTTAATTTCCTTATATCTTAGATTGGGTCTAGGGTCCCACCTACTTAAATCTGTCCTTTCTCTCCTTCTGGGGATGCTGTCTTTAGCATCTCCACTCTCTCTTCTGCTCCTGGCTATGTCTAACTGAGAGTCTCCTCCGGGCATTTTTAGGAGATTCATCACCTGGCATAGCTGGAGATTCACCTCCTAGCATCATTGGAGATTCCCCCCCTGACATTGTTTGAGATTTCCTCCCTTGCATAGTTCCAATCTCTTTTCTCAACCCCCTCATCTTAGTTTACTTTGGGGGTCTCCACCTTCTTTTTGAAGTAATCAGCCTCTTTCCTTAGTTCAGTGGGTCCGTCTTAAGTTTTGGAGAAGTCCCATTGAGTTTCAGGGCTCACCCACACCCAGTGTTGGGTGCCTTTCTATGGCTTATTTCTGAGGTTACCTCCCCTCTCCCACCTTAATTCAGGGTCTTGTTTTGCTAAGTTTTGGGAGATTCGTGTAGGATATCATACTTTTAATGCCAGTTTTATTCCTTGCTGTTTCGGGGCTACTACCCTGATATTAGTCTTGATCCCAATGACGGGGTCATTCATCCTGGTCCTTTGCTAGGGTTGCTCTAATGCTTCACTGATGTTTTGTCTCCTTTCCACTTTTATGGCCCGCCCAGACCAAGATCATGTGTTTTTTTAAATATTTTAAGAATACCGCCTTTTTTTCTCCAAAATTTCACCCATAGGTGTCCTTTACCCAGTAAGACCCTCCCCTCCTGAAAATATGGTGCAAGCTACCTCAAGAGTGACTTTGTTATTAATACAAATTTTGAGACACTATGTATTGCCTCCAATGTTTACATTTAACTGTGGAGTTTTTAGTGCCAAAAGGTTGCAGTGCTCACAATATAAGGGGAACGTATTTTTTTCTGGAATCTTTGATGTTTTGAACTAGAGCATCGTTGAATGGCATGGTGCAACATAGATTTGAAAATCCCTGCAGTGTTCTATGCTCATTTGCTCATGCATTCTTTTGATAACTCGTTTGCGGCTCGCTGCCAATGCAATTTATTATTTCTTTCAGGGTCCTCCAGGAGGCGGAGGGCAGCCAGGAACGCCCATCATGCCAAGTCCAGCAGGTATTGGTTCTTTAAAAGTATTAGACGGAGGAACACCGAGACATTCGTTGGTAGTCAAAGGTTCCTGGATGAATATAAAATGCATTAAAGGGGGAAAGTGTGTTAAATGCTTGTAATGTATCCTTATGTGGAACTTTCACTGTAGAATTCCTCCGTAGAATTGTTTTGTACAACTGGCTTAGATTTTGCTGAGTTAGTTCTGACCGTCTATCCCAGAGTTTTTTGTCTGGGATGTGCCAAATAAACTTCAAATGGCATCCACCTAATTAGATAGATACTCTGAAGTTGGCAATAGTGTTTCATTGACCTCACACCCATCCACCTGAGGCAATAAAGTTTTGGTCACCGAACTTACTGACAACAATGCGTAGGAAGCTTTCGCCCTGTGCATATTCAAACGTAGGAGGCAACATAGGGTGGGGATGCACTTTGCTCGCTAAAAGTCCTGACCCTACAGTGGAGGCGGATCAGTTGCCATCGAAGGCGAGGTGGCAGGGGCGATGTGGAAAAGGGGAAAGGCAGAGGAAGAGACACTGCGCTGTGAAAAAGTTTGGCACCTTTGCAAGCGACCCATTTCAGCAACCCGAGGACCTACTCACCCGAAAAGATGACCTTGCTCTGTGAATTTAACTGCAAAGGATAGGTGTTGTGCAGTGTCTTTACAATGATTATGCTAAATTGATGTGTGATGGTAAAATGGGTGATAAATGGAAACAATTTTACATGTAATCTCATTTTATTCTTTGCAAGTAGTGAGTTAAAGTGGTAGTGTTTTTTTTCATTCTAGAACAAATGGCCCAGCTGTACTACCTTAGTATGTGGTCATGTAAATTCTCGTGTGTGTGTGTGTGTGTGTTTGTGTGTGTGTGTGTGTGTGTACACGTGCGTGTGTACACGTGCGTGTGTGTGTACACGTGCGTGTGTACACGTGCGGCGGGTAGAAATGGCTATTTGACACTGGTGTCATTATAATCCGGATTCGTGTCCTCATTGGCCTGCACAGAGATAGTTTCCATTCTTATCCCAGTCATCCCTGAACACTCTTGTGGTTAGACACTTTTATCAACATTTGCACTGGTCTTGTGCAAACATTCCTTGGATGTAAAGGAGTTATTTCTAACACTTTTCTTCACTATTTAAGATGTGGTTAAGTATTATCTAATGCTGTTAGTAGCGAAAATGTCTATTGCATTTGCCTTTGCTTCGGTTTACCCTGGTTGCTGTCTGGTTTAACTTGGTGGCCTGGCTTGTCTTTTGCAGACCGCTTCTGTATGGTATATTGTTTGATCTCCTGTTTTCCTTTTTGGATGTCGTGTGGAGCCCCTGCACCTTCTTTGGACACTCATGCTAATGGCTGAGTTGTGCGTACTTCTAGAACACAATCACTCGTATATTAACACCTCTACACTTACGTGGGGCATTCATGCTTATAGCAAACACTCCTGTAATGTCACCCACAGCGTTGCTCTTCTGGCTTATGTGCGTCTCTGGGCTATGTGCTCTGTGTGCGGAGAGAGGGTGGGCAATAACTGCAAGGCTTTTCAGAATGATGATTGAAGTGGAAATGTATGTCCCAGAGGTGTTTGTTCCTTCCAGATTATGGCAGCTAGACTTTGAGTAAATGTAGCCAGGACTGATTTGCATCGTGCCTTTTTAGGTCTCGGCTAAAGACGCGCGGAAGCGCGTCTCCGCCGAGATCTTATGTCAGCGACTATCATTCCCAGGAGACAGTCCTGGCCACGCGCATCCTGCCAGGCGATTTGTAACTGGAACGCGCGCTGTGGCCAGGCGCTGTCTCCTGGGAAGCGCAAGCACCACACACGCATGCGCATACACACACACACGCGCCCATGCACGCACGCACATACATACAGAGACACCACCCCTGACTCATACACACACGCGCGCACACACACAAGTGCACCGAGGCCCCCCCTCCCCTTCCGTCACCGTCGCACACATACATACACACACACGAGCATACACACACACAAGTGCACCAATCGCGCTCCAGCCGTTTGGAACTTACCTTACCTCAGCACGCGGCGCCCAACCTCCTGCTGGCGCGGCCCCGGGGCTCTACACCGCTCACAGGAGCCCCGGGCCGCGAGACGCTACGACTCCGCCTGCCTCCTTTTCCGGTGTGAACGTGGCCCCGCCCCCGTCACAGGCGACCGTGCCTGACTTCCGGGGCCAAGTCCCACTTGAGTTTGTTCAGCGTCAACCGTGTCTAATATATTACATGTGCATGGCGAACGTCTGGTTAACGTTTACATTTACTTTTTTTGCCGTGACCTACGTGATTTAGTTAAGCAGAAAAAAAGACGTGTCATGATTGTAACTGGAAAAAAAATATTCCTTTGGCGGGTGAACGTTTTGTGGGCTGTGATGGAAAAGTGATCAGATAAACTCGGGGAAACCCAGCAATGCGCGAGAAGTACGATGACAGCTGCGCCGTTTGCACGTAGCTGAGATGAGTGGAATTGTTTAGCCTGTGTGTCACATCCGTTTTATATAGTGATTAGGCTAATCTCATTTATAGGTTTTTCATGTCAGTAATGTTGTACTTGTGTTGTACTTCATATCAGCAGGCCATTTCCTTATCGATTAGTTCAACCTTAAAGCACTTGTGGTTTTCCCATCGTTAATTTAAGGCGTGTGATGTAAATGAATGCCAAATTCTAAATGACAGGACATTTTCCCCATTAGTCATCATGTGCAGCTCAATGTAGGCTTCGGTCTTAACTTCTTACATTTGTATACCCATCAGTTGTCTAAATTACTGATTTATGGCCAATTCCAATTAACCCTGCAAACTAGATCGGCCTGGGAGTACATCGAGTTAGTCTGTTGACAACATATTTATTAGTAGTGAGTAGTGAGTGCAGAGTAGTGAGTGCAGAGTAGTGAGTGCAGAGTGCAGAGTAGTGAGTGCAGAGTAGTGAGTAGTGAGTGCTGAGTAGTGAGTACAGAGTAGTGAGTAGTGAGTGCAGAGTAGTGAGTGCAGAGTGCAGAGTAGTGAGTGCAGAGTGCAGAGTAGTGAGTGCAGAGTAGTGAGTGCAGAGTAGTGAGTGCAGAGTGCAGAGTAGTGAGTGCAGAGTGCAGAGTAGTGAGTGCAGAGTGCAGAGTAGTGAGTGCAGAGTGCAGAGTAGTGAGTGCAGAGTGCAGAGTAGTGAGTGCAGAGTGCAGAGTAGTGAGTGCAGAGTAGTGAGTAGTGAGTGCAGAGTAGTGAGTGCAGAGTAGTGAGTGCAGAGTGCAGAGTAGTGAGTGCAGAGTAGTGAGTGCAGAGTGCAGAGTAGTGAGTGCAGAGTGCAGAGTAGTGAGTGCAGAGTGCAGAGTAGTGAGTGCAGAGTAGTGAGTGCAGAGTAGTGAGTGCAGAGTGCAGAGTAGTGAGTAGTGAGTGCAGAGTGCAGAGTAGTGAGTGCAGAGTGCAGAGTAGTGAGTGCAGAGTAGTGAGTGCAGAGTGCAGAGTAGTGAGTGCAGAGTGCAGAGTAGTGAGTGCAGAGTGCAGAGTAGTGAGTAGTGAGTAGTGAGTAGTGAGTGCAGAGTAGTGAGTAGTGAGTGCAGAGTAGTGAGTAGTGAGTGCAGAGTAGTGAGTGCAGAGTAGTGAGTAGTGAGTGCAGAGTAGTGAGTGCAGAGTGCAGAGTAGTGAGTGCAGAGTAGTGAGTGCAGAGTAGTGAGTGCAGAGTGCAGAGTAGTGAGTGCAGAGTGCAGAGTAGTGAGTGCAGAGTGCAGAGTAGTGAGTGCAGAGTGCAGAGTAGTGAGTAGTGAGTGCAGAGTAGTGAGTGCAGAGTAGTGAGTAGTGAGTGCAGAGTAGTGAGTGCAGAGTAGTGAGTAGTGAGTGCAGAGTAGTGAGTGCAGAGTGCAGAGTAGTGAGTGCAGAGTAGTGAGTGCAGAGTGCAGAGTAGTGAGTGCAGAGTAGTGAGTGCAGAGTAGTGAGTGCAGAGTAGTGAGTGCAGAGTAGTGAGTGCAGAGTAGTGAGTGCAGAGTAGTGAGTGCAGAGTGCAGAGTAGTGAGTGCAGAGTGCAGAGTAGTGAGTAGTGAGTGCAGAGTAGTGAGTGCAGAGTAGTGAGTAGTGAGTGCAGAGTAGTGAGTGCAGAGTAGTGAGTAGTGAGTGCAGAGTAGTGAGTGCAGAGTAGTGAGTAGTGAGTGCAGAGTGCAGAGTAGTGAGTGCAGAGTGCAGAGTAGTGAGTGCAGAGTGCAGAGTAGTGAGTGCAGAGTGCAGAGTAGTGAGTGCAGAGTGCAGAGTAGTGAGTGCAGAGTGCAGAGTAGTGAGTGCAGAGTGCAGAGTAGTGAGTGCAGAGTGCAGAGTAGTGAGTGCAGAGTAGTGAGTAGTGAGTGCAGAGTAGTGAGTAGTGAGTGCAGAGTAGTGAGTGCAGAGTAGTGAGTGCAGAGTAGTGAGTGCAGAGTAGTGAGTGCAGAGTAGTGAGTGCAGAGTAGTGAGTGCAGAGTAGTGAGTGCAGAGTAGTGAGTGCAGAGTAGTGAGTGCAGAGTAGTGAGTGCAGAGTAGTGAGTGCAGAGTAGTGAGTGCAGAGTAGTGAGTGCAGAGTAGTGAGTGCAGAGTAGTGAGTGCAGAGTAGTGAGTGCAGAGTGCAGAGTAGTGAGTGCAGAGTGCAGAGTAGTGAGTGCAGAGTGCAGAGTAGTGAGTGCAGAGTGCAGAGTAGTGAGTGCAGAGTGCAGAGTAGTGAGTGCAGAGTGCAGAGTAGTGAGTGCAGAGTGCAGAGTAGTGAGTGCAGAGTGCAGAGTAGTGAGTGCAGAGTGCAGAGTAGTGAGTGCAGAGTGCAGAGTAGTGAGTGCAGAGTGCAGAGTAGTGAGTGCAGAGTGCAGAGTAGTGAGTGCAGAGTGCAGAGTAGTGAGTGCAGAGTGCAGAGTAGTGAGTGCAGAGTGCAGAGTAGTGAGTGCAGAGTGCAGAGTAGTGAGTGCAGAGTGCAGAGTAGTGAGTGCAGAGTGCAGAGTAGTGAGTGCAGAGTAGTGAGTGCAGAGTAGTGAGTGCAGAGTAGTGAGTGCAGAGTAGTGAGTGCAGAGTAGTGAGTGCAGAGTAGTGAGTGCAGAGTAGTGAGTGCAGAGTAGTGAGTGCAGAGTAGTGAGTGCAGAGTAGTGAGTGCAGAGTAGTGAGTGCAGAGTGCAGAGTAGTGAGTGCAGAGTGCAGAGTAGTGAGTGCAGAGTGCAGAGTAGTGAGTGCAGAGTGCAGAGTAGTGAGTGCAGAGTGCAGAGTAGTGAGTGCAGAGTGCAGAGTAGTGAGTGCAGAGTGCAGAGTAGTGAGTGCAGAGTGCAGAGTAGTGAGTGCAGAGTGCAGAGTAGTGAGTGCAGAGTGCAGAGTAGTGAGTGCAGAGTGCAGAGTAGTGAGTGCAGAGTAGTGAGTGCAGAGTGCAGAGTAGTGAGTGCAGAGTGCAGAGTAGTGAGTGCAGAGTAGTGAGTGCAGAGTAGTGAGTGCAGAGTAGTGAGTGCAGAGTAGTGAGTGCAGAGTAGTGAGTGCAGAGTAGTGAGTGCAGAGTAGTGAGTGCAGAGTAGTGAGTGCAGAGTAGTGAGTGCAGAGTGCACTCTGCACTCACTACTCTGCACTCTGCACTCACTACTCTGCACTCTGCACTCACTACTCTGCACTCTGCACTCACTACTCTGCACTCTGCACTCACTACTCTGCACTCTGCACTCACTACTCTGCACTCTGCACTCACTACTCTGCACTCTGCACTCACTACTCTGCACTCTGCACTCACTACTCTGCACTCTGCACTCACTACTCTGCACTCTGCACTCACTACTCTGCACTCACTACTCTGCACTCACTACTCTGCACTCACTACTCTGCACTCACTACTCTGCACTCACTACTCTGCACTCACTACTCTGCACTCACTACTCTGCACTCTGCACTCACTACTCTGCACTCTGCACTCACTACTCTGCACTCTGCACTCACTACTCTGCACTCACTACTCTGCACTCACTACTCTGCACTCACTACTCTGCACTCACTACTCTGCACTCACTACTCTGCACTCACTACTCTGCACTCACTACTCTGCACTCACTACTCTGCACTCACTACTCTGCACTCACTACTCTGCACTCTGCACTCACTACTCTGCACTCACTACTCTGCACTCTAGTGAGTGCAGAGTGCAGAGTAGTGAGTGCAGAGTGCAGAGTAGTGAGTGCAGAGTGCAGAGTAGTGAGTGCAGAGTAGTGAGTAGTGAGTGCAGAGTAGTGAGTGCAGAGTAGTGAGTGCAGAGTAGTGAGTGCAGAGCAGTGAGTGCAGAGTAGTGAGTGCAGAGTAGTGAGTGCAGAGTAGTGAGTGCAGAGTGCAGAGTAGTGAGTGCAGAGTAGTGAGTGCAGAGTAGTGAGTGCAGAGTAGTGAGTGCAGAGTAGTGAGTGCAGAGTAGTGAGTGCAGAGTAGTGAGTGCAGAGTAGTGAGTGCAGAGTAGTGAGTGCAGAGTAGTGAGTGCAGAGTGCACTCTGCACTCACTACTCTGCACTCTGCACTCACTACTCTGCACTCTGCACTCACTACTCTGCACTCTGCACTCACTACTCTGCACTCTGCACTCACTACTCTGCACTCTGCACTCACTACTCTGCACTCTGCACTCACTACTCTGCACTCTGCACTCACTACTCTGCACTCTGCACTCACTACTCTGCACTCTGCACTCACTACTCTGCACTCTGCACTCACTACTCTGCACTCACTACTCTGCACTCACTACTCTGCACTCACTACTCTGCACTCACTACTCTGCACTCACTACTCTGCACTCACTACTCTGCACTCTGCACTCACTACTCTGCACTCTGCACTCACTACTCTGCACTCTGCACTCACTACTCTGCACTCACTACTCTGCACTCACTACTCTGCACTCACTACTCTGCACTCACTACTCTGCACTCACTACTCTGCACTCACTACTCTGCACTCACTACTCTGCACTCACTACTCTGCACTCACTACTCTGCACTCACTACTCTGCACTCTAGTGAGTGCAGAGTGCAGAGTAGTGAGTGCAGAGTGCAGAGTAGTGAGTGCAGAGTGCAGAGTAGTGAGTGCAGAGTAGTGAGTAGTGAGTGCAGAGTAGTGAGTGCAGAGTAGTGAGTGCAGAGTAGTGAGTGCAGAGTAGTGAGTGCAGAGTAGTGAGTGCAGAGTAGTGAGTGCAGAGTAGTGAGTGCAGAGCAGTGAGTGCAGAGTAGTGAGTGCAGAGTGCAGAGTAGTGAGTGCAGAGTGCAGAGTGCAGAGTAGTGAGTGCAGAGTGCAGAGTGCAGAGTAGTGAGTGCAGAGTAGTGAGTGCAGAGTAGTGAGTGCAGAGTAGTGAGTGCAGAGTAGTGAGTGCAGAGTGCAGAGTAGTGAGTGCAGAGTGCAGAGTGCAGAGTAGTGAGTGCAGAGTGCAGAGTGCAGAGTAGTGAGTGCAGAGTGCAGAGTAGTGAGTGCAGAGTGCAGAGTAGTGAGTGCAGAGTGCAGAGTGCAGAGTAGTGAGTGCAGAGTGCAGAGTAGTGAGTGCAGAGTAGTGAGTGCAGAGTAGTGAGTGCAGAGTAGTGAGTGCAGAGTAGTGAGTGCAGAGTAGTGAGTGCAGAGTAGTGAGTGCAGAGTGCAGAGTAGTGAGTGCAGAGTGCAGAGTAGTGAGTGCAGAGTGCAGAGTAGTGAGTGCAGAGTAGTGAGTGCAGAGTAGTGAGTGCAGAGTAGTGAGTGCAGAGTGCAGAGTAGTGAGTGCAGAGTAGTGAGTGCAGAGTAGTGAGTGCAGAGTAGTGAGTGCAGAGTAGTGAGTGCAGAGTAGTGAGTGCAGAGTAGTGAGTGCAGAGTAGTGAGTGCAGAGTAGTGAGTGCAGAGTAGTGAGTGCAGAGTAGTGAGTGCAGAGTAGTGAGTGCAGAGTAGTGAGTGCAGAGTAGTGAGTGCAGAGTAGTGAGTGCAGAGTAGTGAGTGCAGAGTAGTGAGTGCGCAGAGTAGTGAGTGCGCAGAGTAGTGAGTGCGCAGAGTAGTGAGTGCGCAGAGTAGTGAGTGCGCAGAGTAGTGAGTGCGCAGAGTAGTGAGTGCGCAGAGTAGTGAGTGCGCAGAGTAGTGAGTGCGCAGAGTAGTGAGTGCGCAGAGTAGTGAGTGCGCAGAGTAGTGAGTGCGCAGAGTAGTGAGTGCGCAGAGTAGTGAGTGCGCAGAGTAGTGAGTGCGCAGAGTAGTGAGTGCGCAGAGTAGTGAGTGCGCAGAGTAGTGAGTGCGCAGAGTAGTGAGTGCGCAGAGCAGTGAGTGCGCAGAGCAGTGAGTGCGCAGAGCAGTGAGTGCGCAGAGCAGTGAGTGCGCAGAGCAGTGAGTGCGCAGAGCAGTGAGTGCGCAGAGCAGTGAGTGCGCAGAGCAGTGAGTGCGCAGAGCAGTGAGTGTGCAGAGCAGTGAGTGTGCAGAGCAGTGAGTGTGCAGAGCAGTGAGTGTGCAGAGCAGTGAGTGTGCAGAGCAGTGAGTGTGCAGAGCAGTGAGTGTGCAGAGCAGTGAGTGTGCAGAGCAGTGAGTGTGCAGAGCAGTGAGTGTGCAGAGCAGTGAGTGTGCAGGTGCAGAGTGGTGTGTGCTGTTGAGTGCAGAGTGCTGTGTATTGGCAATGTAAATGACAATGCCATTTATTTATGATTTAAAGAAAAAAAAAGAAATGTCATGAGCAATGCCAATTGCTCTACCTTTAATGATGCCGAGACCATTGCATTGCAAATGCTTGTTCTTTCACCTGTGAGCGGACTGGTTCTTCCTTATGCCTATATGAGAAGTGTAGGAGTTGTCTTGTTGCAATGCAGCTCTTCTTGATGGCTCTCCCAATCTAATGGAATGCTTGATGATGCGTGATTATTGAGGCTGTAATCTCTATCCGCTGATTTCCTGTTGAGTATAGACTTGGTGGGTTGCTGCCACATTTCCGCGTCAGCACTCCTATGCCTGAAGTTCAGCCTTCAACTCTTATGCGGCTTTTCAAGCTTGTAGATGAATCATTTTTCTGGCCCTTCCTTTCTCTTTAAGTCTGAAACCAAGAGGAAAGGCAAAGCCTGGATGAAGGTAATAGTGTGCGGGAAATGGGAAACGTCTAGAGCCATGGATTTGTCCATGTTAATTTTAAACCCTGATCCGCGTGCGAAGCTATCTTGCTCAATGAATAGGGCGCGCAGGGCTGCGACTGGTTATGATAAGGAAAACAGAATTTCATCCGCGTATAAGCTAATGGTGTGGACATCCCTGCCAAATTTAATCCCGGTTATGAGGGGATGCCTTGGAACTCGCAGCGTCAAGGGCTCCATGTAGAGTGCAAAAAGGAGGGGTGACGGAGGGCATCCCTGCCTTGTGCCCCTGCCGGTTGGGAAACGAGAGATAACGTGTGACCATTAACTCGGACCGTAGCCATGGGGGAGTGGTAGCAATTTAAAACTCAAGTTCGGAACTTCTCGTCGAAGCTGGCAGTCGTCAGTACCATCTCAAGATAAAGCCAATGCACCCTATCAAAGGCCTTCTCCGCATCGATGGCCAGGAGCATGTATTCGCCCTGGGTGCGGGATGCCTTCTCTATCAAGTGGAGGATGCATTTGGTGTTATCACTAGTCTGCCTCTGCGGCACAAAGCCGGCCTGGTCGGGCTCGATCAGATTGGCCATATATGGTGCCAGGCGGGCCGCTAGGATGCTAGTGTACAGTTTAATATCTACACCACTCCACTCCGTTGCTGAAGGCGCTCCACTGGCTGCCTGTCAGGGAGCGTTCCCTCTTTAAAATTGGCTGTGTAGTCTTTCAGGCCCGTCAGGGCTCTGCTCCTGCTTTCATTGCTTCCTTGATAAAGGAATATGTCCCTACCAGAGAGCTTCAGTCATCCTCTCAATCCCTTCTGCAGGTACCCCGTTACAAGCGGAAAAAGTGGGGAGGGGCCAACTTTTCATTCCTGGCACCCACTTTTTGGAACTCCCTTCCCGACCATCTGCGGTCGGCCAAACACTACTCCCTTTTCCGCAAAGGCTTAAAAACCTTTTTGTTCAATCAGGCCTTTTCGCAGTAACCCACCCTCTGTCTCTTTCAACCTTGCCTCTATAGCGCCAAGAAACCGTTCTGGTGTACGCTGCGCTTTACAAGTATTTTAAATTCAAATTCAGCAGAGATATAGGCCTATATGCGCAGCACTCAGTCTTGTCTTTCCCCGGTTTCGGTATAGCCACTACTGCTGCTCCGGGAAGGCCCCCGTGTGTTCGAAGGTGTTAAAAAGGCTTGTCAAGATAGGAGCCAATTGGCCACAGAATGACTTGTAGAAGTCGGCCGTATTGCCGTCAGGGCCGTGTGACTTGCCTATTTTGAGGCGAGAGATCCCTGAGATAACTTCCTCCTTTTGTATAGGTCTATCTAGATGATCGGCCTGGGATGGGTTCAGGTCGGGCAATTGGGCCTGTACTATATACTCAGCGCTTTGTTGAGCATCAAGAGAGCCCCCGATAAAGAGGTCTGCGTAGAAATCCCTGAACGCTTCGGCTATTTCTGAAACTGTCAGAAACTGAGCTGCCTCCGGACATGCGAATGACTTGCACTCCCTGGTGCTGTCGAGCTTCACGTAATTTATTGGCAAGAAGGCGACCACATCTGTCCCCTGCTGTCTAATAGGAGTGTCGGAGTCTCATTGCCTTGTACTCAGCTCTGTCCAGATCTAATGCCGCGAGTTGCTTTCGTTCTACACAGAGCTGCCGCCAGTAACGTGAAACCCGGGTTCTTTGGTGCAGCTGCTCAAGCTCTGAGACCCTTTCAGTGAGTTCTGCTCTCTTACGACTCCTCTTTGTTCTAAGCAGAGGATATAGCAATAAATTCACCCCCTATGAACCGCTTTCAGAGCCGTCCATTGAGTCGCTTGGGAGGTGTCTGTGTTAGCATTGAGGGTGAGATAGTTAGTGATAGCCTTCTGAATTTGTTCGACTACTGTGGGGAGATGTAGCAGTGTGTCACACAATTACCAGTGTCTAAGGGGTCGGGAGGAGCGCGGCAACAGGAAGGTGGCCACAACCGGTCAGTGATCAGAAAGTGAGGCCGTATAATAATTTCCATATCTGCTGCATAGGCTTGGAATTAAGTAGTGCTAAGAAAATAATCAAGGCGGGCATAGGTCTTGTGGGCCACTGAATAAAAAGTGAAGCTGCGAGTGCGTGGGTGAAAGTGTCGCCAAAGGTCCGAGAACCCTAGGTCCCGGAGATGTGCCTGCTCTGTGCGTGGAAGTACTCCTACCTGTGTTGTCCTCTGGCATGAGCGATCTAAGTCATTGTCAAAGACAATGTTAAGGTCGCCCCTCAGTAACAAGTGTAGGTCCGAGGCTGCATCTGCTTCTCTGAGGACAGTGAGAAGAAACTTGGCCTGTCCTTCACGGGCTCTGAAATAGACCCAAATACAAACGTCACCCCTCCCAGCAGGAACTGGTATGTTAGCCGGGAACCCCTAATTTCAGACTCTTTCTATATGATCCTACCGGGGAAGGAACTGGAGACCAAGATAGCCACCCCTACAGATTTCGAGGTACAAGAGGGAAAACAGCTGAGTGGGGAAGAACCTGGACCACAGCCTATGGTGTTCTTTAGATAAAAGATGAGTTTCCTGAAGAAGGCAAATGTCAGCTTTGGATTGTGCCAGATAATTCAGGACGGTCCTGCGCTTAATCGGGTTATTTAAACCTCGCATTTTAAGGGTGAGGACCTAAAGGGAGTCATGTGACATCAGAGGAGGGTGATAGGGGAATGTCGCTGTGAGCGCAGCTGGGCGTAACACGCATTAAGTTGCAGGAGACCTTACCGGTAGATTGCAAGAAGGGGCATATCGGGAGGACCAGGTAAGGGAGGTGGACGAGGAAACCCAAACTTAAAAAAAAAAAAACCTCAGTCTACGTAGAAAAATCAAGTCCTGGCAACAATGTCCGCCTTCCCGTAAGAGCTGGGAAGTCGTCGAAGTGGGGCTTGTGGTATGACCAAAGGGGAGATCCAAGTCCCCCCACCGCTCGCTCGTGTGTAGGGAGCCTTCATTCAGGGCAAGTAAGCGTCAAGTCCTCATTCAGCGGGCCTGCCAGTGCGTCAGCAGCTGAGGTGAGTGCATCTTGCTGGCCTTGCACGATGTCCCTCTTCTCTGGTTTTCGGAATCGCCGCTGTCGTTTGGGTCGCTGCCACACGGAGGGAGAAGTCTCTGGTTCTGACACAACACTACGCCATTCATCCTCGTCACTGGGCACTGTCTGGCCCAGCAATTGGCAAGTATCAATGAGAGAGCGCATCTGGTGCAGTTTACCGTTGAAGCGGAAGATAAGGCGGAACAGGTGCCCCCAGGAATATGTAATGTTTTGTCACCTGAGGTGTTCTGTCACAGGGCGAAATTGACGCCGTCGCTGCAGAGTGATCAGAGCCAGGTCCTGATACAGTACCGGGGAGTGACCCTGGTAGGAGATATGGTGGAGGGACCTTGCCTTTGTGAGAATAGCTTCCTTGGATTTGAAGTCTTGCAAACAAACAAGGATATCGGCCGGCGTGGGCATTGGGTGCCCGGGGTGGACCAACTCTGTGTGCCCTGTCCAGCACAATGGGAACGTCAGCAGGCACTGCCAGGATGTGGCGAAAGAGGCCTTCTGTGAAAGCGAACAGATCTTTGGTGTAATCTGAAGTTTTCACCCCCAGATTCTGATGTGGCAACGCGATCCGATCTCTAAATCTTCCAGGTGTGTTTGGGTATCTAGATTCTGATCCTGCAGGCGAAGAATCTCTTGTTGGAGCATGTGCACGTTTGATATCGCGGTGTCGCTCTTTACTTCCAGAGTTGCAACTCGCTCTCCCAAGCTATCTACATCCCTGCGGATATCTCGCGTTTCAGCAGTGAGGTCCGTCTTCACAGTCTGTATATCCGCCCTGAGGGTATTGAAAAGCGATTCCAGGAACGCTTTGGTAATGAGTTTGCCTCCGACGTCGGGTTGAGTCTGAGGGGCGCCATCTGTGAAGATACAGTTGGTAGATCAGGATTGGACTGCGCTCTCCCAAAAATATCTTTCAGGGACTTCTGTTTCCTCGTTCTAGTTGAGGTCATAGTCTGGAGGATCACGTGAGGAGCCAATGTGGGGGCACTGCCGTCGTATTCCCCTGGCGCTCGATCGCAATCTCTGCCGCTTCGCGAGTGGTCAGATAGGGCATCCTACCAGGCCTAGGCTGAATCCCCAGAATCCACTGGCGCTTGCCTCAAACCGCGTGGAGCTCAACCCAACCGGTTAAGGGGTCTTTTGTGGCCAACCAGCCTCAATAATCAGGAGATCCGCAGACGTGGCCCCAAGTCCAATCTGGAGTGTCTCAGGGGGCTCCCCTCCATCACCGCCTCTCCGGGGCTTCTACCTCTCACCTCTATGCCTCCGTAGCTCCTCAGGCTGCTTCCGGCCACTGCCCCTGTCTACTCAAGTCACAAGCCAGTTCAACTTGCCCGTAGACCAGCTACAGTCATGGAATACCTTAGAAACCCCCTGCTAAGAGGCGTACAAGCGTCACGTTGGCCCACGGCAGCTCAATGTTCAGAAGAAGTGCTGACGGTGCAATGCTGTGTTGTCCTCCAGGTTGTGGCCCCAAAGCCCGAGGCCTTATATGTGCTATGTGTTAAGCACCTTGGGTCCACCACTCAATGCCGGGTATGCAGACACTACGCCCTCCTGCTGTTCCTCCAACCGAGGCCTACTGCCTGCTGCAACCTCATGGCCGGGGATCTCACTGGCTCTTGCGCTATGCGGGAAAATGGCGGCGACGACGCAGCAGGGATCCCCCCCCACGATGCTGCGACTTCTCCCCTCAGCTGTTACTCACTGCGGCCATCCGGGCTGTACATACTCTACTCCTTGTTGACCAAAGCGGGCAGCTCCCAATTACAGTTCCAGGGAGCGCCTCAGAGTAGCTTGGTCCCGCGCAGGGCCGACTGGAGCTCCTCCACCATTGGCCCCCGGGATCACCTTGTGGATCTCCCCTCTCTGAGTGGGTGGAGGGGGTCCCCGATACCCGCAGTGCATTCTGGGCATTGCCGCTGCTTTCAATGCGGGAGAGAGAAGGACTCATCCCTGCTACCGTGGGCCGCCGCGTAGGAGCGTGCGGCGCCCAGGCCGACTGACAGCCTCCCGGCCCAGCTTCGCCGTCAATATTCAGCGCCTCACAGACTCCCACTCCAAGGAGTCCCATGGCCGGTGGTGCAAAACCCCAGGCTCAATGGGGGCAGCCTGCGTGTCTTCCAGGCCGCCCGGCGGAAGCCCTTACGTTAGAGGCTGGCCTCGGCGGCACCTGGAACGGGCTGTCCGTGAAACGGGGCCTCCGCCTCACCGCGAGCCACGCAGCCCTGTGGGTCTTCTCTTCGCTCGGTGCTGCTTTCGTGCCTGGTGTCTGCAGCCCCCCGCCTTGGGGGCGGAGTGTAACGATGCCAAGGGGGAGTCCTCCGGGTCCGGTATTTGCAACCCCCGACCCCCTTAGAAGCAGTAAGGTGCTATAATCGGCGGGCGGCGAGGGGAGCTCCGATGATCACGTCCTACCTCGCCGCCATCTTGGACACGCCCCCTCCTGTCACCTTTAAGTGTCTTTGTTCTTCGCTTACTGTTAAGGATGTCCTTGATCCGCCACGCAGATGATTGTAGTGATAATAAAACTGATAATGGAAATCTTTCTTCCATTGATTGGAGCAACAGTGTTCTTATCTGTCTTCAAAAAGAAGGTTGCGTGCACATTTTACTCTGCCCCTAACCTTTGAGCTGCACCTCCTATTTGTGACCTGACTTTGTGCTTGAACGTTGACTTATAGGAGTAGAGGAAGGGTAATCCCACACCCATCGCCTCTCACTCCTCCCCTTAGAGTGCACCCAGGTGGCATAAGTGTATCTCAGGAATATGATGCAGTGGCCACGTTACGCACCAGGTGAAACACTTGTAATGGCAGGCAAGGTGGCTCTCTTGGGTCAGTTTGGAAAAAAAAAAGTATGCATCACGTTTCAACAATAGCATTATCAGGCGAGATCACCACACCTCGTACACAAGTACTTTGGTTTCTGAAGGAATATCCTTGTGTTACATTGCAAGACCCCGAAAGTCATATATTGTCTCTTCCTCAGAGAGGCCTGTTTCTAGAAGTAGTTACATGTCCGCCAACGGTTTCCGCACCAGTTGCCAGTGTGCAAGAATAGTCTGGCACTGCCGGGCCAGATGTAACAAGCATTGGCATAGCCAATAGGTCTCGCCTTTGGGACCATATAAGTGTTTAGCCATGCAACAGTTGCTGTTGCACCAAGGATATATAGTGCTGCATAACTAAATACGTATAAGGTCCCAAGAGTGAGATCTATTGGCTATGCCAATGCTTGTTATTTTCAGCGATTTAACGTGACCTATATGCCTCCTTGTGCGTTTAGCGGAATATTCTTAGAATGGTTTTTAAAAAATCAATTTTGTCACTTGAAGAAGCTACATTGTGTAAATAAATCAATGCAGTATCCCTTTTATAAACCCTTTTGTTAATATTTCACCAACCCCTCTAGTGTATAAAGTGTATGATCAGTGCTTGTGGCGCTCACAGGTCATGCACCACTGTTTTTTCTTTAACCACCAAGGAAGCGATTGGCCTTAACTTCTACTCTTTCCTGAATTATTTTTTGTCTTTATTTTGCGTTTATATAAATTCCAGTATAATTTAAAAGATCGCGAAGTAGTACTGGCAAGAAAATAAAATAATATTTTTGACTTTTTTATGGTGAAAGGATGTGCATAGAGAGAACTGGAATAGCATAGGGGTCAGAAATAATACTGTGAGAGACGTACTAATACCACCAGGAGTCGTGGGAGTGACCAGTCTAGCTACGTGGCGGAGCACAGGCAGAAGGAAGATGGCGGATTTTACACTGGTAGAACTGGGGTAGCGCACACTACAGTAAAGTCGCTGCTGCAGCGGTGGCTCTGGTGAGGAAAGCAGTTGTCTTTGGGGTTTCTTGCTGGCACAGACCTCCGTCGTCTTGCGCATACTCAGAAGTGGGCAGAGATGCTTAGAGTAATTCATTAATTACCTGACCTCTGTACCGGTAGTGGTCACCCACACTTTTAAACCAGAGGGCTGAGGGAAAGGGGGCAAAACCTAGGAATGGAGCCTCTGAGAGACCCAGAATGCCAAGTACTGCGCATCCAGAAGTTGAGGGACATGTGTTTGATACTAGCGATGAATATAAACATCCTGAAGTGCAGCCTGCAATTTGTTTGAAGAGTATCATTTAAGGTGAATGTAAGCCGCTTTCACAATCGGCCGTAGTTAGAACATGCGTTAACCTGCAGCTTTTCTCCTGCGGTGAACTCCAGCCGGGCACCAAATAAACAAACTGATGTGCATGGGTGCTTAGCCGCTAATGGCCGTTAACTTTTCAGAAGAAAAAAAAAATTCAGAGGAAAGAGCTTAAAAGCGAATTGTTCCTTTAGTTTAAATACCAGTGCAATGTATGCCCAGTGTATCGTCTCTCAATCTCTGTAGAGTTAGTTGCAGGCATTGGGGTTACAAGTCAGCTGTGATAACTCATTACAGTCTGACACACTCTTCTTTTTACTGACAATTACAAGTTTTTAGTGATGTCACAACCAGACTGGACTGTTTATAGGTTTTTCGGAGACCCATTTCAAAAAATATATATTTATTCCGTGCTTGCTGAGGATTCTATAATCATTGCCTGCTGTGTAATATTTTACCATTGCTGACACACTTCTTAAAAAAAATAAGATAAAACCGTGCTCTTTGTAATGCGCTGCTCAGGGCAGAGTTTGCTGTTGGACGTTATTTTATTAATTGCTTCACTCTTTTTATGCCACTGACCCTCATGCCAAATGGCAACAAGACGCTGTAACTAGCACTTCCACGTGCCTCTACAACGCTGCAATTAACAGTAGGTAAAGTTGCAGGCCTTGATAATAGTGCATTATGTTTCTGAGAAGGATTAAAGACTGAGCTGCATCTGAGGCGAGTCAAGGTTCTTCAAGTGCGCTGCAACAGATGCCTTAACCCGCTAGGCTAGCGTGAGAACGTTTTCATTTCTGTTAGTTACTGTATTTATAATTTGGTGACAGTTGTCTGAGCTTTAATAAATGAGTATATTGTTTTGGAAAAGTACAACAAGCGAACCGGATATGTAATGTAGTTTGGCGCACACACATTGACGTGTAAACATACTCACTTTTGTCTTCAGCGGACGCATGTGTTTTTTAGAGAAGGGCAGGTGGAGTAGCTCTTATAATGGTTACTTTTTTGTTCGAGGTTACATTTCTGCAATTGTGGAAGTCTGCAAAGTTTGTTTAAGATGTGAAACTGTGACCTCAGCCCTAGTACCCTACGAGTTAGAATACACCGCTACATGTGTTCACACCCTCCGGTATCAGGAGGGGGAGGGGTAAGGGCATTGGTGGAGGAGGTTGTGTGAGAGAAGGGCTCATTAAAACGCTATGTATTGAGTCCAGATAGAAGTGTCTGCAAGCTGAAAGCAGATTGGAGTGTTTGTGAAATCCGAATCAGAGATGTTTTGGGGGTAGGGACGTATATTCTGTGTCATCATGTCAGTGAATTGTTGAACCATTAACTAGTTTGCAGTCCCCTCTTTTACTTATTTTTATAGCCCGACGTTTTCACCAAGCCGTTTTATGTGGAATGTTCATTACACGCTCTTTAGTGTGTGTGTGTGTGTGGGTGTGTGTGTGTGTGTGTGTGTGTGTGTGTGTCTCCGTCAAGTCACTAGACATGCACTCTTTTTTAGTTTTTCGTATGGCAGACATTTATTTATATATTTAAAAACGAGGCGACATGGGGGGGTTAAAAAGGGACATAAGCGGGTTGGACTGATGAGTGCAGTGGGGGCAGGAGAGCCTTTCAAGGAATGCAGAATCTGCAGGGGGCACACAATGTATGATGCTGGCTGCAGGCTAATTGCACAAGAGGTTTACACATGTCAAACACCTCTGCTGACCTGTTGCTCACCCTCCCTTTACTGGCTCAGCTGCAGCACAGCCAGTAAAGTGAGGCTAAACATAAACGTTTGTATAAAAAAAAAATATTTTACGGGCTCTTTAGTAACGAGCATTGGCCGTGTGACCCGGCTGGGAGTTGGTGTGTGCAAAAATAAAGAAAATTTTAAACCGCTAGTGGTGGAGCCAGTGGTGCGCGCGTGCGTGCGCTATGTTAAAAAGTGCTGTGCACGACGCGCGCGCCTGTGCGCGGTCTGGCAAGCTGATCGCCGCTTTGGGAGAACTTCTCAAAGCCGCTCCTAAATGTCTATCCGAACAGCGCATGCGCGCTGACTCGGCGAGACCTAAAAACCTTGCTGGACTAGCCTACACCTCTGACAATCAGCACCTATGGACAGATCAAATTACTACATATCCTCCGGGGTGATTAATGAATCCAAACTGCAGGAGCTTGTGTGTGAATTGTACCAATTTCTCTTTGGAGAAACAAAATGTCCAGTTTTTCTCCGGCATCACTTGCCCTATGTCCTTTCCCCAGAGTTACATAGCCAGTAGGTCGAAAACTTTTGTTAATTCAGAGCACATCTTGTAAAGAATAAATACCCACCTGGCAGTGGAGCCCAAGCTAAAGATGTTAGGAGGGTGAAATCAGGAGGTGCAAGTGGATTGTCGGAACAGATATTTGTGTTGCTTGCTTAAGCCAGATGTAGGTCAGTATCTCTAGGGAGCTAATGCTCTCCTTGGCTCTGTAATAGTCCTATGTCAAGTACTGAGCCCCTCAAAGCAGCTGTGTCCACTCCTTTAGGGAACTATGAATGTACCCCGGGTTCAAGTGTTTGTTACAGGCCAGTGGCAGCGCTGGAGATTACAATAATTTTAAGCCAGTTTAATTGGCTACTGTCCATCACTGCCTGCATCACATGGTACACATGGCAGAGGATGGTCTAGGCTTCCTACCGCCCAAGATAGTTTGTAAGGAACCACACTCGACCCAGTGGCATTCAGGGAAGAGATGAGTGAATGAGAGTCAGGAGTGTACCAGCTATGCCCAAGCAGCCAGATGAACGTTGCAAGTCAGGGACTCCAAAAACCTCCGCCTGCAAGTGGTCTAGTCATTACCTCCCATTTGGCTCTAGGTTGGTTACCAGCCTGTATTAGCCTAATCAGGAGTGCATAGAGATGAGTAAATAAGGAGGCCCTGCGTGGCACCTGTGAATTGATGAATAAGTATTAGCATTTTGGCTGGACCACCATTTCCATGATGGCGACTCTCCCAGCCAATGATAGCGGAAGCTTAATTCACCGTTCAGCTTGAAGTTGTAACTTTCCTATGATTGGACCATAACTATGTTACCACCAAATAGTTTACTGAGCCAGAGCATCATCGCATGGGGAACACCCCATTTGATTTTCCCATCCATGATCAGAGTGAAGGGCAACAACTGTCTTCTCCCAATTAATGCATAGAAACCTCCAACCCATTTTAAATGGCAGACACACCGGAAAGTCCGATTCCTGCACCATAGTCCGGATCTTGCACAAACAGGGAGTGGTTAGAAAACTTTTATGGTAAATATTTCATTTCAACAGGCAATGCATGGCGTTGGCCCCAAGAAACCAGTAGTTCAACTTTTAATGAGTATCATGGACAGACGAGTAAAAGAAGAATACTTTCTCTCACCCCCTCCTTATATCCGCAGGCCGTTTGTAGCCAATATCCATGGTAGTAGTTTGACCTGACTAAGATAACCAGCAGATACTAGATCTATCTCATAAAGAGTCAAGATCAAAGTCATCTCACTGCCACATGTTAGTTTTGAGCTCTCATTTTGCAGCAAATTGTCAAGCTTTGCAAAGAGCTGCGCTGACTGTTGGGGGCATGTATAGTGCATTTTTGCTCACACTGATATTCAGAAACCACTAGAATAAGCCCTCTGGATTGAATGTCTACCGGGGTGAAGTGGACAGGCTTCCAAATCAAAATAGTAACCGCGTCTTGCATATGAGCTATATGAAGAGAGGAACCAGAACGAGCCCCATCTTGGGGAAAATTCATGAGGGCACGTCGCATCCAGATGTGTCTTTTCCAGCAGAACTTTTAACAATCTTGCGCCTCGGCAAGTTAGGCTAAAACGATGGGCTTCAACTTTCTGGGGTTAGTGAGCCCTTTCAAATTATACATCAAAGACCATGTACTACACAAATAGGTATATGGGTCATGCGTAGGTTAATGTTACAGGTCAGTAGTAGTTGACAGTTTTGTGCTAGATTACGTGCCAGTTCTTTCATTGCCAACCAACGCCCTAAATCAGTATCCCATCCCCTTGCACACTTCTCTTTAATTCCCACTTATAACTTCTCAAACCTTTTAGTGCTACACACACTTAGTACTTCAAAGTTACCTAAGAACCCAAATTTATCCTCACAAATATCATGCAATGAAGAGGTTTATAAAAGATTGCATGTCACATTCCTGCGGAGAATGTTTGAAGAGCCACCCCATCCTCTTCAGTATTTCCAAAGACAATTATTCATTTAATCATCTTGAAGCCAACATTTTAACATATTATCTAAGCACGGATAATAAACGTCACCTACACATCACTCCTCGGTGCCTGAGAGTTTCCACCTTTGGAAGGGAAAAGAGTCGTCTTTTTTTTTTAACACTCTTCTTACAAAACGTAAGAGCTTAGTGTAGAAATATACACCGCTTTATACTCTTCTGCAAAGCGTGGCACAGTATAACGTGGAGTAATTGAGGTTTGCAGCAAGCAGTGCCCTCTTTGCCTCCATAAAGGATCTCCTAGACCCATGCACGGTGGGCATGAAATACAGGAGAAAGGAAATCCTAGTACCCTGAAATTCCGGTATGTTATGTTATTAAGTTTTGTATAGCGCCCGTGTACCCGAAGGGGTCTTGGCGCTGCCTTGAAAAACAGCGATCAGAGAGGTGGGATAGCTACAATATGGCCTCCATAGATTAGAAGATCCATGTTTTTAATGCTTTCCTGACGTGCAAAAGGTTTTGGTAATTTTTCAATTCAATGGGGACGGTACTTTCATCTATCTGGCCAATCGCAGGACAGGATCTCTATCCTTGAAATGAATAAACTGGCCAATAATCAGGCATGCAAGGAATGGAAAGTAATTCTGCCTTGAAGAGTGGCTTTGAAAGTGTCCCGTATCATGGGAGGCTCATCTTTTCCAATATTTTAATTGCAAATCCTTTCTGATGAATAGCTTTTGTTCTTCTCTCACTTTTAATCTTCTAGCAGAAGTCTGGTCATTTCCACCTCTTGAACCCGTGTTTTGCCCTTCCTGTCATAGTATCTAATTCAGTGATGGCATGGTTTGAGAAACCATTTGGGGTCGAAGAGTCCTGGTCTAGTTTCAGTTAAGGCTGAGGTCAATAAAAAGTCTATTTTAGTAGCTCTCTTCATTCTCCGTGAAGTGGCCCCTCTCCAAGGGTTGATCAATGCTGTTGCTAGACCCTTCAACTAATTCAGCACTCCGGTTTATTCTGTTTCCGATCTACACTGGAGGACGCCATATTAATGGATTGGGTAGAAATAATATCCCCACCCGTGATTAATATTCCCTTCAGTGGCATTTGTGAAATGCAAAGCTCATATAAGAACTTTAGACCATCTGTAGATGTATATACCAAAGATTTGATTTAACGTGTAATCCATACCACTAATACGCTTGTTTGTCTGAGTCTGAATGGTAGATGCTAATATCGAGTCCTCTAGACAAATATGAAGCCACACTTCTGTGTGCTGTATTCGAAGCAAAAAAACTTTCCCCCGACCATTTTGATAATCAATCATTCAGGGTTTTTAAAAAGCGCGCTACTCGCCTGTGAGGGCTGCGGGTGGGGGGTAATCTCTGCTCCGTCAGCCGAAGACCCAGGTCTTGAGCGCCTATCTGGAGCCAGTCTGATGTCTGCTGGGAGCTCGTTCCAGGTCTTGGCTGCAATGTGAGAGAAGGATTTTCCACCAGCTCTGGCTCTGCGGATGCACGGGGTTTCGGCCAGTGCGAGGTTGGATGATCGGAGGTTTTTTTTAATTTTAGTTATGCAGGGTTTTTAATTCCGGTCTAAATAAGGCGAACAACTTTGTGAATTTGAAAACTGTAACAAAACACCCCAAACATATTTTAGGACTTCAAATCCAGGCTGACCAACACCACATCTTTCCTCAAGAAATGTCCTTGTGTGAAAATTTTTGATTTTGTAGTCACACCCATTCTATACCACCTTAATTTATTAAATATGAGCTACTTTATATCCTAGATTTGGATTTCTTAAAAGAAAACATTTTCTGCTGCCAAAGTAAGGTTCAGTGGAATGGTTATCGTTCATGATGTAGTCAAGTAGTCTTACATCACAGCTGGATGATCGGAGGTTTCTTTTGGCTACATGGAAGTTGATTCTGTCATTGAGGTATTCGGGTCCGGTGTTGTGTATGAATTTGTAGGCGTGGGTGAGGGATGTATGTCGTTACAACGCATACTTTTACTCCGCGTACCATTACAACGCGGTATTTACAACGCATACCGCTACAACGCATAGCGCTTTGGGGTGCTGGATAGTGGTAAGTATAATTTACTATTCTAACTCCAGTCCCCGTGGACCCTAGGGAAGGTGTTTGATAGTAAATTAAACTTACATCTTATCCTAGAGCGCCCCCCAGCGCAATGCGTTGTAACGGTATGCGTTGTAATGCCCGCGTTGTAGTGGTAGTGCGGAGTAAAAAAAATGCGTTGTAACAGGTGAATACCGTGGGTGAGGATTTTGAAGGTGACCGGTCCATGCAGAAGGGGTGGTTCCGAGGACAAGGACTTCTGACTTCTTGGCATTGAATTTAAGGCCGCTGTTGGTGATCCGTACTGACCTTTTGAATTTCTTTCTAGAAATTAAGTCTGGCGATGGCAGGGGCTTCAGTGAGGGAGAGGATGATCGGAGTGTCATCAGCGTAGGAGACGATGTTGAGGCCGTGTTGTTGGACGATAGCGGCGAGGGGAGCCATGTAGATGTTGAAGAGGGTCGGGGTCCACGATGATCCTTGTGGGAATCGGCAGGTGATTTCAGTGGGATCGAAGAGGAAGGGCGACAGTCTGATACTTTGGCTTCTTCTGGTGAGGAATGATCGGAGCCAGTCTAGGGCTGTTCCTTGTATACCGGCTTCGTGTAGTCTGACGACGAATGTGTGGTGGGAGAAGATGTTGAATGCTGCTGATAGGTCGAGTAGGATGAAGGCTGCGGCGTGGCCTTGGTCCAGGAGGGTTTGGATGTCATCTGTGGCAGCGAGTAGGGCAGTCTTGTGCCTTGGTTGCTTCAGAATCTGGATTGGGATGGGCCGAGGATGGCATTGTCTTCTATGAATCATGTCAGTTCCCTGGTGACTGTTTTCTCTGCAACTTGGGCCGCAAAGGGGAGGAGCGAGATGGGCTGGTAGTTCTTGAGGTTGGTAGGGTCGGCTGTTGGTTTCTTGAGCAGGGGCCTGACTTCTGGGAAAGTGCCTGTTTCAAGGTTGGTGTTATTGTGCGTTGTACTTCGGGTGCCATGGAGTTGGCGGCTTTATGGTAGATGTGTGGGGGGCAGAGGTTGGTGGGGGCTCCTGAGTGGATGCCTTCCATGGTTGAGGTGGTGTCTTCTGCTGTGATCGGCGTCCAGGTGGTGATGGTGGGCTGGCTGGTGCGTCTGGGGGGCGGGCCGGCTGTTGTCAGGTGGAGGGTCGATGAAGTTGTCGTAGAGGTTTTTGATTTTGAGGTGGAAGTAGGTTCCAAGCTTTTCGCAGAGGTCTTGGGACTGGGTGATGTTAGTGGCTTCTCTACGAGGGTTGGGGAATTCCTGGATGACAGTGAAGAGTTCCTTGGAGTTGGTGGAGTTGGCGAGGTTTCTGGTGTGGATGAAGGTCCTCTTGGTGGTTCTGATTAGGTTGTGGTAGTCTGTCATGGCATTCTTGTACGTGGTGTGGTTTTCGGGTGTCTTGGTGTTTCTCCAGTAGCTGATTTTTTAAATGACACTGGCATTAGGATGTTAAGCTGCCTGTATCCACCAGCCAGGATGACACCTGAACAAAAGCATAGCTGACTGCGTGAGGAATTGAGGTAGGCCCAGCTGGAACTGAATATAAAATGTCTCGCTCACCCGAAACACAACAGTTCACATGAATAAAAATGGACTCCCATGGCACCCTTCCTTGGCCTGAACAACCTTCCAAATAAACACACACACGTCAGTGGCTGTGGGCCCGTACTTGGAAGTCTCTGCACTCAGCCACAGTTCCGCTTTTGTTTGCTAACTTTCCAATGCTGGCTAGAGGACCGTGTTGCATTGTTTACTCAGACTCCCGGGGCCTTTAGAACTACTGCAGGTGAGTGCAGTCAGTGGTATCTTAGCTCACTGTAGTCTGTCGCCGCCGATGGTGCTTTTAAAGCCGTCTGCGCAGCACATGCCTGGAACAGACACAATTCTGTCTGTGACCCCACATTGAACACAAGTGAAGGCCGGGCAGCAGGGGTTAATCCCTAATGAGCATTTATTAACATCTCTCACTGCGGCAGGGACACATGACTGATATGCGTCTCGGGCGCCCTCATTCGGAAGTCCGGCAGTGCCTCTTATAGATGGGCAGTGCATAAACTAATGTAAATCCCATAAATATGAGCAATCCAGTAACACCAATAAAAAGTTACAACGGGAAGAAAAAACCTACTGTCCGCTTTGCTCCAATCGTTGCTGCGCGGAGGATCTTCACTGATTTTAATATTTTACCGCAGCCTCTAGAACATTATATAGAGGGACTCCAGCCTAAGCCACCCTTAGCGCTCGCTCCACTTTTAAGTCTGCCTCACAAGTGCTGACGTCGCGGTAGCCATTGGGCACTGTCTAACCTGATGTCAGACCCATGGAGGGAATGCCTTGCCGTCATGTCGGAAATAGCCTATAGTTACTTTATAGCACTGCAGCTCAGTAAAGTCAACCCCAAAGCATACTGGGAGCTGTGTGCCTTCCAGAGCACAGCTACCAATCTAGTTTTTTGTTTTAATCCTGCAGCATTACTGAAATATTTAGCAGCGCTACGTCTTCATGGCAGCCATGCCACATATGCGTGACTTTGCATTTCAGTGCGGTGATGCGGATCACCACACTGAAATGCTTTAGCGTTACGCTTGATGTGTTACACTTGGCAGGGCTGCAGGAATCCTGTGATTCTGAACACATCCATCGCGCAATCTCCCCGCGCCTGCCAAAAAATGAATGTGTCCTTGTGTAATGTAAGTGGTACTCATGTAAAGCACTTCAATACAACCGGCAGGCACGGTGCGTCCATTGGGGCATAGGGGCGTAGCCCCACTAAGCCCCATGGACCTACTGCGTCGTCACTAAAAGCCCAATACAAATATTTTAAAAAATCGCACTATCTGCCGGCCGGGAAACCGGGAGACACCCGACTTTCCCGGAGTGCTCGGGGGGAGGGGGGGGGGGGGGATTGATGGGGGGGGGGGGCTTAGGCTTGCTGCAGCTGCGCAAGTGTATTTTTGGGCACAAGCATGCCCGCGCATGCGTAGATCGTTTTCCTGTGAATTCCCCCTTAGAGAGAGGACCAGGGGGCGGGCCGCAGCCCCCGGGGTTACACAGGGCGACTGGGCGAGGAGTGATGGTGCCGCCCCAGCCAATCCTTGCGCTGCATACAGCGCCAGGATTGGCTGGTCAATACATAGCCCGGGTACATAACCCCCTGTCTGGGGGGGAGGCAGAGCTCTCTCTCCCTCCCTCGTACTGTGGCCTCTGTTTGTATTGGGTTTGATTGAAGACTTGACCTCTGACCTGACCGGACCCAGGAATACGACAAGTCCCGAAGGAACCGCTCGGCCAGGGAGACCCGGCGTTCACACTCATCTCAGGTGTGATCAGAATTCAGAGTGCTAGGATACGGCCCCGCCGAACCCCATCACCGCCACATAAATAATGAATGTGCACTATGGTGCTCCTGCCTCTTGTGTGGGCCTATTCCATGTGCTCTTTCCATTTCAAGCGTGACCACTGTCTGCTGACTGCTCACTGGATGTCCATAAGTTAACAATTGCTGCAGTGCTGAATTGTAAGCTGGAGGGCAAGCCTTTTTTCTGCTACTGGTTGGGGGCAAGTGGTTCATGCCTGTGTCTGTTAAGTCTTTGACAACGAGTTACTTGGTTGCTTCGCGTGTGCCTGGGTACCACATCTGCTTATGGGGCAGCATGTGCATAGCAGGATGTATTGAGTGCGCGTGTGTGTGTGGGGGGGGGGGGGGGTTCGCTTCTGCCTCCCAAGCAGCATCAGACGCTGCCCTTTTTAGTGACCATCAACGCATTACAAAATGAGCTCGCATGGGAGAAAGCGGGGATTCCCATTTTGGTGTGTAGTTCAGTTGTAGAAATGTATACATTACTTTGGGCTCAATATGTATGTTCCGATTTTGGTGTGAAGTTGTAAAAATGTATACATGACTTTGGTGTAAATATGTACCATCAAAACTGCAGGGCCACACCAAAGGGGAGAGGATGTGGTCTGACGGTTAGCTCGGCCGACTTTGGTGCTGGGAAACCAGGTTAGAGTCTCTTATCGAGCCATACAAATGTATACATGACTTACTTTTGTGTTAAATAAATAGATATTTTAAAAAACAAATAAAAATGATGTTCCGACTAAGGTGTGAAATTGGTGTCGAATAAATACATGTTTTAAAAACAATTAATATTAATCATGTATCATTGGTGCTGGAGTACAAGGTTCGAGACTGGTATTGAACACTGACAAGCTGTGTGCAAGTTATATGGTCATAAAAATACATGAATGATGGATGGATGCAGGATGGATGGATGAATGGATGCTGGATGGATGGATGATGGATGGATGGATGCATGAATGCATGATGGGTGCAGGATGGATGCAGGATGGATGGATGGATGGGTGCATGAATGAATGATGGATGCAGGATGGATGGATGGATGGATGGGTGGATGGATGGGTGGGTGGGTGGATGCATGAATGAATGTTGGATGCAGGATGGATGGGTGGATGGATGGGTGGATGCATGAATGAATGATGGATGCAGGATGGATGGGTGGATGCATGAATGAATGATGCAGAATTGGTGGATGGATGGGTGGATGCATGAATGAATGATGGATGGATGGATGGATGGGTGGGTGGGTGGATGCATGAATGAATGATGGATGCAGGATGGATGGATGGGTGGGTGGATGGATGGGTGGATGCATGAATGAATGATGTATGGATGCAGGATGGGAGGGTGGATGGATGGGTGGATGCATGAATGATGTGTGGATGGATGCAAGGTGGTTATGGCTCGCTCGCTGCGGTGCAATATGCAAATTAGTTTACGCCCACCACTTTCAAATGTCACCGGCCGCCCCTGACAACCGGGTCGAGTTCGCGCTATGTAAATCTGCAACAAAAAAACTTGTGGGAGGGTGGCAGGAAGCAACACGAACAGCGGGAGGGAAGCTGGTTCAGAAGAAACACTGGAAACCGTGCGGGCGGGTGTAAACGGGACTTCAACTAAGCCTGTTCATTGAAAGAGGATTATTGACAAGTTTGCTTATATTTATCATTAATAAATACTAAAATTCCTTTGCCTCTTTCTGCGAACGGGCCCTGCGAAAATGTAAATAAAGTGCGGCCAGATAAACCCAAACACATTGTCGTGTATACTTAAACTAAAGAACTGGGGCTCTTCACGAGTGGACCCCGTCCCCGTGCTTGAAGTACTAGCTGCAGCCCCTTTTCACTGCGGCGACACATTCATGCATAGATATCACTGCCTGCACTGGTCGTTTTAGTTGTAGTTGACACACGGTGGCAGTCTACGATAAGGAATGTTTTCCAAAATAGCCTTGATATCGAATAGCACGGACCTCCCACGTGAAGCAGTTTGAGGATGATGAAGTTTGCTTTACGTCACAAGGCGAGACATCCCATGCATCGGAGTGCGGCCGGTCAGTTACAGAGGAAACGGGGTTATAGCAGTTGTAGATTAATGTGTCGGGTGGCGGCATTAATCAGGCGGGCAGAATGGACGATTGCATAGGTAGTTAATCTCTGGCTGATGTTGATTTGTATCACTGTACCACATAGTGTTTGCTTGTTTTGAGTGCTCGTAGCGATAATGTATTTCAGTGTATTGGGTCTTGTCCTTTAATAATCCCGGTGTAAGCTCTGGGTAGCAACAGGGTGTTCAGTTCAGTGTTTAGGAAATGGTGATTTCTTTCTTGGGCCAGATTGTTAATACAGAGATGCTCTTGCAAACAACGCACTGAAGTCTTTCCGTGCAGTGCCACAACCCCTGTAGAATCTGGACGGCGAGGAATCGCCTTACAAGAAAGCCTTGAATTGCTTAGGTGTGAGTCCCGTGTGACCTACTGTCGACTGCTCTGGCTCTTCTACTCAGCCTGCCACGTGCAGTGTTCTGGCTCCTCCAGGGCGCCTGCTGTAGAGTTTTATTTTTATTTTATTTATTTTATTTAATGCATTTTTAAAAAAGCGCGGACTTTACCCTAAGGTGTCAGAGCACTGTACAATAGAACCAGATCCGTTACATGTGAGAACTGTTACAGGAATGGAACAAACAAAAATAGCATGCCATAGAATCAAAGCGACGCAGACATCAGGCACACGATCTCAAGCACAGACTGTACAAGCAAAAATATGAATATATATGATAAATTTTACAATGACTTAAGAACTTCCTGGCGAAAAATAGCAGGCCATAGAATCAAAACAACGCAGGCAAAAGGAACACAATGCATCAGAAAGACCGGTCCTGTAGAATTGTGCTAACAAGGTCCCCTGCACGTCACTGTAAATGCAGAGAGATGACCGTGGTCTCGTACCTTGGTTTTAATGTGTGCTTTATTTTTCTTCTGTTTCAGATTCAACCAACTCGGGCGACAACATGTACACATTAATGAACGCAGTGCCCCCGGGACCCAACAGACCCAATGTAAGGATCCGCATATTCAGCTTGTTTTAGTAAGAATTGCCGTATCAAACGGATGGATCAGTCTCGGATTACTCCTTATATTAGAAACTGCATTGCACTTCTGTCGTCAGTTACAACTAGCTCGATGACGTCGAACATCTCTGCAAAATTAATGAATGTGTCCATTCTCTACGACTGGCTTATTTACTTCAACTGTGATTGCACTTCAAAGTAATAGCTGCTAAAATAGTGAAACCTGCTGTCTCCGAGGACTGTGATACTGCCCAGTGTTAGCCATTTTAATAGAGCCAGGCCGGTATAGTCTTGTAAAAATATTGCTTAAACATTGTGATAACTGACGACCCGATTCACATACTTTGGGTGCAGTGCAGGAAATGAGGAGGATCCGGGCAGATCCCAGATCCTGCAGCTTCGATTGAACTTAGGGTGACCAACTGGTATGAGTGCGAATTCAGGACAGTGAGGGTAAAAAATCAGGACAAACGGTCACAATTCAGGACAAAAATTCAAGACGGGAGGTCCAAATTCAGGACAAAACTTTGGTACACAAGGTACGTTTTACACACACATCAAAGGAGGTTGAGTAATAGTATATAAGTAATCCCATCTATATCCAAACATATTCATCCATTTGCAAACCTATCCATCATGTAACCTTCCATCCATCATTTCACTCATCCATCCACCCTTTCACCATATACATCCGTACACTCATCTATTCACTCTTCCAACCAATCATCCACTCATCCATCCAGCCACTTATCCACTCATCCATCCAGCCATTTACCCTTTCACCCATCCTTTCACTAACTCATCCATCCACTTACTCATCCATCCACCCAGTCATTCATCCTACCACCCATTCACCTTTTCAGTCATCCATCTTCTCATTCTCTCCATTGACCCTTTCGCTTAGCCATCCATCCTTCCTTCCATCCATCCACCCATCCTTCTACTCATCCACTCATGAATCCATCCATTGTCCCTATCACTCATCCATCATTTCACTTATCCATCCATTCACTCATCTATCCATCCTTTCACTTGTCTATCCATCCTTTCACTCATCCTTCCACCCTTTTACCCATCCATCTACCCTTCCACCCATACATCCATCTATTCACCTTTTCTCTCATCCATCCACCCATTCACTCACCAATCATCCACCCTTTCACTCATCAAGCACAGGGTCAAGGCTGATTTGCATATGGCCATGTCTGAACTGGGGTGGTGTGGAGTGCAAAAAATCGATGGATTTAGGCCCAGATCTCTGTACTGGGGTGAATGTATGACATTGTTCTGCATTCTGTCCATCAATTGTTGTTTTTGCATTTGTCACCCGAGTTGGATGGGTATACTCAGACGTGAGTCCCATGCTCTCCACACCACTGGAGTCAAGCTATCCTGGCTGAAGACGGCTGATAGCCAGAAACCGGTGTCAGGATGCTTGATTCTGGTCCAGGAAAGACATGGCTTGGCAGTTCGGGCTGGACTGTTCCCATGAGGCACAGGGTCAAGGCTGATTTGCATATGGCCATGTCTGAACTGGTATGGTGTGGAGTGCAAAAAAACGATGGATTTAGGGCCATATCTCTGTACTGGGGTGAATGTATGACATTGTTCTGCATTCTGTCCATCAATTGTTGTTTTTGCCTTTGGCTGCAGAGTTGCAGACAGAAGAGGCTCATCAAGAATTTCACCCTTGCTTTAGTTCATAAAGCAAGGAGTGGGGTGGGGGGAGGATTCACTACACCCCTGCACATAGGCAATCTGAAAAAGTAGAAGGCATGAGTCATGCATGATGCACAGTGCCATGCCATGAGGTGACTGACAGGGTGTTGTTTCCAGGGCTTTAGCAGGATGAAAAGGGGGTGGGGAGGCTCTCAAATGGTGGTGCTTGATGTAATTAAGAGTGTGGCTTAAAACACCTTAGCAAAAAATCTCTGCTTAGCATAGTGTACCGCCCGACTGGTATTTTGCCTCTTCTGCCATGGTATCCAGATATATAACACACGCAACGTTACACTTACAAGCCAGAACTATTGGCTTTGTCAATGGTTGTTAGTTGCATAAAATAAAAATGCAGCAACCATGGCTTCGTTGAATATAATATTGAAACTGCACTTTTCGAAAGTGATGAGACTGAAAGAACTCCAGCCCCTTCTTTTCAACTTGTTTCACTATCTTTTTTTCATGAACTGGATTCTGTAGCAGCATTGGTGGGTTTGCATATTCCTTCCATCTCCCCCAGCCCGTGGCAGGAGGAGGCCACCCCATGCAGTAAGTAACACTCCAAACTGACCAATTGGCATTCTGTATGTGGCAATCAACCGCATACAGAATGACAATGGGCGGGTGGGGGCTACTTGTGCTCCGAGGAGGATTGCGAGGTGGCCCCATCAGGGGGCTGAGGCTTCATGCAGGGAACAGTTCTATTCCCTGCAATACCCAAAATTACGGACAAAAGGCGTCCGTAAAACCATATTACGGACGGTCCGTGAAATTTACTGACGGTTGGTCACCCTAATTGAACTCCGATTCAATTAGGTCCGACTCCCTGATAGCCAGGTCTTTAGGCTCCTTCTAAAACCTATTTGCCAAAATCTGAGATTTCAGTACCCACTATTCAGCCCTGTCATCGTCCGGCTCCATCTGATTAGGTTCTCTCAAAAAGCGCCAGGATACCCGTAGGGTGGCAGTTGCGCTATACAAGAACTATATACAATACAATACAACTGCGTCCGGGCCGGCCACAGTAAAATACGCTGACTTTATCCTTTTGTAACTAGCAAACACCAGATCACACAATCGACTACGCCCGCGCTTTGTCTTTTTAGCGTTCAGAGCACCAACCTGGAGGGAATGACAGAAGTTTCTTTTTTTACTTTGAGCTGGGCTAAATACTGCCTCACATAAAGGTCCATACATACCTGCCAAGGTCTCAGATTGCCATGTGTGACACTTTCTGAATTTCAATCTTATTAAGAGTGACATTTGAAGGAGTATCAGTGGCACTTTCTCGTGAGCAAAATGAAGCAATGAAGACGAGGGAAACGTATAAATATCACAAATTACAACCATTTGTGCATGAGACACTATACTAGCTCCTCAGTGCATCCCTGCTGCCCTCTGTTGCAGGGGGTGAAATGTCTAGTAGGCAATACTGTACTATGTGAGGTTGACATCAGTGAAGTTTGAATGGGAGCATCTGAAGGCTGTGAAAGGCCTAGCGCTAGGAAGCGCTAATGTGCACACTCCAACTGAGCGACAAAGTGGCGGAAAGGCGTGGATTGAGAGACACTGGGACACAGATACAGTAACAGACGCGCATTTACAGACACTGGGATTTAGAGAGATAGACATGGGGGCATAAAAACATGGGCAGACTGCAACTGCAACTCAATGCAGACACTGGAGGAAAGGTACAGGGAACTCACACCAAAAGGTAGGAACGCATTAATGGGGCATAAAGGTATGGGTGAATTGGCGCTGACAATTACAAACACAATGCAGAAAGATAGAAACAAACTTAGAGAAACTGAAAGACACCGAAAATGGGGTAAAAGGCTTAAAGCAATGAATGTGGCCTTAAGGGGGTAGTGAAAAGTGAGGACATGATGCCAAAATCAAATGCATGACTATTGATTGCCCAGGCCCAGTAACCCGAGCCGTTTTTTAATCAGCACATGAGGAAGCACTCCCTAGGCTAATGTTTACCCGGTCACCAGTAAATTATGCTACAAAATGTCACAAAACAATACATTGTTTACTAATGACCCAACCAAACACTTCACAAAGTCAGAGAATAGCAAGTCTTAAAGCAGTCAGATGTATTGCTTACCTGACTGGAAAGCTGAGTTTCAACTGCTGATAACACTACAGCTGCCGGAAATGGTTTAGGGAAGGCAGTGGGGCATGTCATCGGCAGCCCCTCTCTCTCACTTACACTCCCTCTGCCGTGTCTCGACCTCTCTTCTCGGGCCCGACTCTGTCCATGAGGCCTCAGCACCTTAAGCTGATATGCTTCCCACATCTTCAGGCCTTAGCATAACACAGTATGTCGCACGGCTGGCTATAAGGTAATTGGACCTGCAAAACATTCAGTTACTCTAATCTGCCCATGCCTAAAAACTGGTGCTACTTTACGCATTTTTTCGGCTCAGGTTCGCACTGTATAAAAGTGCAAAAATAGACAACAAAGAATATCAGAGATAAGTGTTCTCAAAACACGGAAACTGTTAACTGCGACGTATTCCATAGAGCCCATATAATACCGGGAAAACTGTAAATGAAACCGTAAAGATTTTTTAGCACTGCAGCCCATGGTGTTAATTGAAACTCAGGTGGGTGGCTGGTACTTACTTTGAGTCTTTACCACCCGCCTCCTTAGTCTAGGGCTGTCCTCTGAGTCTGCTGTTGTCCAGTGACACACTGTCCTGGGCAGCCTCTGCAACCTGCCGGTCACAAGCTCCATGATGTGAGCTCGGCAATTAATTGAATACACCGCAGGCATACAAGGTTTGTGACAGTACTGTACTTGATGGCGGCCCGGCCGGGTGTGAAGCAGCAGGCAGTGCTGCGAGCTCTCGGGCGCCATGCTGAGTGATGCTGCCAGGCCTTCCAACGCGAGTAATAATGCTCTGCGCAGCCTAGCCTGTATTGGGCCCAGCACTGCCTCGGCCGGGTGATGTCAGGACGTGCAGCTGGTGGAAATTTCAATGCAGCCAGAGCAGGGCTATTAAGATACATTGTAGCAGGCTGCAGCAGTGATCATTAACGTTACGGAGCCTTTTCTGGTTGCAATGCCCATGTGGGCAAGTCTGCAGGGAGCAGCAGAGCCGGCACACTGGTGTCACAGGCGCCGGCACGGGCGCTAAGAGACTGAGACAGTGACATTGAAATGCGTGACAATGCATTTCAGTGCGATGATGCGGAACACCACACTGAAATGCGTTGGACTCCAATCTTATGCGTGATACTTGGCAGGCCTGTCCATAAGCACTCTTTATTAATCCTAGTGGGGAGCTCGCCGGAGCCTTACACCTTAATCTTACTTCCATGAAGAGAAACAAAGAAAATCCGCTTGTCGTCACTTCACAAATGTTTAAAAGCGCAAAGTCTGATTATTAGAGAACATTTTTGTTTTACTTTCCCAAACTGTGTATGTAGGAGATATACTCGGAGCTTTAAATGGGCCGGTACTGTCGGGTACGGAGTACCAGCACTTTTTCATTTTAAACTGGAGAGTACAAGCACTTCTCAGAAACAAGCAGGTATTCTGATACGGAGTAACTGTACTTCTATTTCCTCATTTCAAGCACTGATATACTGTAAGAATATCAGATGTATCTGTCTGTGTGAGTAATTACACCAATAGCCATTATATATCACATACTAATTTAGTTTTATTTTTTTTCTTTGGAAGCGCTGCTTATCTTATTGTCTGATTCACACCACTTTGTCACACAGATATTATACTGATGCAATGAAGCATATAAGTTTGTATGTCAATGTACAGGAAATTGTTCAGTAAGTATGTTTTCAGATATGAATTCTTTTCACTTTAAAAAGGGGACACAGTCCAATTTCTGAGTTCTGCAATGTTATCCTATGGAAGGAAGAACATGTTCTACAAACAGGTTCAGTACATCGACTTACAGGACCAATCTCCAGCAGTTAAGGTGATTGGTGCACAAGTTCCAAGGCAGAATCAAAAGTACACCATCAGTGGCACCAGGGTGAAAATCAGTGACCGAAAGGTAATGTGTTTCAATGGGGGCTGGTCTCTGTAAAAAGAGGCTGCAGACTGGCTAGGAAGCCAGTCGGTCTGAACTAGCAAGTGGGCTCAGGCCTTGAGGTGCTCGGAGACTGGAGACACCTTGGGTCCTCTTCTCTAAGGTCCACAGGCGACGGGTGCAGAGGTGTCTTTAGGTGTCGGGTTTCTCTTTACTAGAGCAGTCGCGGGAAGAGGGGGCCTGCTTGCATTCGCTACAGACGACGTCGGGTAGTCCAGAGGGGGTGAAACCACTATGCACTCGAGTTCTGGAGGGCTGGGGAACCTTTTTGGCATCCTTTGCTCACTTCAGCTCGGGCTGGAGGTGACTGGTGCAGGGGCTGCTTCAGGTGTCTGGTTTTGGCAGTTCCAGAGGCCTCGGAGTCTTCTCCTTTGGAGTTCTTTAGAACAAGTCTGCTGTTCATGGGAGGTCTTGAGTCTTTTTAATAGGCAGGCAGTCCTCCCAAATTTCTGAAGTCAACAGCTGCAGGGTGAGTCGACTTTGTGTCGAGGGCTGCAGACAGGCAGGCATTGCTTGGTTCAAGTCAGGCGCTGTCTTCAGTCTTCTCTGCTTTTGCTGCTCTTCGGTTTCCTCACTTCTGATGTCGTCAGGATTTACTTCTCTGGTGCCTGGGACTCCCCTGAATACTACATTTAGCGGCCTTAGAGGAGTTAGGGTAGTAGCCAAAGAGCTACTGTCCTTGGGGTCATTAGTCCTCCTACATTACCACTTCCTGCGGGAAGTGGGCCTAACCCTGCCACAGAATTCCTAGGTAGCACTTCACAAAGATGGCTACCTCTTACAATTTGTGTCCTCCTCACAGTACTAGTCCGGGGGTGGCATGCCTACCTGACTAGTTAATTTTCCTGCCTGTCCAGTGCTAAGTGGGATCTGGACAGGGGGGTTGCTTCCTCTCCTGTGAGGGTAGCCAGATTCGCATTCTAAAACCAGCAGTTCCTTGGAAGCTTGCCATCCCTAGGAGGCTAATGAGCAGGATGTCTGGTGGAAGGGGGTGTTATACCCTCTTCCTTGATAGGCTTTTGTTCCTGACCTCCTGAGAGCAAAAGGCTCTCACCATAGGAGGTCAGAAACCTTTCTCTGGTGGCAGGCTGACAGATTCCAGTCAGCAAGCACACCAGAGGCTGGGAGGTTTTCAGGAGCACCTCTAAAGTTCCCTCTTGGTGCATGTTATGATAAATCTAACACTGGCATCAGTGTGGAATAATTAAGATGAGATGTTTGGTACCAAACATGCCTATTTTCAGTGAAGCCATCATGTAGCTGGGGAACTCATGGCTTTCCTGGTCACTTGCACTGGCAGCAATAGGGCTGACCAGCACAGGGGCATATCTGCTCATGCGGATATGCCCTCACATATAATAAGCACCCTGCCTTAGGTCTGCCAGCCCTTCTGTAGGGGTGACTTGCAAATATCATATGCAGTGGTAGGGGTCATGCCCACAGAGATGTGTGACATGTTGTGTTTTCATTTTTGTCTGCCCGAAGACACAGTCTGCAATGGCAGTCATGCATGTGCTTAGTGAGGGGTTCCTTAGGTACCCTCTGTGGTACCTCTGACCCTAGATACCAGGGTACCATTTACTAGTGACTTAAATAGGGTGGTAAACGTTTTGCCATTTGGGGAACAATTGAGCATTTTTAGAGGATTAACACTGGTACTGGGGACCTAGTTAGAAGGAACCCAGTACACTTCAGTCAAAGTTGTATCTAATACCAGCAAAAAGGGTGTGTGTTAGGGCTGTGGGGTGGCTGCAACAAAAACCCAGTTTCCTACACTGTATAATAAGTCTTTACCACTACCCAGTAGAACCCTTTTAGCACCCTTACAATTATGAAAGATTGAGGAAAAACAATTAGGTTCTTGTAGTTTGCATGCAGGTCTTTGACGCCAGTTCTCAACTCACTGTGCTATGCTACTGTGGTGTGCTATATTAGAGCGGTTGCGGTCGTAACTTAAGAGCTACATGTAACACAAGGATCTCTGTGGCAAAAGCAGTGACCCACTGAGCTGGCTGCATAAAATGCAAATCATTGACCTCCATGTTCCAAGTTGGGTTTTACCCTCCATGCTATTTTACGTTGAGTCAAACCTGTGACTAGACTGCAGACAGAGCTGGGTGCACATAGATTGCTGCAGCAGGGGCTGTAATCACTTAAGGTATTTACATTTTTTAAACAGCAGCCTGTTTGTGACCAATTAAGTAAGCTAGAACTAATGTATCATTTTTTTCCTGTTGCCAATTATTTTGGGCAGAGTTTTTAAAAAGTAAACAAATAAGTTGTCTGGTAGATGATCCTCCTCTGCCCCATCGTCACCCAGTTTCTGGCCCACACTTTGACCCCCAATTTATGGGTTCTTGGAGTAAATTTGCACATGCAGAAGGGCAGGAATGTCAGCTTTTCTGAGAGGGGTACTTTACAGAGTGCAAATGGACTCCTACAGACTTGCATGATCATGGGTATTTCCATGCAGACAGTTCTCCATCCTATAAATACATGGACATTAGCTCATAATAAAGGTCAGGACAAAGGCCATTACCAAGGTCTGAAGGGGCTTAAGGTGACCACCATTTTCCATATGAGTCTAGGGTTGGGTTTCCAAAGAAAAAATATTTTCCGCATGGAGAGAAAGTACCTTTTCGTCATATTTATACATGTCTAAATTTTACACATGAGAGCGCCTGGAAATCTACATCTGGTATAGTATTCTTAGGATTGTTACTGAATCCCATAAAGGTCTGAAATTTGATCAATGCATGAACTTATGAGAACACATTTTAGACATTTATGTTTGACCTTTTTTACTAGCACTTACAGTTCCTAGCGACAACCCGAAGATCTTCCAGAATGATTGTTTTGTTCCTTTTTTAATTTTCTCATAGAAGACTGAAAATGTCTTGTATGTGTCAGTAAATTCACAAATCTTAGAAGGCACTGGTATAAGCCTCTTTAGGAGATTTCAGAATTTAACTCCAGTCTTATGTCTTTATTTAGAGTATACCGCATCTTAAATGTACTTTAAACACAAGATCTGTATACAGAACCCAGATCTCTGTTGGTTCAAAACACAGGCTTCGTTAATGCTTTGTGTGTGGAGGCTGACCCACATCCCCGGCACAGATTCTTTTACGGATTAACGTGCTCTATCCCCATCATCAGACTTGGAATTTCAGAACTGTTTAGGTAACAGTTTTTAGTTACTCTAGCTAGCATATCAACTTCAGTGTGTGTCCATGTCAACAATATACACGTCATCTTCTGCTTCATTAACCGCTTTGCCGGTGGACAATCGCCAGGCTGCTGAAAAAAATGACGCATGCGCGGTTTGGACGGCCCCTGGCCATCCTCCGCAAACGCCCATTGTGACGTTGGACAGCCAGGTGCCGTCCGACGCATGGAAAAGGCTAAACACTGTCTTTTGGCTACAAATCAATTGGTCACTACTTCTAGTTGACTGCTTTGTCAACTACCATCTCTTGAGTGACCCTCTTGTCCGCTTCATTGAATGCATCAAGCCCATTTTGTCTAGTTTGTGTTTATTAGTTCCTTCAGTCTCCAGCCAACAGCAACTACCTTGTGAATTATCAATAATTCTGTCTTTCTGTTCTCTAAGGATTCCTCATGAGCTCCAGAGCAGGCCCTGTATAAGGAAGAAGACCATGTGTCTTACTTCGAGGATGGACTGGAACAGGACCAGGAGCACATAGACTATTTTAGAGGAAAAATATGATGAATGGATAGTTGATGTAAACATTTGCCTGTTTGGCTGTTTTTGCAGTGCATACTGCTTTTTCACGATTGATGTCTGAAATGCCAGCAAATTATTCATCTGTTTAACAGAGGAATTACCTGATCTTCTGCTAGCCTTAGTGATTTACTGATCAATATTACACATTTTCTTTATTTGGCTGTTGATGCCCAGCCTCTTCTCCCTCTGGTTTTCTGTCTCTTGCTCCTGCTCCAAAATCTCCTACAATGTTGGTTTGATATCAACAGTTTGTTGCTAACTGCTCCAAAAGCTACTACACTGTTGGCTTGATGCCACCAAAAATGGTGAAATTCTGAGCTAAATAAAAGACTGCTGGCCTTCCATTATCAGTTTCTTGAAGCCCAGGTCTAGACCTGAAACAGTAAATGAACCTTTGGCGAGTCTTCTTATGTGGACAGTGGCAGACAAAATCAAGAAGGGAGTAAGTGGCTTCTTCTGTGCCTGGTGAAGCTCTTATAGATTTGTTTACCAATGACTCCACTTCTCTGTCTGGTGTCACCTAATGGAAGGTACTGTCATTGGTTCACCCCTCTCTAGTTTCTTTTCTCAACCATCTCTAGGAGGAAAGTGTAGTAGCTAAGACATCTGGCTAATGCTCCCACAATCTTTGGGAGGATGGAGAGGTAGAATGCAACATATTCTTGGCCAGGATGCTAGATTAGACTTCCCAAAGTCAAGATGACATCAGAGGAGCTGCCTCAATGTGCCCCAAAAACTCAGCAACTATTTTTGAGCTGCAACCTGACTCGTGTTGCTGGGCCATCATGGCTATCACAATAATGCCATGGATATTTTGGCACTCAGAGTGCCAAATACGAAACATTATTGTCCACTTCCTGTATCTCCTTTCAGAAGATGAAGCAACAGAATCTCACCCAGTCATACAAGAGGGCAAGCAGGTAACAGTAACCATATTTGATGCTGCAAAGGAAATTGCTAACTCGGGCAATAAGCAGTTGGCCAGTAAGGCGGTTCTAAATTAAAGGTTGCCTTTGTTGCTCAATTTGTTAGCCTGACATACAGGATACAATTCTAACCTGTCTTAGGATGTCAGGGCCCTCTTAAAGGAATGCATCATCGAGGAGTTGCACACAATTTGACATTCAATGGATGATGGGTCATTGAATGTTCTTTCAGATCCTGGAATTTCTCTGCTAGCGTGGTGGTGTTTCAACTTGACTAACTCTTTCCAGAACTTGTGTTTTAGAGGCACTCCTCCACACATTGAAGCCTGGGTTAAGGCTATTTGAGTAGATTATAAGAGGTTTTGAGTGAGACAAATAATTTCGGAGTGAAAGCAGTCTTTAAGGTATGCAAATTATAGCTGCAACAGATGTGCTTTAGCATGCTTCTGTTTCCAAACTGCAAACGTTGCCTGAGAATGTCCATGATATCAGTCGAAAGGTCGGTGGGATAATTAGGGTCCACATGCATCAAAGCAAAAACCGGTCGCACACGGGCAGATTCTCAGAATCTGCCCCATTGCGACCAGTATTTTTGCATTTGGGATGCATCATCCCAAATGCAAAAATTGCAGTTTAAGTAATCTCTAAATTGCGATTACTTAAATTGCCATTGCATTTAAGGAATCTCTAATGAGATTCCTTAAATGCAATGCATTTAAGTAAAAAAATTAGCGATTTCGCTAATAGGGGGAGCAAATTACCACAAAGTTGAACTTCATGGTAATTTGCAAAAACTTTGAAAAATGCACTAGAGTGCATTTTTGAAAGTTCCATTTCACACACACACATGCCCTTAGGGCATGTGTGTGTGCAAGATGTACTTATATGCAGATTTGAGGGGTGCAACAGGGTGTCCTTTTGACACCCTGGCACCCTTGTTATTGCATTCTCAATTTACGATTCTCTAATTGAGATTCGCAAATTGAGAATGTCTTCCCCTTTCATTCCTATGGGCCCCTAGGCCCATAGGAATGAATGGGGAGGTATTCCTTAATTATGACTCGCAATTAAGGAATGTTTAGAAATTGCTATTTTTTAAGCGATTTCTTCATGCATAGTCTTTTGCTATCCCTTATTAGCGAATCCTTATTTTTCGCTAATGAGGAATCGCAAAAGACATTGTTGATACATGTGCCAGTACGTCATTAAAGACCGAGAGCGGCTCTAAAATCAGCCCCGATATGGCGGCCACTTTTGGTGACTGTTTCAGGATCAACCGCATCATGTTTGTGTCATTGGATGGTTGAAAACACTCCACTACAAGAGTTAACACAGGCACCCTGGGTGACACTGAAAAGTTATTTACCTAAAAACGTAATGAAAACAAGATCAGTCAGTAACTAAGTTTCCAAGCCATTTGATCAGCTTAGCAGGCAAGATCATCAAACAGGATAGAAGTCTTGCAAATGGGAACTCGGAGAGCCAACTGCAACTGGTCTCTCACTGGAGGAATGTACCCCAGCACACAAATGCCAGATTTTCACCAGCTGGGAACCAAGTAATTTTTTTAATTGATGTCCAGGAAAAATTGTCATACTCTTTGTACGAATTATAGACTGATATGAAACACTAAGAGAGAAAAATGCAAGATAATATCAGTGGTAATTACTTACCTGGTTCAGATTGTATTAAAGAGACAATATCTGTTGGTTGCAAACCCATTAGAGTTCAAGATACATCCAGCTCTATTGAGGAGCAAGAAATTGCTAATTTTCCATCTCAACACTGCTTTATTGAACCCGACAGGAGACTTTTAAAAACGTATAGTTTTGGGCCATTGCCGAAAGATCCTTTTGGCTGCCTGAACAGCTTCTTCGTGAATGATAAATGTATGATCTAATAAGAAAGGCAACATCCAGTTTCATTCTCGTCTTATCAGTTTATGCCCTTTCTTTTACAACTGGCTAAATATTACACTGTAAGAGTATATGTAATTGATATTGAGATTCAGAAATAAAAAAGGTGGTCTCCATGTATTTTTGAAAGGGGTAAGCAGGGACTGTATGCAGTGCTGCTACCCTCCATCCCTCCACTTATTACTGTTGAAACGAAAAAGGGCACTCGTTATAACTAATATACACAAGTATGTGATGTGCCTTTGAGGTATTAATATGATCTTTGAGAATCTGGCAAATACATGTTTTAATGGCTAAACATAAAATTCCATACAAATACATTGATATTACATATCAACCCCAAATTCATTTAGAATTTCGGGTGGAAATTTAATTTAATACAGCCATAACTGTTTTATCTTCTTCCTTACCAAATCTAGTTTGTTCTGCATGAGGTTGTCTTCAATTATTGGATGCCAAAACAAGCATAAGATACGATCTGACTAGAATTGGAGACCTCCAAAGGTCGGATCACAAAAACCTAAGGGGGTTAGAACTGGATTGTGGCATGCTTACCCTCTGTCACAATCATGCTTGCAGAGCTCACCCAGAGGAGTGTTGGTTCATCCAACCAAAAGAATGGACTCCCTGGCAGCAGTCTTCAAGAGTGCCATGTTCCCATCTTCAAGGTAGCAGCAGGATGTCTGTACTCTACGTCCACCAACCCTCATTTTTGTGGAGACAAAAGTGTTCAAGGCGAGGCTCTTGACCTTTCCTTTTATAAATATGACTTTCATTACGTCCTGCCCACTCTTTGTCACTACTTGCCAATCTAATTAAAATATTTCATAATATGAAAGTTCCAGCGTTGAAGACAATTGTGTCCACTTATTCTGTTGCTTCCTGCTATTAGTTGCTTTCATAGATCTATATAGCTCTCCTCCTCCCCTCTGAATCCACCTGTCAAACTTTTAATGTGACTGAAATAATTATGAAGATGGCCCAAAGAAGGGGCTACATTTTGTTTTTTCATCCTCAGCTAATGAATTATTGACACCTGCACAGAGGTGAATAGGCTACACAGACCTGCCTTTACTGCTCTTTTTCTGAACTGTATTTTTAATGTACTGTAGATTTCCAGACTGATGATGATTAATTTAAGTTTGTCTAGCATGTTAAGACCTAAAACTTAAACATCGATTGCGAAATCAAGTAAAGATATACTTGGAGACTTATGAAAGGCCTTGCAGAACAAGTAGTTGTAATTGCTTTATTAAAAACAGATAGGGCAGGTGGGCAGTGGAAAAGGGAGGACATCCAATATGTCTGGACTTTTTTAATCTTGGGAATTTCAAGTGCCAGATCATGCAACAGGCAATGGATAAAGATGTTCAGCAAACACTAACAACCGGTCACCAATAGGTTATGCACAGCACCTTGAATTTGACCTACTGTTGCACAGGCAGCAAATAAAGGAGTGTTGTTCTTGGATAACATTGTCACATTTTATGAGTTCATTGACAGACCAGCTGTGACATTTACTTTATTCAACATCTGGAGCAGAAGTGCCTTTCCCTAATTTAATCAAGCATGTGTAAAGGTTCTTGCTACTGAGACATGCAGAGTGTTGTGGCATACAGAGTGTTGGATCTTCTGCAGCGTTTTCAGTGGCAGTAAACTGGATGCTGTGACTGCTTTCATTTGAGGCTCATTTGAGAGCTGTTAATCTTTTAGGAATTTGGAAAATGAACTTTGGTGATGGTTGAGGGGCGAAATTTACATTGGAGATAAGTTAAGAGACCAAATATCTGTTCTCAGCGGGCATTCATCATGTCTGTGTTCAACTTTAGTTAACTGTTTATCCAAAGTTTAATAACTCATAAATTACCAATAATTAAGTCATACATTTGAATAAATGTTATGATGAGATTGGTGAAATCGGATTAGAAGTTGAAGGTTTTAATCTGATAGACTTGTAGCCTAGCATTCCTTAACTTCGAATTTTCCCCGGTTTCAGACTGGATCTGGAAGATTTTTTGTGAGCAGTACCCTTGCGCGCCAGTAGGTGGTGTTGGTCGGCTGCACTCTGCATCATCGGCACTGGAAGTGATGCCTGACATCAGTTCTTTTCGTGCCAGCCAGCGCTGATCCGAGAGAAGAGCTACTACTCTGTCAGTTTTTAACAAAATCTTTGTCACATTTTTTTGCCTTTTTTTGATGTTTTTTCCTTCTGGTGTGTCGAGGATGTCCGAGGGAAACAAACTCTGTGGCATCTGTCACCGCACCATGTCAGTGATGGACCCGCACCTTATTTGTGGTGTTTGGAGCGCAACCATGGCTCCAAGTTGTGCTCCGATTGCTGGGCCATGGCTAAGAAGGCTTTGAGGGAGCATTTCCCAAATCTGCTAGCAGCCCGGCTTACGACTCAGCTGAAGTCCCGGTCCATCTTGAGAGGAAGGTCCCAGGACCATTCCAGGAGTCCGTAGTCCTCTCCGCCCACTTGAAATTGTCGGGACATTCAGGTAAGAGGCACAAAAAACACAGGAAGTCGAAGCACGCTTTGAATTCTCCTTGTCCATTGGTCGACGTGACAAAAGAACATCGGCATTTGAGGCCTGGTCCGCAGAGCCTGGGCCGACTCCGCGCATCACTGGTTTTTCAAGAGCCGGAGTGACCCTGCACAAACTAAAGAACTATATGAGGCCATGCTTCTCATATTTGGGTGGCCCAATCACTCCGGTGCGGCTTTGGGCCCGGGGGCCAGAAAGGGCCCCATCTGGTTGCATGTTGGCATCTCTGGCCCTGGCTCCAATGGGCCCCCATGTATTTTGTTAAGGATCCGGACCGGTGCCAGTTGTGGCATTCAGATCTTCCCCGGCCCAGATGCCGATGCGCCCACCAGCAGAGCCAGCCCTGTTGTAATCCCTGAATCTGGCTCGGAGCGGCACCGGCCGATGCAGATTCTGATGCCGACAGAACCTCTGTGTCCTAGGTCTGAGCCTGAGGCCTATTCCGAAGGGCTAGGCCTCAGGGAGGAATGGGAGGGGTCGCTAGACCCTTTAGAATACCAGCCTTGTGATCAAGATATGGACTGTTGTGAGGAACTGGGTGATGCCAGCGGACATGATATGTCTCAAGATACCAACATGCTTTCTCCGTCTACTGTGGCTATGCAGGAGGGAGCTACATACGCGATGGCGGTGCGGAGGGAGACTGAGGTCCTAGACGTTTAGTTGCCCTCAGTGGCAGTCGAGACCAACACCTTGACAGTGGTTCTGCAACTGGGAGTCTTCTCCTCTGAACCCTTACCCCCATTCAACAAAGCCCTCACCGACTTCCTTCTGGGGACCTGGTCTAAACAAAGCACAGGTGCTCCTGTAAATAGGGCGGTTGCCTGCCGCCACTGCCCCGCTCCAGATGGCCTACATTTAGTCACCAAACACCCAACTCCAAAGAGCTTGGTGGTCCATGCCTCCCCTTCTTATGGCACGTTCCCTGGCAGTCCCCCGTACTGGGAATCAAATAGGCTGGACAGCTTTGGAAAGAAAATATTTTCTGCTGCCAACCTTGCATTTCAGTCTGTGAACTCCAGCATGCTTATTAGGCTGCTACTCCCACATGCTATGGGAAAAGGTTGCGCAAGTGCTGCCACAGGTTCCAGAGGAGGCCAGGGTCATTTTCTCTCAATAGTCCTAGACTGGAGAGACACAGCAAAGTTCACTATGTGCTATGGATTGGCAGGACCAACTCGCTGGGCAAAGCGTTATCGTCTACAGTGTTCCTTGGACGACATGCCTGGCTGAGCACTTCTGGCTTTTGGGGGCATGTCTAAGCTTCTTTCATGGGCATGCCCTACGATGGCACCCATCTCTTCGTAGACAAGGCAGGCTAGGTGCTGGAGTGCTTTAGGGACTCTTGCGCTATGGTCAGGTCCTTGGGCCCCTCTGCTGCCTCACGTCAACCGCAGTCTGCCTTTCCCAGCCACTGAGCCGCGCAAGCTTCCCAGCCTTATTGGGACGAGGGCGTGATTCTTACCAGCCGTGTGGGTCCTGTAGTCCGCAGTCTGGGCCAACCACCACCCTTCAGCAGCTGCAGCCTCCAAACCTTCGTAATCTTGCCCTTTTAGATCATGGGTGTCCAGTTGGTGGCAGGATCCGCCACATTGGAGAAGTGTGGCTCACCGGTTAGAGGAGGCAGACCCAGAAGCAGAGGTCGGCCTGGGACCAGGGTTCAATTCCCGACGCGGCAGGGTTTGGAGCCCAAATGTCCACGGATCTGATAATTCTCGCTTCGGTACCTACTTGAATCAGGGGTTCCCGCTCTGCAACTCTGGGCAATAGCTTGCTCAATCTCCACTATGGCCCCCGCGGCGGGATGCCTGGCTTTCACCTTGGGGGTGCCCAGCTGGGCTATCCCACAGGGAAAAATCAGGACGGGGTCCCAAAGCAAGCGCTGAGATACCCTTTGTGGTGATACGTGCGCTATATAAGAAACTGCATTACCATTTTTTTTTTTTTACATTCTCCACCACTGGCAGTCTATAACATTAGACAGGTGGGTTTTGCAGATCGTCCAAAGAGCCCTGCTCCCTCACCTTCAAGACTATCCCTTCCTCCATGCCACTATCTTATGACTGGCTGATAGAGGATCACCTGTCTCTTCTCAGCGTGGAAGTTGTGGCTCTCTTGGCCAAGGGAGTCATAGAGAGGGCTCCGGTGCCAGAAGTAGTCTGTGGTTGCTATTCCTGCTACTTTCTGGTCCCCAAAAAGGACACGGGTCTTCGTCGTGTCCTACATCTCAGAGCCTTCAACTACTTCATCAAAAGGAGAAATTCAAGATGCTCACATTGGCTCAGGTCTTATCTGACCTGGGCCCAGGACACTGGATGGTAGCATTGGACTTGCAGGATGCCTATTTTCAAATCCCTGTCATACCTGTCCATCTGTGCTACCTGCGGTTTACGGTGGGCCACAAGCAGTTTCAGTTCATTGTGCTCCCTTTTAGCTCTACCAGCACCCCCTCGGGTGTTCTCCAAGGTGATGGCGGTGGTCGTAGCTCATTTTTGAGGTTAGGGGTGCCTATCTTGACGGCTGGCTGCTGAAGGCTGTCTCACCCCAAGCTGTTGTCTCCCACCTCTATACTTTGGTGAACCGCCTGTATTCGCTGGGGTTCACTATCAACATGTTGAAGTGACACCTGACTCCCTCTCAGACTCTCCCTTTCATTGGAGCTGTTCTGGACACAGTGCTGTTTCAGCCTCTCTCCTGGGTTTTGGTGAGACTGACTCTGAGGCTGCTGGACCTCATGACCGCTTGCATCCTGCTGGTGACACATGCCTGAAGGCATATGCAGGCTCTGCAGTGGGGCCTGAAGTTCCAGTGGACACATCATCAGGGGAGTCTCTCCGACATGGTCTAGGTCTTGGAGGGAAATGCAAAGGACCTGAAATGATGGCTGAGGAATCACGATTGTCAGGGGCATACCACTCTCCCTTCCAGATCTCATAGTAGTGACATGTGTCGGGATGGGGCGGCCACCTGGGAGAAGTGGAGATTAGAAGACTCTGATCTCCAGCGGAATTCGGACTCTACATCAACGTGCTGGAGCTCCATGCGATTAGACTGGCATTGAAAGCCTTTCTACCTTCCAACAAGGAAAGGATAGTGCAGATGTTCATGGACAACATCACTGCCATTTGGTACTGCAACAAACAGGGCTGGTGGGGTCGTGAACCTTTGCCAGGAGGCCCTATGTCACTGGAAATGACTGGAACAGCAGGGCATATCCCTTTTGGTTCAACACCAGGCAGATTCCCTGAACGCCAGACAAACTTAGCCGCCGATGCCTAGCAGATCATGAATGGCGTCTCCACCCGGAGGTGGTGCAAGGACTCTTTAAGTAGTGGGGAAAGCCTTGGCTAGATCTGTTTGCCTCCACCAAGAATGCACAATATCAGCAGTTTTGCACACTGGAGTTTCCAAGACGCCTCTCTCTGAGACGCTTTTTTTTGTAAGAGGAGCGCAGGCCTCCTGTACGCCTTTCAGCCCATACCGCTCCTCCCAAAAGTTTTCAAGAAGATCAGGAATGACTGGGCCAAGTCATCCTTGTTGCTCCGGATTGGGCATGGAGGTCTAGAATCCCTGGCTCCTGAGCATGGCCATTGATCCTCCGATTAGGCTGGCCCTTTGGGAGGATCTTCTTCCACAGCAGCAGGTGAAGTCCTCCACCCGAACCGATCCACTCTCCGCCTTCCTGCAAGGAGATTGAGTGGTGGCAGTGGATAGCCTTTTGACCTTCCGCCAAAGTCTGTAGCGTTATTCTTGCAGCCAGGCATCCCTCCACCAAGACTGTATACGCCTGCCGTTGGAAACAATTTAGCTATCTGTGCGTGAAGATCTGTCAAACATGGTCTCTTTCAATTAAACCAACGTTTCCCAGCTTCTTTACAAAACCCATGTCCATCCGTAGACTGGTATGTCACAATTACATATCTTTGCTAAATCTCCTAATTATTTTGATTTCTTGCAAAGATGGGTTTAGGCCATTTCTAAGCACTACAGAGGCAGGTGAATGATGGTAATTCTAGTTCAATCATTATTTTAGATCAGGTGGTGGCAATGAGCAATGCTCGACTGGATGCTTCCTCTTAAAGATCTCCGGGATCTTGATCTACAGCTTGCTGAGGTGGAGGTTTTTTTTTTTTTTTTTTAGTCAAAGTGCATAGTCGGTCACCTTAACGGCCACTGAAGCCCCCCTTACTCTGTCTCTGATTAGCTTAATTGTCTCGCATTTTCAACCTCATTTACTTCCCATTGTGAAGCATCCCCCCCCCCCCCCCCCCCCCCCCCCGCTCCCACGGTCATGTCAGACTTGAGGATGCTCTGGTTGAGCCAGCTAGGTCAACCATCGGCATCTATGTGATCCTGTGACGTTGTGGGAGATGTATTTATGTGCATGGCCCGCCGCTGCTTTGGCTCATCTGGTGTTCATTTCGACCACATTCTGACATTATAAAACATGATTGTCTTCTGGTATATTTTTTGTTGCAAACGCTGTTTAATCAGTAGACTAACATTTATTATTGCTACTAATTCTCTTTATCCGTAGTGATATACTAATACTTTGCTTTATACAGACTTCTATTTTCATTTTTATTTTATTTTGGCACCTTACAGAAGTTATGGATTTTTTTCCTATAGTGATTTGCGATGTTTAGTAATATTTTTAATGTTGTGCCTGAAGTAGTCCATTTGTAATATCTGGTTCCTGTCTAGCGTGCTACTTTGATCAGTTGAGGAAGACCAAGGAAATAGCTTGTAAAGTGCACGATGGCCCCCAAAGAGGTGCCTGGCGTGGAGGCTGCGAATCAAAAGACCAGAAGTGTCAGAGGGAAGGTAAACAGCCTCGTTTGAGGCCTTGACAGAAGGGGAGGTTAACTAGTATCAAACACATAGCTAGCAGGCGTTTGTTGCAAAGCTCCAAGATCCGAAAGAAGGAAGGGAATTAAGGTTCTACACTTGCATCCACATCACAGCTGGTTTAGAGTATGAAAGATTTTGTTAGCAGTAGCTCTGCAGCAAAGGCGGTGTGTGAATGATCTATCGGGTTTTTTATTTCTGATATATAGCTGTAATATCGAATTACGTCTCTCTTGTTCCTGTGTTTCTCTTTTAGTTTGAGGAGAACATATTGAAATCCGCGCAGTAGGTATTGCAACATAGAATCATCGCAGTATTCAAAAATGGTAATCCTCAGTAAATTAAATATCTAAAATGTGACAGCAGCCTTTACCCATGACCGTCTCTCGCTACTTATCTAAGAATCCAAGCCATGCTCTGACCATAAGTGACTTCTGAAGCAGACATATGCGGGTGTTTTATCTGATGCATTTGACAGTGAGCCAGTGAAACTTGCCTACATGGAGTGGAATTTTGGACAATGTTCATGTCACTTGAAAACCAATCATTAGTTTTATTAAAACAAGAATGAAGGGTGTTTTGCTTTCTGTGGCCGTGGATTTTTTTTTTTGTCTTTAGACAATCTCCCACTGAGCCATCATTCATCATAGTTCATTTATGATCGAGACTTAAGCTTTATGTGTATGGGTATACATTCTTGTGCAGGACAGAGCCTCAAAGATTGCCATCTTTGCCTCTACTGCTATCTTTTTTGGAAGGTCTAGAACAGTAACTCTGTTCTGTAGGAGCATATTGTATGTGACCTAATGGCGTTGATATGAAACCATGAATTATGTTCATGCTGTCAAATCCATGATCAGATTCAAAGCCAGTCTGAGCGGTTGCTCCGCTCATTGGTGCTTGTTGAGCAGACGTTTTGGACACTAGTCTTAGTGTACCTAGATTGTCAACAGAGTATTTTTTTAACATCCTAATCGGCAGTGGAACTGACCATGTTGTTTTGGTGTCAATTTGCCCATCTTTCAATGATTTTTTTTTTTCAATACGGAAAGAATTATTTTCAAATTTACACCATGTTAAAGAAGATGAAGAACTGACAATTAAATTGTCTGTCATCAGATCACGAAACGGATAGACCGGGTGACAAGATGTGCGCTAAGGATGCCCTACCAAACATTTTTATTTTCATAGGAAAGGAAAGGTAGGACACTATCCATACTCCAGTACTTGGTCTTACTTTTCTGCAGCCAGGCATATACTCTTTCTTCAGGTCGACTCGCTTCTCTAAAAGAGAACTACAAAGTTTGGGGCTCCGACTGCAATAGGCCCAAGATGCAGTGTTGGTGGTCACCTTTCCTGCACGATACTCTGTGTCACCAACTCTTGTGAACGCCATAACCCTTGTGCCATACACTTACTTTGAGGCCCAGGCAGACACCCTCGATTAATGTGTGCCAGGAAGAAATACCGCTTAGCCGAACATCGAGGAGTCTATCGGGGTCCAGATTCCCTTTAAATCATATGCTAGTTCTCGAGGAGAAAAAAGCCTTGATCCACCATCACAAGGCTGTATCACCATTGGAGAAATTTCTGCCACCAACAGAACATCCCTGTTGATCATCTGCTGTCTTTTACTGACCATATCCACTAAGCCACAGGCAGATATACATTTCCTTACAAAAGCTGTGTTTGTGGTCCATTTTTTATCTTTTATGTTACTGGTAATATTCTGCCGTCATTCAGTAGAATGCTTTGTGGTGGCAGCAGATACAAAAGTGAGCAGTAGTAGGCCGATCAGAAATGGAGGAACAGAACCAAGAAACAGTCCAGGTGATGGGCGGCCATTGGTGGTCCGATGGTTGTGAGTCTTAAGTTGCACCATAAAAGGTTCAGAATTAGAAATTGTGCAGTTGTGCAGATGTCCAAAGGACCAGGGAAAGAAAGCATAGGTACGCCTATGTAACCATAACCTCTTATGAGCTGCTCATTTCAAAAGAAAGAAGTGACTACCTTACTGCTCAGCATATTGCTGTTTACGCGCATGGTCTTATATGTTAGTAAAAAGGCATTTATATTTATGCATATCCTGTACTAATAGCGGAAGGTGTTTGTATGTTGCCTACATTTTTATCCACTAAAACATAAATTTGCTATGGAATATTCTACGTCCCTGTTCGAGCACAGAGGCATCTATGTTCTTCGTCAAAGTTGGTGGTTGCCAGTTTAGTCTAGGAAGTGCCTGGGTTTGTTGGATGGCTGGGCCGCATGTACATTCCTGAATATTGAGTTGGTTTGTGATTGGCCCTTCTGCCCCTACAGTAATGCGCTTGTTTGCGGGCTGAACTCGAGAATTAATTTTCATGGCACTGGATAACACGCTAGGTGGCTGGACATTAATTAGCCCATCAGGAGGTTAAAGTGCTATTTTGTGCATTGAGAATAAAACCTATTGCACACATTATATATTTTATTTGTTCCAGCTTGTCAAGGCTACAGCCTTGTATGTTTCTGTGCACGTTTGATTTGAAACACTTAAGAGCACAATCCTTCATAATACTTCATAAGACTGGACTACACCCTATGGGTGACTGTTATTAAAAGGGCAATTCTCCAAAATCATAGTTTTTAAAAACTTTTTTCTAAAAGCTAAACAATCCTCTTTAGATGTCTTAGTTTTGTTCACTGTTCCACCGTCCAGTACGGGGATTGTTTTTATTAAGACTTCATCAAATAGATGAAGGATCGAACATTTAAAACTATAAATATAATCTAGGGTTCTGGGGTTTATAACCAATGCGTCTCTGATGACTATATTGTGTATGCAAAGCAGGCAAGAACCTTGCTCCTTTTCTTCTTGTAATGTGTTTGAAGGTTTTTTTTTTGGTACTAGTTAGCTTCCAGATATTTTGCCTTTAATGCCATCCACTACATGAGAACGGGTTGTCTGTATGGTTGCATCGAGGGTGTGGTGTTTAATTATGGGTGTATCATTGTTTCATATAGTCCTATCACACACTGATGTAAGCGAGAACTTTAACTTGCACCACGAGATGATAAAGAATGCATTCTGTTGTAACTGTGTGTGCTATAAAATTAGAACCTAGGAACCTGTTTTTCCAACGTATTCAAATTCTCTCTTTGCAGTTTCCAATGGGACCAGGTTCGGATGGTCCACTCAGTGGCTTGGGCGGCATGGAACCACATCATATGAATGGATCTTTAGGTACAAATCTTTTATATTGTTTGAGTGGTGGGCTTTGGTTTTTGGCTAATCAAAATGAGTATTGTTTGAATGTGTCCTAATGTTTCTTTTGTGAGCTGAGTTAATCCTATACTTTCCTAGCCAATCTGCAGTTCAGGTCTTTCCCTTAACTTTAATTCTAAACATCTTGCAGTGATTTGGACATCTAAGTCTTTTTGCAAATGTTCTCTAGTGTAAGTAATTGCAGTCAATTGATGGCTAGTAATCTACTTGGTGGCATTGGCACTAAGCATGGGCAGAATTTGCAAATTTGTAATCGCAATTCGCAAAAATCCGCCAAATTCCGCGAGCTTGCAATTTATTTATTTTTGCGAGATTTTTTTTACCAGTTAGGGAACGAGAACTTGCGCATGCGGTTGCAACGGTCACGAACATGTTGTTTCCACTTAACCAGCCTGCTCACAATGCCTTTTTCCTGTTTCGGGTTGCAATGACGTGTCCGCAATTTCCTGTTTCGGGTCGCAATGACGTGTCTGTGTTCGCAATTTCCTGTTTCGGGTCGCAATGACGTGTTCGCGATTGCGGCGTCGCTCGGCCAGCTATCGAAATCTCGCAGCGCACGCGAACAGTGAGGAAAACTCATCAGCGAACGCAGAATCATGATAACCCAATGTCGCGCGAGCGAGATTTTATTTTTGAAGCGTGAACAAGAAAAAAAATCCGCCAACTCCCGAATTGCGGATTTTTGGGCAATGTCGGGCGCTTCGCGAAATTGCCAAAAATTCGCAAATTCCGCGAGCGGAACGAATTTTCCGCCCATATTTAATTGCCACCCAATGTTCCTAAACACTCTTTGGGACATGAGGTGGCATTCACAGACATGTAGTTAAACTCTCAATCCCTAATCTTCATGAGGGTAAAGAATGACGTGTTTTCTATTCCTTAATGCTGGTCATCAAGTATACCTAATAGCAGTACTTCTGTTTACACAGAAATAAACATCACTGATCACTCTTCTTGATGGCTCTATCGTTTTTACTGCAGCACTGTCTGTAGATCAAATCTAGTGTCACTTAGGGTATAGTAACTGTTATAGCACATCTGCTACTGTTCACTGCAGAGTGTAGGCATGTAAACTGTGCTTTTTACCATTTCTGCCAAAAACTGAATGTGGAAAAATGTTATGATCTTTAAATGTTTACAGGCTTTATGCTGTCTTTAGAGATAAATCCGTGAAACTGGTTTGAGATATGTTGCACATAAGTGCAAAGCAATGGATGTGCCTCTTTTGAGAGAAGTACTAGAGGTAAATGCAGTAATATCTACGGTTTTACTTTTTGTTTTTTTTTTAAACCTTTATTTGGAGACAAGCAGGGAAAAGGGAAGTGCATACACAATACATACAGTCACATATGGCCATCACAATGGTACGTCAGAACCAAAAAATGAGATACAAGCAAGGGCAGGACCGCATACCAGCCAATACACGGAGCAACATCGAAATGTACAGTGCAAATTAGAGAGCAATGATCCAGCATGTACAGGCAAGCTAATAAGACAATACAGTATGGACACATTCCGTTAGCGTATAGCATATAAAACAAAGGAGACTCAGACAAAAGGGACACATAAAATAAAGACACCTTACAGGGATACGATCTCATTTCCTAGCCACACACTTGTCGTAAAGGGAACCACAGCCCCCAAGAGCTCGCATGTAGAGGAGACAACCCAGCCTCTCCCCCGATACTAGGAGATCAGCAGGTGTAATATAAAATCCCAGCCCACCATGTTGCCATTAACCAATCCCTTCACGGTCCCCAAGTTCAGAATCCGAGTCCTGCACAGCTCTGGTTAGGAGGTACACCTGGAGCGGACTCCAAAAGTCCTTCGGTCTGCATCGGACAGGCATCAAGTCAGCGTAGATATTGTATTGATCCTGACAGTATATGAGGTCAGTCACCCAATCCTGAAAGCGCGGCACTCTGCCACGACCCCAGCAACAAGCAACCCTACGCTTAGCCAGCAGCAGGGCCACATCAACAAATCTACGGTGAGAGGCAGGCACGTCCCTAGAGTAGCCCAGCAACATCACTAAGGGGCCAAATGCCACCCCATCCTCCGCCATAATCTGCAGGGCTTCATGAACCTGAGTCCAATATTCCAGCACCCCCGCGCAGCTCCAAGCCAAGTGCAGGAAGTCAGCGCCTTCCGCACGACACCTAGCACACCTGTCATCCTCTGCTAAATGAAACCGTAGTTTCCTCGCCAGGGTATAATAGTACCTCTGAACAAACTTGTAGTGGATAATTTTAAGGCGACAACTAGAGGAAACATTGGCCGTGAGCCCACAGCAGTACTTCCATTGCTCATCGGTAATAGGGGCTCCCAACTCAGCAACCCATTGCTCGCGCACCCGATTGGCTGGGACCGAACGCTGTCTGCGAATAGCCCCGTATAATTTCGACACCAGGTGTCGCCCATCCGAAACCAAAAGCACGTGGAGGGGGAGGGTAACCCCAGGCTCCGAAGGGAAATCCGGTAGCAGAGCACGCATGCCCTGCCGTAAGCGGATAAAGTAGAACAGCTCCAGAGGGGAGCAAGCAGCCACTCCGAAGAAATGAGCCTGCGTACGGAAGGCACCTTCATGAAACAAGTCGCCCCACGTGAGGATACCGAGCCGACGACACATTCGCTGAAACTCCGTTTCCAACAACAGCGACAAATCAGGATGATAAGACAGAGGCAAGGTCGGCGAATAGAGAAAGGAAACGCCCAGCAATTGAGCCACCCGTTTCCAAGCATCCACCGTGCACGTCACCGTTGTGCGAGGCGTTTCCACATCTGACACCTTGCCCAAAACCATCCCCTCCAGAGGGAGCGGGTGGGCAACCCAATGTTCAGCAGCAATTTGGGGCATAAACGGCATGGGGCGCATCTAGTGATAAGCGTAATGCGCCTGAGCGCTAAGATAATAAAGCTCAAAGTCAGGGACGTCGAAACCGCCATCAGCATAGGGCAACGTAAGGGTAGCCCAAGCCACCCGCGGCTGCCTGCCCCCCCAGAACAATCGTATGAGCTCGGAGCGAAGTCTGCGAAAAAAATAAGCACCAGGATGATACGGAAGGTTTTGAAAGAGGTAAAGAAAGCGGGGCAAAACTACCATCTTGATAAGGGACGCCCTACCGGCCATGGAGAGAGGCAAGGACATCCATCTAGTGACGTCATCTGCAAGTTTAGTAATAGCCACTCCATAATTAAGCCGAACCGATTCTTCTCTATCCAAGGACACGACAATGCCGAGATATCGCAACTCCGAATCACACCATTCCAGAGGATAGTCAAGGGGAAACCTAGTTACAGCAGCAGTGAGGGGGAAAAGCTGAGACTTCCGCCAGTTGATATGGACACCGGAGACACCTCCAAAAGCGACCAGCTCCCGTAAGAGCGAATTAAGGTTGTTCTCAGGGTCTTTAATATAGAGTGTAACATCGTCGGCGTATAAAGAAATACCGACCTGCCGCTGAAGACAATTAAAGGCGCTCTGCTGGTGAAATTGACGAATCCTGCCGGCCAGCGGCTCAATGGCTATAGCAAACAAGAGGGGCGAGAGGGGGCATCCCTGTCGGGTCCCTCTCGTAAGAGGGAACGAGGGGGATAACACCCCATTCACCACTACCCTCGCCATGGGATCAGTATATAAGAGCTTAACCCATGAGATGAAGATCCTGGGGAAGCCCATCCGACAGAGAACATCAATAAGATAGCCCCACTCAACAGAGTCAAACGCCTTAGTGGCATCAAGAAAGATAGCGGCAACCGGGACAGTAGGAGCAATGGTCGACACAAGCGAAAACAAGGTGCGAAGATTGTGGGAGGTAGCACGGCCGGGCACAAATCCCGACTGATCGGGCAATACAATAACGGGCATGAGCTCGGCTAGTCTTACTGCCAAGACCTTCGCGAGAATTTTAACATCACAATTGAGCAATGAGAGGGGCCTATAGGAGCCCACATCCAGCGGATCCTTACCCGGCTTGAGCAGCGACGTAATGGCGACCTCACGCATGGAGCCCGGCAGACGCCCCTCCTCCAGGGACTCCTCAAAAACCTCACGGAGAACAGGGGCCGTGGTGTCCACGTAACACTTATAAAATTCAGCAGGAAGGCCATCCAGACCGGCGGCCTTCCCATTAGACAGAGACATGATGGCATTCCTGACCTCCACCACCTCCAGGGGCCTGCCTAAGAACTCTCGATGGCCATCCGATAACCAACAAAGTGCCAGCTCGTCAAGAAATCCACCATACCGAGTCTCACCCGTCTGCTGTGTCGTGTAAAGGTGCGCATAATGGTCAATAAAAGCACGCTGAATCTCCGAAGTGTCACGACAGCGAGTGCCATCCGGTGACACCAATTCCAACACGTCCGACCCATGTCTTGGATGTCTAGTAAGGGCAGCGAGGACCTTACCGGGCCTCTCCCCCTCACAGTATCGCCTCGCCGTCCAGTATTTCCCCCTATGCTTAGCCTCTCTAGCAGCCTCCTCCTCGTACTCGGAGAGTTTAGTACGGAACTGCACCAGAAGATCGGGATCAGAGTCAACCTGCATCCTGCGTTCTAAATCCCGCAAGTCAGCTTCCAAGTTCTCGAGGGTCCGAACAATCAGTCGAAGTACTCCACAGCTTTTAGAAATAGTGACACCCCGGATCGTAACCTTGAACGCCTCCCATATAACCTCGACGCTGTCCACAGAGCCCTTGTTTCTAGGGAAGAACGCCTCTACCTCCACACCAAGCTCCTCCCTGAACACCGGATCAAGCAAAGCAGTTGGAAATAGACGCCAAGGTGGGCGCGGCCTATGCAGCCCGGGGACGGATAGAACAACCTTCACCGGACAGTGATCAGAGTACGTCCGAGCCAGATGTGTAGCCTCTCGTAGGCCAGCTACCAACCCTCTAGAGAGAAACACATAGTCCAGTCTCGCCCATGAACGAGCATGTGTGGTGTAATGAGTGCCCTCCCTGGTGGCAGGGTGGGTGTACCTCCAGCTGTCGACCAACCCAGCCTCCTCCACAATTCCACGCAACACTTCTCTAGCCTGTACATTATACTGAGGACTCCCCTCCGATCTGTCCGACTGGGCATGAAATGCAAAATTGAAATCCCCCCCCCACACAATGTAAGTGGCATCCACAGCAAGAACATGACCCCACAAAGTGACAAAAAAGATTGGCGTATCGACATTAGGAGCATAGCAATTAACAAACAGCACAGTGTCCTGCCCAAGCCGCCCCCACAGTAGCACATAGCGCCCCTCAGGGTCCCCCACAAATCCCAGTTCCTGAAATGCGAGCGATCTTTTAACAAGGATGACAACCCCTCGAGCATAAGAAGAATAGGAAGCAAACCTCCTGGCCGCAGCCCACCGCCCGCCAAAGTTGGGGGAAGGAGCGGGACGCAGATGCGTCTCCTGGAGGAGAGCAACGTGAATAGCATGCCTGTCCAGATACTGGACCACACTGCGACATTTCCTGGCATCATTAAGTCCCCGTACATTCCAGGACAGAATCGAGATCTGATCTATAACAGCAGTCGACATTACCCAGTGTCAGGGCCCCACGGGACCCAAAAAGCAAATACAGGACATCCAACTACCAGCAACAGCCAGCGACAGGTCCACACCCTAGGGCGCGGACACCCCCCAACATACACTCCACACATTCCCCAGCCATCTCCGAACCGATCAACCAAAACCACAACAACCCCCCCCCCCCCCCAGCCAAACCATCCATGCAACAAGCACTCAGAACATACTGCGCGCCGCACGCTGCCAATCCAGCTTACGCAACCCACAACTCGCATACGCGCTTCTCTTGCAAAGCGCTCTCCGTCACGTGGCAGCCTAAGATGGCGGCCGGTGCACTCGGGCCCACAGCGGACGGGAGCACAGGTCCCAGGATCAGTTCCGCCAGATAAAGAAGTGGACCAGCCCAAACAGCGGGCACGATACCACACCTGTGCACACAGACAACAGCAGCACCTCTCATACCGACCCACGAGTCCCGGGCAAACAAACATGGACAGCTTCATTCCCGCCCCACCCACCCACCTGATACCACCCCAACTATCAGGCCATACGCACCCCCGCCCCCCCCCCCCCCCCCCCCCCCCGTCCCCCAACACACATCCAGTCAAACAACAAAGGACTAGAATCCAAACCAAAGGTACACATGGGGCACACCCTCCGGGGAACCTTCCAGAGGTGCACGATACCACTTCCTCGCGCCACGCCAGTGTCCGCGCTAACGAGTGTCAGACGGCCCCAGGCGCAGCGCGGGGGGGTGGGTGCCCAGAGCGCGACGCCAGATAGCACCAACCTGCAGTGCCATACCGACCCCAAGAAACAAAAAACGCACTCACTCATCTCAATAAAGACATGACCCCAGCCCCAACAAAAGTAAAAGCGGGCAATAGGTAGGCCACAAATGCGGAGAAAGAAGGCAGTAGAAGTCAATATAAAAGGTAATCGTCCAGAATACTCCAAAAACAATAAAAGGAGAGACAAAGACCAAAGTCACCACAATCAGGCGACCTCCTCCTCAGCCGCCGAATGCTCATCCTCAGGATCTCGATCGCCTCCACGATCCGCAGCTGCTCGCTTGCGCTGGAGGCGCTTCGCAAAGTCCTCAGCATGCTGTGGGTTGGTGAAAAAATGTTGTTTAGCCTGGTGCGTCACCCTAAGTTTGGCAGGATACAGCAAGGCGTAGTCCACCTGTAGATCCCGAAGTTTCTTTTTCACCCCCAGGAACTTACGACGCTGGTCCTGTACCATCGGCGTGAAGTCGGGGTACATGGTGAAAGACACCCCTTCGAAGGAAAGGGCCCTATTAGTGCGGGCAGCCTGGAGGGCGGCGTCCCGGTCACGATAGTTCAAAAGGCGCGCAATGATGGGGCGCGGTGCAGCCCCAGAGGCCGGCCGAGGTCCCAGTGTTCGATGCGCTCTCTCAACGATAAACTGGGATGAGAACGCTTCCGCCCCCATGGCGCCCACCAGTAGCCTCTCCACATAAGTCTCCATTTTGCCCACATTTGTGGACTCCGGCACACCTACGATGCGGACGTTGTTGCGCCTACTCCTCGCCTCCAACTCCTCATTCTTAGCGGCAATGACGCGCAATATATTGTCCATTCTCGCCAGTTGAGTGGTATGGGTGGCCTCCGTGTCATCGTGGTCCGAAATGCGCTGTTCCGCCGCAGTCAATCGTTCCTCATGCACGTCCAGCTTCTGGACGACCGCATCCATGCGCGACGATATTTTGTCCACCTTGTCCACTATCGTGGCAAACCCCTGCCTCATCTCCTGCAGCATTTGGGTAAAGTCCGGTTGTAGTGGTTGCGGGACACTATCAGCGGCATTCGGGGGGGGGGACCGCGAAGTCCCGGCTTCCTGGAGCAAACGCGTCCCCCGCCTAGCCCCTCCAGAGTCAAAAGACAATTTGGATTGTTTAGTGTCCGGCTTCCCCATAATGGTGCGCTAGCGATGCAATAGGGGACCAAAGCAAATAGGAGTCAGGATATAGTTCGGACAAAGGGTACGGCCAAAAAAGCCCGAATCGTGGGGGCACGAGCAGGCCAGCGCGCCCCGCCACTCCCAACGACGAGAAAATGGCCACCTCTGCTTCCAGATCAAAGGGGCGAGCCCCTAGAAGACAAGAAGAAGATCCGCTGCGACTCCGTGAGCAACGGTATCCGGGCAGGCAGATGTAGGAGCCAAGGGATCAGTCCGACAGCAAGGGAAAACCAAGCGGTCTGCCCGGCTAGCGAGCGGGCCCGGTGGAGAGGGGCGGAGCAAGGCCTACACCCCACGTGCAGAGCCCCGGACTGGTATGAACGATGACACCGGGCCAAGGGGCACCAGACCTCCAGAGCGCAAGTCGGGGAAACTTGGGATCCTCGTAGCTTCGGCCAGCAACCTCCGAATGGCCCAGGAGTTGGACCGTGGGTGGTCAGTCGATATCCCAGTAGATCTGTGGGGTCAGATCAGGGCGCAGCGATGGTAATCAGGATCCCTAGGCGGATAATAGCTCCGGGCAGCGGGAGCCTCACGACAGTGCGGCCATTCCGCAGTGCGCCCTCTAGCGCCCCATCTACGGTTTTACTTTCCTGTTTTGCCCAGAAACCTCATGAGGTGAGTCGCAATAATCCATTTTACAACACCTGTGACCACCGTCATGAAGAAGGAATAATCGAGCGAGAACATGAATAAACATCTTCCACTTGCTTCTGTCTTGTGGAATCTCTTCTTGCCAGGCAACCTGCACACTGGAATATGAAAAAGTAATTTAGGGAAAAAAAGGGGCGTATTCCTATACATTCTGCCTTTTTTTACCTGTTACAACTTGAAATAGCCTTCCTGTCTGGCCCGTGTTCTAATCATGGTGCCAAGCTGCAGAGAACAAAGATGTAATGGTAGACCACAAAACTCAAAGGTTCTACACTACTCCTAAGATTCTCTACTGTGCCATTATATATTCCACCATTGTCACACTAACATGCCCAAATGCATGGTATTGGCCCCTAATGTTTTGTATTCTGACTCAAATCGTAGTAAAGGGAAAGACTGGGTACCCCTCTTGTGCCACAGAACCCTTCAGCTGTCAGTAGGTTGTCAATGGTAGTGTGTGTTAGATCATTATGTGGTGCTTCCAGCCGGGCATTCTCTAATGGGTGGTTTACTGCCACCAGTAGCTTCCTTAAGGAGCCAAAGGGGTCAGTGTTGCTAGAATTAGAGGTGGCTTCATCGTCCTTTCCACTCAAGTGCGGCAGCAGGATTCAGAAGGGATACTCATGAGATTCAGGCATATGGATATAATTGGATTTTTAAGAGAATTTCTTGCAATGACTATTGATCAGTGGATGTGTACGACACCCAGATGTCCTCTAGCTGCGTCACCTCAGTCGCTGGCTCCACCTTTTCTGATTCCCTGCATTCACATTATACCACCAACTTTGCTTCAGAAACTTTGACTTCCCTTCTAAGGAGACTGTGGGGGCATTCCATTCAACATATGTCTCTTCATCTGGGAACTGTACAAATTAAGTGACCGTGATGGGGCCTTTGGCATTGCCTGCACGGATTCAACATTCTCTCTAATAGTTGCACTGTTCATTGTGCTGCACCGAGGCTGAAATTGAAGGTGGTTAAGCTACTGCCCTCAAAGCTCCAGTCCCTGAACCTTTCAACAAAAGTGGATTAAGATATGCTATACGTCCCCCTGTTCTCTGAAAGGTGACCTGGATTTGCTGGTTAGAGGTACTCCAAGTACTAAAATTCCACCCAGCGGAGTTATATATTTCCTTCATGACTCGAGAATCCAAGAAGCAGCTGACTGGTGAGCAGCCCACCTTTTGATTCACAATTGGGTATGTAGTGGGAATCCTCTCTCTTCAGCTTCAATCTTGGTGAAATCTTGCCTGAGATTTACTGATTAATGAATAATTTATAAAGGGCAACAATACCCTGAGGTGTCTAAGCGCTACCTGAAAAACGCATGTAATTTGAAAGAGTAGAGTGCAATTATGTTCTAACGAGCCAATTATGTTCAAAAGAGCCTTTAACATCATGCGTGGTAGGTCTGGGATTTGTAAATGCTCTTCTGCAGTACTATTGTTGTTCCTCCCACCCCATTACCCCAGTTTCTACTGTAAAAACAGCTATTGGTGGTAAGGGTGATGGAAAGGAATCAGTCTGAACTCACCCAGTGACTTTTACTCCATGTCCTTTACTCTGGACAAATGGATGGGTGACATTCCTGGACCTGCATTTATTTCTTTGAGCCAATAGAGAAGTTCAGAATGGTAACTCTGGTACAATCCTGTTTTCCCTCTATTATAGACATCTATGATGCGTAGTTTCTCATCCCTTTGAGGCAGTCCCACCACAAAACAAATGCATGTGGTTTGTGACTAAGGAATCCATGACCAATACAAGTTATTTCTAATTGGCCTGAGTTCGGCCTTTAGAGGATAGTAATTGTGACATCTCACTAGGTTTCATCAATCCCAGTCATATACAACTATTTTCTTTTTGGAATGCTCCTGTGAGTGTAGCGGGCATATTTGTTATGTTCCTATGTTATGGTACCCAGTTTATTGGCGCCCTTTAGACGTTCAGCTGGGAAGGTCTAGACACATGTTTTGGCTCTTTAGAAAACTATAATGTACATCCAGAGTTGTAGGTTCACACTTTTTTGAAGGTTTCAGAGAGCGAAGGACCATATGTACAAAAGCGTTTTGCATTTCTTAATGGGACGAATAGCAATTTCGGTCAGTCATGAAATGCAAAACAGCCTTTCCTAATGTACAAAGGCAGATAGAGATTCTTAAAATGCGATTTCTACTAAGTAGAAAGCGCATTTAGCAATTCCTTTAATAGGAAATCTCAAATAGGGATTTCCTATGTGCGATTTCATAAGCATATGTACAAAGCATTTCCTAAATACGAAATATGCATTGACCAAATGCTATTACCATCAACGGTCAAGTCGATGGTAACCATGTGAAATAAAAAAAGGACCCCAAAATGCTTTTTGAAAGCGCCATAAAGCTCACACTTGCCCCTAGAGCATTTGTGCGCTTTACATGTGTACCACTTTTTTGGGGGTGCATCGGTGGGGGGGGGGGGCTTAGGGTTATAGGCACCTATTTCTAAATTTGCGTTTTCCTACTTGGAAATCACAAATGTGGAAATGCAAAACCATTCACATTTAAGATTAGCATTTCCTAAATAGTCATTTTCTAATAGCAATCCCTACTCTGTAGGAATCGCTATTAGGAAATCTCTATTATTGTACATTCTATTTTGAATTTCCTAAATAGCGATTTCTTAGGACCTGCTATTTAGGAAAAGCAAAAATAGAATTTTGCACAAATGGCCCTAAGTCTCAAGTAACCGCTTGTGTCCAAGTGGTTCCTTCTGGCAAGACTGCACAAGTGAAATGTATCTCTATAAGGGGCAGAATAGAGATTAGATAAGGATACCTTATTTATGTCTAGTTTCTATCTTCCTACACTTCAATAAGACCTCAATTTGTAACTGCTAAAAGTCAACTTTATGGCAAGGCTGTTACACCTCTTGGACCTGGATGTGTCTGAGACCGAATCATGTGCTTGACAGTTGAGCTTGAAAGGACAAGGCACTAGTTATAAACATGTCGAAAAGACAGTCTTCTCCTTTGTTTATTGATGTCCCCCAGCAATGCCACAATATATTCTATGTGTATTGAGGATCTCACACACGCGCATAATGGGATTGGAGATAATGTTCTTGTCGTAGGACCCCGTCTTGTTCTTTTGCAGCCATCATCTTTATTGGATTTAAAACACCCAAACGGTTGTGTGTTCAGGTCTGCATGGGGGGTAATGAATATAACATTTTCAACGGTGGGGACAGCTCTTCAGGTGACCCCTTAGCTTTGAGAGATGAGATAAGCATGAAGGATACCCACATTGCAGAAGGTAAGTTCGATCCTACCCCTGAGGCGTTATTATTCTAAATTGGTTATGGGTATTTCACAGTGTTCCACATTTCCTTTGCTTTACAGGTTGATTCAAGAGCATCAACCCAACCCTCTATGCCTATCAAATCAGGTTAATTCTATGGGTCCTTGTTTGAGAAGAAGGGAAATGCGTCTTTGCCTCCCCTCAACTGTTTGCAGCGGTACTTGGTACCCGAGTTCTTGGTTTAAAGTCTTCTGGACTATCTGACGAAGATATGGTTGTTGGACAAATTTGCAGACCGTAGGTTTTGGCGTTCAGTGTAAGAGCTTGTGGCAATATTTCAGTTTAATGGCCCAGGCCAAGAAAATCATTCTCAGTGACTTTCACATTAAATGTGTGTTTTGTCCCACCCAATCATTTCAAGCACCCTGGTAACATCTTGTGATTTACAAGTTTAAACAGCAGGTTTATTAGACTTTTGCAGTCCGTATAAGCATATGTCTCTTAAATAATAACGTTATGCAGACACATATTCTGATTATCTTTTTTTTTCAAAATAGTTTTCAAAGGGCATTTAAAAGAACTGCTCCTTCCAGTTTAGTTTAGCAACACCACTCAGTTTTGGACTTTGACAATTCTGTCATCATTTGCTCAGAAACCGATTTAGCCTACAGTTTGTAGTAACATTAAACATTAAACATTTAACAGGGAAAATGGTAGTCATCCTGTCTGCCCTATGGGTGAATGTGCTACAAACTGAATTTTATTTTATTTTATTTATAAAGTTTTATATAGCGCGAACCTGACCCAAGAGGGTTTCAGAGCACTTTACATTTAGGATTGTTACATTACAAGTTACATCAGATAAGAGCATAGTAAGGTACAGTACACATAAACAATGTTTCAACAATTTGTAGGAGGGAGGGGAGGAAGGAGTAAAAGCGGGGAGACGAGGAGGAAACAATGCCCAATGACCGGCTCGGTAGGTGCGGTCAAGGGGCAAAACCAGGGCCAGACTTCTCATTAGCTGTCAAGCAGCTCCACCGGTCATCGTCCATGTTGCTCAGGTTTCAGCGTTCAGGAAAAACAGTTTTTAGTTTATTGGAATTTGAGAGTGTTATATATCGCTATCTAGACCCGGAGGTATCAGAGCGCATAACCAGGGGAACGTTGTATAAGCCTGTACATAAAGAGGATTATAAAGTGCTGGCTAGACCCGTAGGTATCTGAGCGCTATAGCAGAGTAACATTGCGTTACAAATTACATCCGTTACAATAGCGTAGTAAGGTACAGTAAACAACACGGTTGAGAGAATTGATAGGAAAGGAGGGGAGGAAGGAGCCATAGCAGGTTGAGAGCCAAATAGAGAGGGAGTGGGGAGAGGTGGAGTGAGAAGGTAGAGGATGAGGGGGAAGACGGAAAAGAGATCAGGGAAAGTCCGCCCAAAGACCGAGTGGGTAGGTGACGGCCAGGGAGATAATCCAAGGTCAGTCTCCTCTATTGCTCCCTTGGAAGCTCCAAAGGGCATTGGTCAGAAAAATGAATAGAAAGGAGACATGGAAAGGCAGAACTGCAGAAATACGCAGGGGAGGAGGGTGAGACAGGGAGAAGGGGGAAAAACAGTGTCCAGTATCTGGCTGGGCAGGTGACGGTCAGGGGAAAAACCAAGGCCGATCTCCTCAATTAGCTGAAGAGAGCAGCTCCACCGGGCGTCTGACAAAATGCTTGATATAGCACTGGCTAGACCCGAAGGTATCAGAGCGCATTGCATAAGGTTCCACAAAATTAAACAGTACCTTAGAGTCAGGTAACATCAGTTGCTAGAAAAACATTTCAAGAGCATAGATGTGAAGAAGGGAAAGGGGGTAGGGAAGGTGAGAAAGGGGAATAAAGGACAGGGAGACTAAAGTAAGTTTGCCCCGAGTCCGGCTGGGTAGGTGACGGCTAAGGGGGAAGTCCAAAGCCCATCTCCTCTTTAGCTATCGGGTTGCTCCACCGGGCCAGGGCCAAACAGCAAGGTCTCGGTTAAGAAGCAAAACATTTTAAAGGGTATAGGAATACAAGAAAAGTGGAGCGTAGAGGGGGTGGGGGAAAGGAAATGGGTAGGGGGAGAAAAACGACAGAGAGACGAAGGAAAGTCTGCCCAACAGCTGGCTGGGTAGGTGATGGTAGTGGGGGAAATCCACAGCCCAACTCCTCTTAAGCTAGCAAGTAACAGGTTATTATGTTCTATATGAAGAGGTAGTTCAGCTTGCCTGCCCTTCCTTTCTTACGGATATTTCTATAAATGCGAAATTCCTACCATTTGGTATTTCTTTATTGGGACCGGTTAGGACTCTTCTTTCAGTTGCAACAGCCATAGCTATGGGGAATGGGCACGGTAAGCCATACAGTTTTATGGGTAGCGTCCTGTATCATGTTATTCTGTTTATATTGAGGTGATCTGCAAGCCACCCACCTATGATATTCCCTAAGTTTTCTAGAAGCGTTATGTGTTGATTGCAATCTCTGTGCATTCAGGCTCCCATAAATATTCAAACCGGCTTCAGTACATACAGGACGTTGTGGCCCTTCTGACTGTGGGTATTCACAGATCATGGATCCATATCACATCATGCGCATGTTTTGCACTGGCTTCAGTGCCAGCAGTGAATCTCATTCAAACCTCTTAGTCTATCCTTTGCACAAGGGCCTCCTTTCTATCAAAGGTGAGTCACCCCTTTTCATGTAGGCCAGTCTATCACCTTCCCTACCTTTTATGCTTCTCCACATCCCTCCAAGAAAAAGGAGCGACTCCACAGTCTGGACCCAAAAAGAGCGTTGTCGTTCTACCTTGACCGCACCCACGAGTTCCAGGAGGATGACCAAGTCTTTGTGGGGTATGTTGGTGCTAGGAAAGTTCAGATTGTGCAGAAGTGGAGCATCTCCAGATGGGGTCGTGCTCTGCATCAAAATCTTCTATGCATTGGCCAAGAAGCAAAAGCTCATTCTACCAGAGTTAAGCCTGCCACCACTGCGTTAGCACGCGGAGTTCCGGTTCTGGATATCTGGCAGGCAGCAATGTGGGCTTCTCTGCACATGTTCACCAAGCAATACTGTTTTGGCAGTCTGGTCTGCAGGGTTGGGCAGTTTGCCCTTTCGGTCCTGCAGGACTTTCTCATTTGAAATTGATTTGCAGGCCGTCCTCAGGGATGATATTGCTTGGGTATCTAATCTAAGGTAAGGAATCTGCAGCTAGAAGTCTCTGTCAGATGAGCAAGTTACCTACCTTCGGTAACACTGTATCTGCTAGACTATATCCACCCACAGATTCCCTACCGACCCACCCATCCGCCCCTCTCTGTGGATGGATTTCTAAGGACCGTGATGACCCATTTCAGGGCCCTAGTTTTGACACACCAGTGATAAGTGTTCTTCATGACTCTGTGCTTCTGGCATGGAACGTTGTGAAAAGAAACTGATATCAGCACGCCTGGGTGGTGCCTATGTGCTTACCCAACGACACTTCCAGCACGGACGATACCGGTGACTGCTGCGGAGTCGATCTACGCCACCCAGGGCCAGACTGCCCGAAGCGGGCACTGGGCGTTTTCCCGGTGGGTCTCGAGGGTGGGGGCCGGTTTTGGGTCCCTGCTAAGCTGTTTTTGTTACGGGGAGGCAGCAGTATTGGCTACCTGTAACTAAATCGTCCGAAACCGGCCCTAGTAAACAGCTCGGCGGCCGAGCAGTTTGCCAGGGCCAGTTATGGTTTCCAGTCCGGCCCTGACGCCACCTACCGGCAGGCAGGGATACTGCTCACGAAGAATCTTCTGGATCCAGTCAGACGCCTGGAGAAATTTTAAGGTAAGAAATCTGCGACTAGATATAGTCTCTAGCAGATAAGGCGATACCAAAGGTAAGTAACTTGTTTTCCAGGTTATCTTCTACTCTCTGTTCAAGGCCATCATTCAGTTTAATCAGTCAATTGCATTTATACAGCACACAGCTGCTACATGAGAAGCATCCCGGAGCTAGTAGAAAAGCTAAACTGGAGACGTAAAGAGCAAGATGATCTTACACTTCCTCAAACAGGAAAGTTTTTAACCTCTTTTTAAAGATGGGCTCAGAAGGAGCCATACGTAGGCTGATTGGAAGTGCATTCCAGAGTTTGTCTGTCAGTAATGCAAAGGATCTGTCACCTTTTCTGGCCTTAAAACTTTTTGGGACTTGCAAAAGGCTGAGATTATTCGATCTGTCAAATCCAATGTGCTGCTAAGGCCGGAGTCTTTTTTTATAAGTAGGGGGGACCATGCCCAGCTAAGACTCTAAATCCAAGGGGTAAGCACCTTGAATTCGATACCATTAGTTATTGACAGCTAGTGCAGGCGTTTCAGATGAGCAAGATTGGTGACGTGGTATTCTGAAAATCAATCTTGCTGCAGCATTCTTCACAATCTGAACCCCTTTATTCCAAGATATTTAAGGCCTTTTGGTACCAAGCAGATGTCATGATCCCCCAAGCCACCGTTTGTGATACAGGGCATTGGAAGAGCCTCCAATTTCCCCCATTTAATTTTATAGCTTGAGAAGACTAAGAAAGTTAGGTATGTGTATTAGATTCTGGAGCAATGTTGTGTCGATGATTGTCATGTAGGTGTGATCAGCGTATAAAGGATTTTACTTGGCCGCATGTTTGTTCCTTTAATCAAGGTGGAATAGCCAATGCAGTTGACAGAGACTCTAAGGTCAAAACAGATAGAGGTGGGGAAAGGGGCAACTCTGTCTTGTTCCATGTGTAATGGGGAATGTGCCTGATATAAATCCCCTGCAGTTAACCTGTGCCGTTGTGCTGGCATAAAGTCACCCGACTTTGGGGATAAAGTTTTGTCCCAGGCCTACTCTGTCTAATCTACAGAAAAGGTTGTCCCATTCAACTCTGTCAAATATTTATTTTTCTCATTGGTTAGGCTTCTTGTGGGCTATCATGCAGCTCCCAAAATAGGTTAAAAAAAAAGCCACCGCCACTGGTGAATCGTGTACAAGAGACTGTATCACTTTACATAATTGCATCACAATTAACACTAATTGTTTGATGTCTGTCTATCAATGAAATGGGGCGATAACTGCTACAATCCAGAGGGTCTCTGCCCCTTTTCAGTCTTGGTGTTAGAGATAAAACAATTTGCCAGTGTTTTCTGACTCTTTGAATTTTTCATATAACATCATCACAACAATATCTTTGCCTGTTTTGTACAAATTGTTAGGGAAGCAATCTTTTCCTGGAGATTTACAGGTTCATAGGTCAGTAAGGACCTAAGCCATCTCCTCTTTGGTGATCTCATCTTGGAGTTGTTTCTGTCCTCCTTACTGCGCCCTGTGGAGATGGTCATCTGGGACTCTCTTGTGCAGTTGATTTGCTGATAGCCTGCCTGCCTCCTCATCTCCTTCATATCATCTGCGCTTGTGTTCCACTGGTGTTTATTCCGTATGGGAGGAAAACGACATTCACTGAGATCTTTTTATTTTAAAGGCAGCGTAAGAGGTCAGTGGAGGGGTTCACACCGTACTGTGCGGTACGGTTTTGAATTGAGGATTCTGTTAGCTCCTGTATTGATCATTGTTTGGCTAAGGCGGAGTCTTACATCAGTTGCCCCCGCCAGCTTGCCTTACCTACTGCCGATTGTAATTGTGTGGAGGAATCTGACCCGTCGCTTAGTTTGTCCTGTGTGGATATGCATAGCTGCCAAGGTTTCAGATTGGTATGCGTGACATTTTCATAATTTCACTGAAATTATGTGTGACATTTCAGCGACTATGAGTGACACTTGCTCGCGAACAAAATAAAGCAGTGAAGAAGAGGGAAACCTTAATATCAGAAATTACAATCATTTGAGCAAAGAGAGTTAAAGTTAACTGCTTCAAAGCATAAGAAATAATTGTTAAACAACTAATTTATCGGACTGCAGCCAACGTTGCAGAAAATAAATATAGCAGCCTGGAAGGTGTTCATAATTTATTATAGTCAGGTGAGTGTCTCGGAGAGTCACTCGATTGCTGCCGACCACATGAGCAGTAAGCATGGCTGCATAAGAAAGTGGTGCGTGGGAGGCACTCATTTAGGCCATAGCTTGGCTGATAAAGTCTCACTGACCTGACTTTCAGGACACTTTCTTTTGAAGAAGCCGACGAACCAGCTCTGTTGTAAAGATTATGCTCGTTCGTGATGGCACAAAAGCTGTGATGTATTAGGATTTGCACATTTATTATTGCAAAAAAATGTACTGGCACAAGTCTTTACTTTCACCCATCTCTGCAGTTTAGACCACAGTTGCCAAGTTTTTCGTATGTCATGATTGAATTTTACAGCCACCATAGGATTTATTTTTAACCGAATGCATGTTACATTTCCTGCCCGAGAAAACCCGTTCAGGATCCTTGCACAACAGTAGTTACTGGTAGAAACAGAGCGAGGGGGCATGTTCCGGGCGTGATTTTGGATGACCAATGTACAGAACGTTCTAGCAACCTATCGCACGTCCCCCAGCGACTCTAACCTGCACACAAACCTCCAATCATTGAAAAAAACACATCTAAACAAAGGCAGACTTATGGAATGTGTTAATGTTTGCAATAAAGGTCTTGTAATATTTCAAATCAACATTGTTACTTATTTTGTCTTACTTGTGAACAAATGGGTTTAGTCACATATTCAGCACGTACGGTTTTCAGACGGTAGAATAAGCACACGCACTCGGGTGGCTTATACTTACTTTGACCCTTTTGCAGGCTGCACCGACCCCTCAATGCGACTGGCTCCGGCGCTGCCGCTACTGTACCACTGCTCGTGGTGCTGCTCTGGCTGAATGTTGCAAGTGGGCTCAGATTCCTTGATTTCTCGGCCAGCCCGAGCTCCTGTTCGCCCCACAGCTCAGGCGACCGGCAGCACAGCAGGTGCGATTAGAGTAGTGCTGTCATGATTCCGGTGCCGCCCGTGAGCTCAGTCGTGGTCACAACAGTCCTTGGAGCAACCGGGCATGCACATTAACGGTGTGCCCTGGGTTCCAGGGGCCGCCGCGGTCCCTGCCATTGGTTTGGTGTTGGTTTGGTGGGTCAGAACTCCTGAATTAAGAGCAGCACTCATTACTAATGCAGCCTCCCACATTACTTCACAGGAACTGCAGCCACCCGCTCACGTTTCATCGGGCGGGAGCAGGACGTTACGTCCTGCCGAATGTTCATGGCGCATAAATGAAATATAAAGCATTAGCAATTACATTACCTTCGACAGTAATGTCAATGGCAGTCTCTCCGAGTGAAGCACGGAACCCGACCAGCGCATGAGAGTCTGCAGGCCCAAACTCGACTGGCTGCATCATCCGTGGTCCGGTCCGGATTCGCGCAGAATCAACAGAGGCTGCAGGCACCACTTAACCCTTTTGCCCAGCACTGCAGTGATCGCGGTCCTCCAACTCTGTTCCGGAGCAGGCAAGCGGCTCCTTGATAAGAGGGCAGCACAACAGAGGCGCGAGAAGGGGCAGGCTCCACGGATTTAAGTCAAACGTTAGGAGGCACTCCACTCTTTCGAATCCCCCGCCGCTTCTAAGGACCAGGGATCTCACTTCCTCTGCAGGCAGCCGGACGTGATGAGGTCACATCCGATTAACAATCCCCGGCCCAGTCGATACATTTGTAGCACGCCGGGTCTCGGAGAGCTGCGCAGTCTGCTGCTGTTAACTGTTTCGGGACACAGGCGGCACCTCGAGCAGCAGAGAGAGCCAGGGTGACGGGCACAGTGACAGGCGCCGTTGGCTCACTTGGAAGGGGCAAAAATGCGTGAAATTTCATTTCAGTGCGGTGATGCGGATCACCGCACTGAAATGCGTGGGCGTCACACGTGTTGCGTGACGCTTGGCAGGACTGGATATGTGGCCTGAGGGGCTTCTTTCTTCTGGGTATTTGTGTAAGTTTACTGATATTCTCCATGGTTAAGTTAGTGGTGAAACATTGCCTATATCAAGTACCAAGTGTATTGGGCAATGGTCAGAAATGCTTCCCTTTAGAATGTCACATGAGTAGCATGTTTGCAAGAGATGGGGAGTGACAGAAAACAGCCTATGCATGCGTGAAGAAGAGTTCCAAACCCCAAAAGTAAAAGTATAGTCGTAGTCTGTAGAATGAGTTAATCTACAGGTATCTGAATCCAGTTTCCGTAATTACAAGAAAGATGCCTCCATCAGTGCTGTGTTTCCCATGTACAGGAGATGCTTTGCCTACATTTGATGCAGGTGCCAAATTCCCGTTCCTGCCAAACAGGAAACCTGTTGAACCACACTCTATGAGAACTTAATAGAAAGTGTTCCTTTTGTCCTCATCCAGGACATACCCAAACACTAGTCTTGAGGAGTTCTGCATTGTTTGATAGCCACCCCATCACGTATTTATGTATTTAGAAAGTTTTGTATAGCGCGAACGTGACCCTCAAGGGTATCAGAGCGCTTTACATGGCGAGAACACGAGACTGAACGTATATTGCTAATCTTCCATTTCATTTCAAGAGAGCTGCTAATCATGTAGGGTGGCAGATCATGTTCTTACTGTTAAGCAAGTATTTCCCACATGATCACTTACCATCCATGTTTTATTAAAATGCCCGTAGTGTCTGAGGTAATTGTTAGAAGTTACACCCCACAACACTGTTGTAATGACTGTGTCTTAACTCTCGCATGACTACTGTTGTATACCATACAACTTATGCTGCTTGCACTCTCCCTGTGCTGCGGTAAGTCATTGATGTTGCACCGTCATTCGTCATCATATTGATGAACACCTTATTGCTGTTATCATTTAATGAAATTCAATTGAAAAAAATTGCAGTAGTGTTAACAGTGCTCGTTTTATATGTCAACTCTTGATGTCGTGCCCAATGTTTGTTTGTTTTTTGTTCTTTTAGGCTCGGGTGATCTGGACAGTATTTCAAAGGTGGGTATTGGAGGCTGTTATGATTATAAGCCCCTTTTACATTTAAACCTGTATGGAAGTATTATTAAATATATCTTGAGTTTCTGAAAAGAATCTGGGTGATCACTTTGATGCTTGTAAAAGTATAAAAGGCAGACTTTATAACTTGTTCAGAGAAGCTACTTTCATGTTTTATGTCATTGCCGTTTACGCAAAATTGACAATGGATCACATACATTTTGCCTAGGTTTTTGCTTTTGCTAACTAGAGATGGATCCAACTATTTTTTAAGAATTTCGAAAAGTAAAAGCTTGGACAAACTCTAGGAGATTGTCGTCACTAAAACTGCAATCCTAGTCCTCTTAATCACTATTTTACCCCACCTCATTTAAAGTTAAATAAAGATTTTAAACTAGTTGGATATGTGGACTACTGGTCAGTTTAATGTAGGCAATTGAAGACTTTCACTGTATATAATATTCCTTATACGTGTAAAAATGTGTGCACGCAAAGATATAAAACATACAGCTAACAATATAGCAATTCACTTCAGTGCTTATAATTATTAGGATATTTGGAGCAGCGCACACCCAAATCCTTTTTCATTTGCCTTAATCCCTAGCTCTGTCACCAGTACAACCAAAATTCAAGACTTTTTTCCCTTTATTCTTGACCAGGCCCTCATCAGCACAGACTTGCACCCAACCCAATCTCTCTTCAAGCCACTAGACGTTAATCTCATCTCAAACTACCTACCATAAAAGTACTCCACTCCTTCCATCCATTCCAGCGTCAAACATTATACCCCCTTCAGCTTGCAGATCCTGCTGTTAATCAAGTGCTTATTCTGGTGTGCCTGATTTCCTTACTTTTCGTTGGCCATGTCAATAATTATATGTGCAGCTCCACTTCAGTTGCTCTTTAGGTGTAACCCATGAACCTGGCATTCACTTCACTTGCATCTATCCTCTTTTCATCACTGTGCCATTCACACATTTCAAACAGTAATGCACACCCACCCGTACATGTAGAAGGTGGTAAATCTCTGCTCACACCTGTCATTCATTAGAATGATTTCACCTACCACAAAAGTGTTATCATCATGGGCGTCCGCAAAGGGGGGCACTTGCACCCCCCCCTCACCCTGGATCACCAGTCTGGTGCAGGCTGTTACCATTACATACTGATGCTGTGGTGCAGGTGGTGGCTGCTAGAGCCATTCTTTTTTGTAACACTGGCACTCCAGCAGCCCAGTGACACACTGGGCTGCTGGGTGCGATGTTACCAAAAAATAATAGCGCCTGGCTGCACTGTCTGCGGGCAATAACGAGTCAGTGACAGTCTAATATGACTGCGGCATAGGCTATGGCCGGGCAGTGCGGGCCGTAGGCGCAATTTTGCGAGGCTGTGCCATGCAAGGGGGTCATGTGAGCAAGCGTCATGTCTTTGGCAGCTGAGCGCTATGCTACTACCAATAACATTTAGCATAGTGCTTCGCTACCAATGACATGGGGCTGCACCCACCGCAGGTCTCAACAGCCACTCGGAGGCTCAGGCGACCTTGCAGGCAAGCGAGGCAGCACTGTCATTAGGTAGCTGAGCGCTACCAATGATAGCTGACTACCACATCGCCTGACATGAAAATCGAGAGCTGGACCAATCATGATCCAACTCCGACCTGCCCCAGCGCAGCCTAGTCCCCAGCAAGTGCACATTGCGGAGGCTCAGATTGGGCTATTTCCTGCACAAATAGACCATATTTTTCCTCTTTGTGTGGGGAAATAGCTCTCTTGGCGGGGTGCACAAAGTTGGGCTGTATTTGGCCTTGTGTGCGCAAAAATTTAGACTGTGGTGGCGCCACCAATCAAATAATAGTAACGCTCCTGAACTCAGCAGAGCAGGGCCGTCAATCGTTCAGAGCCGGAAAGCACTACCTATGACGGCCCTGCTAAATGCTATTGTTCTTCCCCTAAGAGTGCATCTTCTTACAATCAAAGCCCGTGGCCTGAATAAGTGTACCCTTCGTTTATGTTTGTGTCAATGACTATAGGCCAGCGTACTTCTTAGTTCTCCGTAGTCAAAGCTCTTGCATTGAATTTGTTTCGTCCCTCTGCTATGTCTTCACTTGTTCTGCCGACCGCGCGCAGCCCTAGCTCCCTCTTATCCATTGACAGTGCTCTTGGCCCGAGGGCTGCAGTGAGCGCTGGCTTGGCTGCGGGAGGAGTAGGTAATGCTCTGTATCCTTGGAAGGCGGTGAGAGCGGGCAGCTCTGCAGGATTTGAGATCTGCTGTCAGGTGGCAGGAGGTAAGGCCTGTGTTATGGAGACATTTCTTCCTTGCTTTGCCCCAGGGCGCACACGTGTTGCATGTGGTAACAGCCATCAACGAGTGCGAGTCTTAAGAGTTAGTAAGAGGCGGCCCCAGAGTTCAAGATACCCCGTGTTGGATGTGAGGTCATCTGCCCTAGTATTTTATTGGATTTAGTTTCTGCGATGGGAATCCAGTACAACTTAGAAATTACATCATGTCGGAGGATTGTGATGACATTAAGATGTTCATGGTCATCGACAAGCGACCTCCCTCTCTCCCTGCCACACAAATACTTTCAGTTGAGCTCTTGCGTTAGTCACCTCCTGTCTCTTTAAATGTTCCCTTGCCTGTTGTGGTTTAGTCTCTGCTTATCCCCTTCCCGTAGGCATGTTTTAGGGCAGGGTTCTCAGGCCCCTTCATGTTTTGTTGTAAACAATTGGACTGCTATCACCAAAAGGATCTTTTTCCCATCATGTATGCTTTTCTCCAACAGTCTCACTGGTGTCAGCCAGTGGATGACCTCCTCCTGTTCAGCTCCAGAAAACCCTTTGAGATCTCGTTGCCCTCCTCAAGCAGATCCCTAGCTAGTCCCCTTTATTATTTACTCCCCATAGGCACCGGGTACCTTATCCATTTGCCTCATTTAATTACCTTGCAGTCCAGTTTGCCCACCTCATGCAACTTTCATCATCATTTCAGTAACTGCAATCCTTATCCTCCTTCACATTCACAATAACCTACTGCAGCTCCTCCTAAACCAAATACTATTCAATTTCCTGATCACGAGTAAACTGGAAAATGTTCATGTCCTCCTGGTTGAAGATTTTAATATCCTCCTGGTTAGACGTAACACTATCTCATTTTATAAAAGACTCATGTCCGATTATTAGTATATGGACTCCAGAATAGAGACTCTCCAGTTTAGAAAATTGATTATTGTGAAAAAAATGTAAAAGAGGCCTCCCTTTTCTTCAGCAAAACGAATGCACTGGTTTCATTGTTGTCACAGTTCTGGTCTAAGGATTTAATTAAAAAAATAAATGCGAATTTGAGCTAAAAGAAACACGAGGGAAAATGGAATACTAAAAGAAGATAAGTGTCATGGTAGTATACCTTCTATTGCTACCCTGCTCTTAGAGGAGGGGGAGGTAATATTCAGAGCCATAGAGGAAAGGAATGCGAATTTGCCTAGCCTTGGTGCTGGTAAGTTCCAATTCTATTAAGGACTCGGAGGCGAGGATTATGCCATTCTTTCATCGCTTTATTCTCTACAGCAGCAAGAAAAAATAACACAAACTACTTTTCCCATGAACATTTGGGGAAAAAATAAAGTCAAACATGAGTCCTATCACAGTGTCCATGCACCGGTGTCTCCCATCATGCTCCACTGTACTGGTCTCCTCCTCTTTCTTCGCGCGAAGCCACAACCATAGTCCACTTACGCATCTTGTTTTGAATTATCCGCTCCTGCAAGAGAACACACCATCAGATCCATCCTGTTCCAATAGAACGTCAGCAGTACAAAAGGAAGAGCAGTACACCGCAGAGCATTATGCGCATATCCTACGAAAGGAACATAAACGCTTTACTTACATTGCATACGGGGAGGGTCCACTTCCATGAAGTCACTGGGAGGGATAATCCTCGCCTCCGAGTCCTTAATAGAATTGGAACTTACCAGCACCAAGGCTAGGCAAATTCGCATTCTATGTCAGGACCGGAGGCTTCGGATTATGCCAGTTCAAAGCTTATCGACCACCAACCTGGCCACATCAATAACTGGCTTGAAATAGAACCTCTTGAACGTGGAGTCCGAGGACCAATCGGTGCTCTCATCAGATCCTCCAACCGAGCCCCAAGGGCAAAAGCTTTAGATGCCATGGCTCCCCGCGTAGAGTGAGCCCCAAATTGCTTAGTATCAATCCCCGCCTCCTGCATTACCCAACGCACCCAACGGGCGATCGTCGGTGAAGTAACCGCCTGATACGGTTTACGCAAGGCAATAAGCAGCTGCCGCTCACCCGGAGGGCGAGTCTCTTCAGTCATATCCTCGTAAGCACGGAGGCACTGCACTACGCACAGTTTAGGGGAGTCCTGAAAAGCTGGGTACGAAATGACCCTAGTATGCGTTTTGGTCCGCCTGCTGACGGTAAAAGAAACTCCCTCAGGAGAAAAAACCCTGGCATTTATATCCAGCGCTCGCACGTCCGAGACCCGTCTGCAGGACACCAGGCACAACAACATGGCCAACTTAGCAGTCAACTCCTTACGAGATAAAAACCTGTTCGGTTGCCAGGACAGGAATAGATTCAGCACCCTGTTCACATCCCACAGGGCGGAATACCGAGGCTCCGGCGGCAAGGAAAGCTGTATACCTCTCAAAAGCCTGCAGACCAAAGGGTGTTCGCCAACCGGGGATCCCTGAACCAGGTCATGCCCCACCGACACCGCTGACCGGAAAGTGTTGATAGACCGATAAGCCAGTCCCTGATCAGACAGTTCCGCCAGGAAATTCAAGACACGCACTACAGGCGCCCCCACGGGATCCAAACCCTGTCGCACACACCAATGGCTCCACCGGAGCCAAGCCGATCGGTAGCGTTTGGTCGTGCTGTCAGCCCAAGCCTTGGAGAGCAAGTCCTCTGCCGTTCTCGAAAGGCCAGGCAGCGTCCAGCGTCGCCGGAGAGCCTCCACGCAATCAGGCGCAACGAGCCTTCCAGGACCAATCTGTGGGGCGCTCCCTCTGGATGCAGCAGAATGTGGGGAGACTGGGGGAGTAGGATCGGAGAATCCCAGGAAAGTTCCAGTAGAACCGGAAACCAAACTTGCGACCTCCACCACGGAGTGATCATCACTACGTGCGCTAACTGGCGGCGCAGCAACGCTGACGCACGCGTTATCGAGAACGGTGGGAACGCATATCCCTGCACACCCGACCAGTCCTGGAGGAACGCATCTGTCGCCTCTGCCAGAGGATCGGGGCGCCAGCTGAAATACCGCGGGAGTTGGTGGTCCAGGCGGGACGCGAAGAGATCTACCAAGAATGGACCCCAACGGTCCGAGAGTCTGGCAAACAGAGTAGGATCCAGCTTCCAAACGCTGGCGTCCAAGACATTCCTCGAGTGCCAATCGGCCACCTCGTTCTGTCGACCCGGCAAATACTCCGCCGAAACCGATACCTGGTGGTCCAGGCAAAAGTGCCAGAAGTCCCTGGCTAGATCCGCCAACATCTTGGACCTGGTACCACCCAGGTGATTGATGTAACGGACCGCTGACACGTTGTCCATCCTGAGAAGGACGCAAGATTGAACCCTGTCCTTGGTCCAACATTGCACGGCGAAGGAGCCCGCTAGCAACTCCAAGCAGTTGATATGCAAGGACTGCTCGAGAGCAGACCAGGCGCCGCCCGTGGAGAAATCTCCGCACCTGGCACCCCAGCCGGAACGGCTGGCGTCTGATTCTATCACGATATCTAGGGGGGAACTGAAAATCGCACGGCGATTCCAGGCCTCCATGTGCGTGAGCCACCACCTCATTTCGTCCCTCACGTCGTCCGATAAAGGAATAAACTGAGAGTACGTCAATCCCCTCCGGAGATGGTATGCCTTCAAGCGCTGCATGGCGCGATAATGAAGGGGTCCCGGGAAGATAGCCTGAATCGAAGACGACAACAGGCCCACTAACCTCGCCAGATGGCGCAAGGAAATCAGTTGCTTCGCTAGAGTTTGACGCAACTCGTGTCTGATCCTCGCCATCTTTCTGGCCGGCAGACTCAAAGTGGATGCCACCGAGTCTATGTTGAAGCCGAGAAACGTAGCGCACTGTGCGGGAACCAAAAGGGACTTTTTCTCGTTGATCACGAACCCCAGGCCTTGCAAAAGGTTGACCGCAGACTGCAACTGTGATCGTAGCTTCTCGGGGCACTGGTCCATGAGTAGCATGTTGTCCAGGTACACTATCATCCTGACCCCCTGAGCCCGCAAGGCCTCTTCCACCGGCCGCAACACTTTTGTGAAGCACCATGGCGCCGAGGAGAGCCCGAAAGGTAGAGTGGTGAACTCGTAGACCTGACCGTCCCACCTGAACTGGAGGAAACGCCGGTGAGGGGGAAAGATAGGAACCGTCAAGTAGGCGTCTTTCAAGTCGAGCCTGACCATCCAATCGGACGGGCGTAAGACATCTCGCAAGAGATTTATCCCCTCCATTTTGAAATGCCGATACACCAACCACTCGTTGAACTTTTAAATTTATCACGGGGCGACTGCCCCCATCGACCTTGTCCACCAAGAAGAGATTGCTGATGAAACCTGAGGGGTGTTCGCAAGCGCAACAAATCGCCCCTTTGTGGAGGAGGGCCGCGACCTCTTCGCTTACCAAAGCTGCATCGCGCTGGGAAAAGGTAATGGGGCGAGGACGCTGAAACTGACAAGGACGGCCATGGAACTCCATCTGGAAGCCCTGGACCGTCTGCAGCACCCAAGCATCGCTGGTAAGGGAGGCCCATGCAGGAAAGAAATGCGCCAGGCGCCCCCCCCACTCTCAGGCTCGCGGAAGGCAGCACACTCACCTCTACCACCGCCATGCTGCTGGCCACGTTGACCTCCACGTCCTCCGAACTTTTGCCCTCTTGTGGGGTAGAAATTGTTGAACCTGGCCTTGTCCTGGTACTGGCCGCGTCCGGAGCCTTGACCTCTATCAGAGCTGGTGCCCCGGCCGAACGAGCGGCCCCTGCCTCGTCCGGCTTTGTCAAAAACACGAGACGCGAAGACCTTCTTGATATTTGACTGAGCGCGATCCAGGGAAGTAAAGGTAGCCACGAATTTCCCTAGCTCCTTTATGAATGGGTCACCGAGCAAACCCCCTTGGGCCACTGCACCTGCCTCCGACGAGGCGAGATCGCCCAGCTTGGGGTCCACCTTAGTAAGCAGGGAACGCCTCCTCTCCGTAGAGAGGGCGCAGTTTGCGTTGCCGAGGAAGATGATGGCCCTCTGGGCCCAGTTGGACAGTACCTCCGGGGAGATCGCGTCACCCAACACTTTGGCCTCCTCCGCAATATCCAAGATCTTGGTCATGGGTCCAACGGCGTACAAAAGCTTGTCCTGGCAAGTGCGCCAGGACAGGTCGATCCCCTTCCGGGGGTCCTTGACGAACTTCTGGAGAAAGGTCGCCATTTTCGGGTCAATGTCCGGGGTCATGGCCACCTTACCCTCCGAGGGCCGGGGACACTCCGCATGCAGGCGGCTCCTAGCATCCTTGTCGACCGGCTTCCTCAGCCGATTAGCGACGTACTGGGCCACCTTGTCACACGGGACCCACTCGGAGGACCTGGGGTGGACGATGTCGTCCGGGTCCAGCATGTCGGACGGACCCGCGGAGGATGAGGGCTGAGAAGGCAGCCACGACCGTGAGGAACAGGCCTCCTCCTCCGAGTCCGGAGACTCGTCGTCCTGCTGCGGGTCTGGAGACATAGCAGGGGGTGAAAGCGGGGGAACTTCTGAAATAAGAGGCTGAGGAGGTTGCGAGTCCTCCAAGGCCTTGAAGGCGCTCTTCACCCTAGCGAAAGCCGCCGAGTCCACTCCCTCAGTGCAAGGCTTCTTGGGAGGAGGGGGGGGAGGGGATGAGTCCGTTCCAGAGGCCGGAGTAGGCGCTGGAAGAAGGGCGGCAAACTTGGCATAGGCCTCGTCCAGGCGTGCCGAGAGACGCTGCTCCAGGGGGACCATGGCCTGGTCCACCGCGCGATAGATTGAGTCATCGACCGCCTGGTAGAAATCGTCGTCCAACGGGACGTAATTCAGAGGGTCTTCCTCTGGGTCTTGGTCCGCGTTCCCCTGCATCGCGAGGTAAATTAGGCTCTAGCAGCGGGAACGTAAGGTAAAACCAAATGACCCTCCTCAGGGCACTCTACTGTCTGGGGTGTCCCAGCGATATGGGTGGCCCAAGGCACACAATGAACGGGCTAGGCCCTGGAAACGCTGCAGCCCTCAGAGTCTCGGGGCGCACCCCGGCAAAGCGTTCCCACGCCGAAACGGCACAATTTCGACCCCGAAGGGTGTTCGACAAATAATACAACCCAAAGGGCGTCCAGAAAAAAACGGGGAAACCTAATTGCGACCCCCGCAGGGTGTCAGAGCCGGGAGGCTAGGCACGGGACCCGCTGGTGACAGGAGCGCGCCGGAACACTCTAGAAGCACCTGGGAGCGGCCCTTCAGCAGACGGGACACCGGCCCCTGGTGGCAGCGCCACCACACCGCACACTACTGGGCAAATAATCACGTAAGGAGCGCACAAGGCGTCCCGCGACCAACAAAGGGAATCTGTGGAGAAACGACAGAAAAACCGACACCCGGCCAAAGGCCAAAGGCACCACACAGAACCCAAAACCCAGGAGAGAAGGAAAAAAACAACTTAACTTGCTGCGAGCATCGAAGAAAGAGGAGGAGACAAGTACAGCGGAGCATGATGGGAGACACCGGTGCATGGACACTGTGATAGGACTCATGTTTGACTTTATTTTTTCCCCAAATGTTCATGGGAAAAGTAGTTTGTGTTATTTTTTCTTGCTGCTGTAGAGAATAAAGCGATGAAAGAATGGCATAATCCGAAGCCTCCGGTCCTGACATAGAATCTAAGTAGATGTGGGCAATCAGTGGGTAGGAAGAGTATAGAGCGATAAGTGGTGGAATGTATGTGCATTGTAGGGGCTAGGCAACCGCAGGAGAGATCGGAGGGGGGTGGGGGGATGCATTGGTAAAGACAAAGGATGACGGAAGAGGACAGCATGTAGGGGTTAGTTTCAAGGCTCAGGAAAAAGAATTTCCTAGCAGGACAAACATTCATAACATAGTAGAGAGGAGTGGTAGAGGGGAGGCAAGAGTCTGAGTATTTTCCTCCATTCTCAAAACTAAGAGAGAGATGCTCTATGTGAGCCGACAAAAGTGAAGACTTGTAAAGTGTTTTTCAGCTTATAAGGCATTCACCATGGCGGTTTTATGAAAACGTTTCAATAGAAATGGTCCACCAAGATCACATATATAGCCATAAGACTTCCATAGGACCTCATCATTAACAAAGTTCTGAACTTAGCCACACATTTCCCCTTATATGTATCTGTAAATGCACGTGGATTTCTATAGCGGAAACATCTTCAACATATCTGCAGTGCAGTAAAGTCCTCTGTACTAAAGGATATTTTGTGCAGTGGAGTTGAAGTGAGGAGAGGTTGAATGCTTAAAGAAGCACCATTAGAAGGAAGAAGTAAGCGTGGTGGGGAGCACTGGTGGAGAGCACAGGATGCTGCGTTCTACTACTTGGAGGTAGAAGGGTAACCTTTGCCTGGAGTTAAAGGCAACATACCGGAGGACTGGCTAAGGAAGGGTAGGCACATATGGATACAGGCTACATAGAATGTCGTGGATGTGATTTCTCTTGAACCTTAACAGGGCCCTCTTCAAATTCTTCACCGTCCTTTTTAAAGCAATTATGTCTCGTCACGTTCATGCTTTGCTGACTTAATGCTGTGCTTGCCCAGCCGCTGTAATCTCATCTGCCCTGTACCACCTGCCTATCCAAAACATGATTCAGTTCTTTTGCTATCCTAGGTCTCTTAAACTGAGATACTCTGCAGCTTGACTTTGGCAGAGCAACCGCTATAGAAGTATTCAACAACACATATTGGAAGCTTTGCTCAGTTTGTTCTCTGTTTTGGTCAAACTGCTAACTGCTCCTAATGCATAATTCAATCCAGGGGCGTAGCTAGAGCTTGTGGCGCCCGGGGCTACCCCTCAGATTGCCGCCCCTGGGGAGGGGTGGGGGGTGGGGGGGGCAGGGGGGGGTGTGCTGGGGAAAAAGGACGGTGAGTACTTGAAAGATATCCGAGTCTCCGAGGAGAGACACGTAGTATTGCTGCTAACAGTTACCTCGATCATGAAAGTTACATTTAGTTATTTATAAAGTTTTATATAGAGCGAACTTGAACCTGAAGGATGTCGGAGCGCTTTACAATTTGAGGCAAAGGTAACAAATTAGAACATTAGTCTAACATGGGGAATCTAATGGGCATTGAGATGTTTACTCCTCTCAAAATCGCAATGGTTGTTTGTTAGAAATGGGGGTCTCTAGTCGGCAATGGCTGGCCACTGTCCAAATGGGGACCCTTCTTCCTAAGTCAGAGTAAGGGGGCTACACACCCTTTGATAACCCCTGCTCAACCCTTTGGTAACGTAGCACGAGCAGCTAGGCTTATCTCAGAGGCAGTGTGTAAAGCATTTATGATCATGCACAATAACACAGTGAAGAACATTACAAAGGGAAACCACACAAGAACACTCTTATTTATGCCCTTTTCCCTATGACCAGGCTCATCATGTCTCTTGCTGGTTCCGTGCCTTTACATCCAAATGTCCTCGCCACTTGCCTCTCATCTTTACCCAGCCTCTATCCTTCTCTCGCTGGCTCTGCCTCTCTTACTCCCATCTCTCGCTTACTATCTCCACAAGTCTCTTAAATTTTTTCACTGGTCCCTACATATATATATAATCCAAAAACACGTGTTAAGAAGAAATGCACCAGATTTTTGAAAGTACACATTTGTGTTAAAATGCAATTTACAAGTCCATTAATGATTTTAAAACTCAGCTAATATCTTGCATTTGTATCTGAAAAAGCAACATTCCTAACTCCACCCGTCACCTCACTTTACATTCCTCCCAGTCCTTCCCTTGTCCTTTTATGTCTCATCTTTCTCCCAACCAAAGGCATGACCAGTTTCATGGGAGCTAATTCCTGGAGTGTTCCAACGTTCCCTGCTTCCCTCCTCTTCATTGTATGATATTCTGCTGCTTGCAAGACAGTGTGTCACTTATTAACACGCCTCTTGCGGCGCCCATACGTCACTTTTTCCCCATATTAAAAGTGACGCATCAGTGGCGCAAGGCGCTTGTAAATAAGCCCCATGGTGCCGACACCCAGCAAATGCAGCAACCGGTACATTCAGTGCATTGCTGTATCATGGAAAGCTGCAGCCTGCCCGGCAAAGATGGGCGGACCGGAAACACGTAGCGGAAGTCAAAGGGGATCAAAATGGATTCAGTCACAGCTTATCTCTAGGCTCAACAGCCCACCAGGAGACAGGAATATACATTGATCTGTGTCACTTATATTTAATAACTTGAAATGTGAAATGGTTATATTTTTTACGTTTTAGGTACATATATGCTATTTAGGGCGATGTGTCTGTAATTACACTGATCCCGATCATTTAGACAGGACCCAATCAAAACTGAGTGATTAATTATTTGAGTTAATTACTTTTTAAATTGAGGGTACCGTTGTGTACTGGTGGCACAGGGTTATCTTCTAGCTGTCCATTTTCGTAGCCTTAAAAAGCCTAGGTGCTTTTCCCCCCAAGTCAAAGGTCACTGAGGAAAAAAAGGACATTCTGGTGGCAGAGCATGTCTGTCCGGCCTGCAAGGCTCTTTGCTCGTAAATCTAAGCACACTTCTGCATGTACATGCTACTGTTTATTTTTATCAGAATGCGCAAGCTCTATTGTGATTTTAAGGTCAGTGTACTGAGAAACGTAAATCAGTTTCTTGGCAAGAAAACCAAATAGTTTCTTCGGAATTCTCACCAATGCGGCTCCAGTCCGTCGTAGCAAAGGAAGTGACATAGTTAGCTACTGACTCTCTATGTTTGTGCCTGTTAGCGTTTGTGGCCTGTGTTCGAGTTTTGCAATCACAGTGCGTGCCATCGCTTGCCAGCTTGTCTTCCCAGTAGCGTGATGCTTGCAGCCTGATGAACAGCAGTGTAGCACAACACATTGGCAACAGGGAAAGACCCGAATCACACCACACTCTTTAAAAAACTTGATTGTGGACCTCTGACATCATCGCCCAAGGAGAGCCCTCAATACTGCTTCAGTAGGTCACCGAATCTTTCACTTTCGTGCAGCTTATCAAGAGGTTACGTGACAAAAATAAACTGCAGTGCAAACTCACTGTTACACGCAGCGCACGGCCTTTAACCATATGCAAGTGCAAATTAACTAGACCTTGAGCGGCGCTTGTGTGTTTCTACATCTTCAATATTCTAGACTTCACTGGCTGCGCAGTAACAACTGCTGCCACGCATCACCGACTCATAGTAGTTGAAATGCCACTCATACACTGAAATTATGAAGATGTCGTTAGGTTACACATAGCAATTTGAAACCTTGGTAGCTATGCATCATAGCCCCACCACCACCCTGGTATGTCTGCCCCCATCTGACTGCTGGGACTCGAGTTACTCGACTCTGATCCGACTCATCTCAATCAATTACTTTATATCTGTCCCTGGCGCAGAGTGCCGCCCGCCCGCAGGCCGCAGCCACCAGAGCCGGCCCACAGAGAGACAGTAAGGAGTAAGCATCTGCAGCAGCACGGCAGGGCCAGGGCCAGGCAGGCAAGAATGGTGGTGGTCTCCACACTCGCTCGACATGACTGGAGGGGCGCCGGGCGGTGAGCGTGAAACGCAGTGCGGCGGCGAGAGGGCTGACCCAAAATATTACAGGGCCGTCATTGGTTGCGGCTGTGCGTACCGCGCACGCTACCTGATTGGCGGCCCTGTGAGCGATTGGCTGCGAGGTGGCTGATTTACTAGTGTCATGCGTCCGACGGGTGTCACCGCAGTCACGGCCGCCCTGTAGTCCACTGTCCGGGTCAAAACAAAGTAAACTCTCAAAGTGTCTGCTGGTACCGTGATTAAGATTGTGTGTAAAGGCAGCCACGGGCCACGCACCGCGCCGCCCTAGTCAGTAGTCGGTGTCACAGCTCAGTCACAGGCCTCCGCGGCCGCAACGGGCCTCTGCCGGGCCTCCTCCTGACAGTCAGTCAGTGAGAGTGCAGTGCCGGCCCGCTTCAGCCGCCTCAAAACAGGTGCCGCCTGGGGCGGACCGCCCCCCCCCCCCCCCCCCCCGGCCCCCCCTAGCTACGCAGCTGATTCAATCAGTAGGCCAATGAAGTCTAGTCTTATTTTGGCGACTAGTTTTTCTCCTTCGGCATCTTTGTCAGAATTAAGACCTCTTTAACTGCATATCTTTAATTTTGGAGCCGCTTCTCTGACGAATGTCAGTGGCTCGTCAGCCCCACACTCAGTCCTTGTTTCCTGTAATTTCTCTAATACCCTCTTTAGAATAGTTCTATACGCATCTCATTCAGGAGGGCTGCCACCTGACTTTGCCATATTAGCAGCTCTGATCACAATGGACTATACACTCTATGTCCCATTTACACTGACCTTCCACATTGTTACTCACATTATATTTGATATCCCTTAATTCGAAGGGTTGTCTTAGCTAAAACATCATGTGTATCACCCTCCTCGACTCTGAATAGTTCTGAATAGGCCCACATTTCTTTTCAAGGCTACCTGTTTTTGGCTTTGCTTTCTTATCTTGAGCACTTATCTTTTCTGGGCGCTATACCTAGAACTTCACCAACCATTTATCCTTTTTTTTGTTGTTGCCCACTTTATATCTAAAAATGAACAAAAAAAAGAAGTGCTAGGAACATCTACAATTACCTTTTAAACTCAGATAAACAATACAAAACTTGATACGTAGATTTTACAGCTCCACACAGAGAAAGTCCGCTTTGCCTTAGATTCAGTTGCTCTCAAATCATAGTCAAATCTCCTGAGACAGGTATCTTGCATAAGAAGCAAGTACATTTTTTAAATCATTTTCCTATATCCAGTTAATGTAAAATATTGCACAATTAATTAGTCTGAAGTTGTATGAAGTTAAAAATGGGAAGTGAAGCACCAGGGTGAAAAGACCAATCAGGTTAGAGGGGCAGAAGCACACATGGTCAAGTGTAATATAGCAGGAACACACAGGTACGATAGAGCAACACTGTGCACGGGGGTAATAGAAGTATACACAAGGCAGACAGCTTGAAAACACATCTACTCTCATGGAGTGTGTAACAAAAAAAGAAAAAGTTGTGCCTGAAAATTAAACAGTGGAGGGATGCAGGAAATAAGGCCATGCTCAAGAAGAGAAATACAATCCCACATAGGCTAATAAATACAAAGTAAGAAAATACAATAAAGCAAACTGATTGAAAGCAATGGGCAGTGGGTATTTTTGCTAACATAATGCTTCTGCCGTCTAGTAGATGGAGCCTAAAAAGTCAAACATATAATCTCTGTGGCCACTTCCAAACTGCTGTACAAGCTCTTGTCATCTACAAGCTAATTTCGGAAAACGTTATTTTAGTAGGTGTCTTACAATCCCCACTTGCCCCGCTCAAAGCAATAATACCATCTACTTCTAGACTAGTCAGACTCAAAATAAATTGTGACCTCATAACGCATATTGAAGTAATTACCTCAAAATTGTATTTTATTTGTGTGATACGATTTCTAAATGTGAACTTATGTACTGATGCAATGCATACCTTTTGTCTTCCTTTCTTTTTGAGCAGAACTCGCCAGGTAATTTGAGTATGAGCAATCAGCCGGGTACTCCGAGGGATGACAGTGAAATGGGTGGAAACTTCTTGAATCCTTTTCAAAGTGAAAGTGTAAGTAATGCCTGCCAGGCCTCATAAAAGGGACTTTCAACTCGCTGCTTCTAGTTTTCATTGCATTATATCCAAGGCTTATTTTTTCCAAAATGGTAACTGTCTACGTTGTTCTTCCAATGTATTGAATGCCTTTAGATCTATAACAATACACAATTATTTCAAATGCTTTTGGAACACCAACACCTTGTTAGACAGACCTCCTATAAGCACCTCTGGTTATATTTAGAGTTAACTGTTTTACTTTGCAGTTCTACGTTGCTACAAGAATGGATGAGCCTGATCAAAATTTCATACACTGAAAGAATTCAGAGGCAAAAGGAAAAAGACATTCTTAATAATGTAACGTTTCACGATAAAGTGCTTAATTGGAGCATATTTAACAGTTCCAGTAGTCGGTAAATTACTAAAAAACAAAATGGAAAAAATGTACCAATAATCAAAAATCTACAAAATCCAATTAATTCATGGATATTCATAAAAATAAAGGAGACGAAAAAAGTTCTCACACTTCCTCAATAGTCAAAGGCAGCTCCTCTGCTAAGGCAGAGGGGCATCGCCCTATTGCTTTTCAGAAGTGCAAAAAAAAAAAAAATTATAACGTAATGTTATTATCATTTTATTTTTCATTGCGAGCCAGGTTAGGATTTGGCGAGGCTGGATTGTCAAAGCAGGGGAGGAGGAAATATGTGCACTTAAATCTGTATGAGGGTTTGGCCAGCCATTTTGAGCCGGCCAAACAGTCATGCACACTTAGCATTTTCTCCAACTCATTGTAAAACATGCACAGGCTCCCACTTCCTGCCTGAGCGCCGAACCAGGCCACTCAGAACACTTACAATGCTGCTGTCATGCTGGTGACAGCAACGTCGTGCTTTGCTTCCGGGAGTCAGGAAGAGAAACGGTGCAGAGACGGCTGCCATGCAAAGGTAAGTGTTGTATATCTTTTTTCACAAACCAGTTCTGTAACAGCCCCCACTGTCAACAATAAATAAATAGCACTCCAAAGCACCTACTTTAAACTGTGCAACGTATCAGAGCTAATCCATTCAACAAGGCTGTTAAAAAGAATAAACACAAAGCTGGAAAATAAAAAGGTCTCTCTTATCTAAACATATATGGCGTTAAGATAATATACCTACCGTAAAACCTTTCTTTAATGCCTTAACCGCGGTGGCAATTCCGCCGCGGTGCGGGCGTTCTAAAAGGTGGGCGTGGCTGCGTCGGCCGTTCGCAGCACCAGGGAGGGAGTGCTCCTGTCGGCCAACGGGTTAAGGATGTTCTTTCCATTAGTTACATTTACTTCCATAAGGTATCACAGTACACACATTCCATTTTACAACATTCTTTCATATAAATGTAATTTATATTCATCAAATATCATAGTATTAGACAGGTAAATATAAAGAGAAGAAAAAAAAGAAAAGTAGCTTTCTGGAGTTTTGAAACTACATCTTCATTCATTGCATTAACTTAATTAACCATTACCCTACCCAATGTTTTGCTGCTCAAACATAATCGTATGCAATGTGTAACAAGTTTCCCAAAGATCAATGATGCTAAATTCAATATACAATCCAAACAGCTAAACAAAACATACTAGTGAACCAGTAAAAAAGAAAAGATTCCTTAAAAATGTATCACATCCCACGAATCTAAAAAAATGCTAATCACAGAAAGTAACAACTACAAATATAGTCTTGAACCCAATAGAGCTCCAGCTGTAAGAAACTAAATACATTTTTATTTTTCCTCCTTGCAATTCTTTCTGTATATGACATTTTGATACTGTGTTCCTGTGGGGGTAGGTAGGCACATTACCGAAGTAGCATTTGTTGCCGCAGTTGTGAATTTGGTTGGCCTGATCTTTCTGGAGAAGCATGGCGATGTGTCTGGTTTTGATTACTTTTTGTGTTTGTGTATTCGAAATGTAGTCATCACAAAGTCGTGAACTATAAAAGAAGAGTCTGCACTTGGCATTAACCTGTTCTCATCTTGAACATCTCATTGATGTTGCACGCGCAAGTTCTTCCGATACTTTCAGAGTAGTAATAAACACTGTAACCATTACGTATAAATAATGGTAGTCCCAAAAGCTGGGAAGCACCGCAAGGTCCTTTTTATGAGGAATTTTCTAATACGGATAATTTCTAAAATACATTGTTGTTTGAAGATGCATGGCCCTCTTCAGGCTTGATAGTTTGTGTACCCGGTTGTAAATTACACATTTTCATTAATGTTTCTCTGAATTTTGTCTTTGCTTTTTCCCCATATTTGGCAACAATCTACTATTTGATTTATGTCTGGGGTTCACCTAAGCCAAAGGTCGGAGTTGAACATCTGTTGTGATGCAATGTGTTATTTTCTATACTGAATGTGTATTGATGATTCCGCTGATTTCCCACTAACGGGTGATTCTCCTTTCTTCTTCATAGTATTCCCCTAGCATGACCATGAGTGTGTGATCTTCTACTGGTTGTCTTCGCAAGGATCCCCTTGAGGCCGCCCTCGTTGCAGATCTACTGTTGAAGAAAACAGTTACTCGCCGTGTACAGTTCAACCTGAGGATCTCAGATACAGCCGATCAGACCTTCCCGTCTTTCACCACGTGCCCTGTTTCGGAGAGGAAGGAAGGTCCCAATATGGATTCATCCAACTGTAAAGAGTGGCATATAAAATTGCCCTAAACTGAACTGCAATCATCTGTACATATATATAAATATAAATATATATATATTCCCACAGGACATTGTAAAAGGATATTATCACATGACATCTTAAGTAGAAACAATTAGGGACTTTTATTCCATGTCTTTATTTTTTCCACGTTTACATTTTAATTATCAAAACGTTGCATTTTCTTCAAGAAATATTTTGTGCTGTGTATATCCCTGCTTAATAAGTTATTTTTTAAGGTAAAATGAAATGTTGTTATGTTTTTTGTAAATGTTTGCAATCATGCATAGGAATAAAATTGCATACGAGTGCTTTTATTAAATCACTTTTGATACCAGCTACCCTGTGAATGACAAACTACTGTTGCAAGCAAGAAGATGTAGACAAAGCTTGTCCTAATTGTACTGAGCAAGTGAACGACTTTTCATTCAGTGTTGAGATGTTACTGTCTGTACAGTTCTACTGTATCATGCCTTTTAAGGACCATTCAAAGCACTGAATTACCTGTCCCTTTAAGTGGGGCCGAATATATTTCTGTAGTACTGGTTTTCAGTGGTAGTGTGAGTTTGTTACCAAGATGTCTGAAATATTACACACAACACTGGAGTGCTCTGAATGCTCAGTTAAACAAGAACCTCTGCTTCTTGCAGCAGCCTCTTTTTGTTTTCATCCATATAGTAGGTTGTATGCATTGCAGGGCACAGGAGCCTTTACTTGCTGTTGTTTGTGTTTTCAGTCTACTTCACCACAAGGTACTGACCCAAACTTGAGCTTGTCAACCAGCAGTGTTGTTCACGTCATCAAAGTCATAGGTTGTTCCTCGAGTCCTGTTGTCTAGTCATTCATATAAATTCTTTGTGTAATATTGAGATACTTGAGTTCAGGTACCTGCTTTGATGAATGATACGCTGTCTCAGGATATAACGATGAGCACAGCAGCTCACTGCTGAGGTGGGATAGCCATTACTGATGCGATCACAGAGCAAACAAGGGACCCTGTCCTTTGTTCAAAAATAGATCAAAGACGGGAAGAGATCTCATCTCCTAACGTGAGACTGAAAGTCAAATGGAAAGATATCCACTTCTTGTATTGCATATATGAGAGAGGGAAAAATTAAATGGCTACCCTGGCTGTTCTGACCAAAATCTATTCGGTCCTCCTAAATCGCTGAGCATATACATATCCGAATACCTTTCTCCCGTGTGTAAAGTTAAGCGCAGTTAAATACTGTCTTGCCTGATACAGGGCTTTGAATTAGCTGTTACTTTATGAATCAATGATTGCTGGAGAGACTATAACAGCAGAGTAGACAACGTGAGAAGAGAAAATCAAGCAATTTTACTTTATTGGCAATATTTGCAGCTGGTATAAGAAATCATATTTTCTGTTTTCTAGAGTGGGTTATTCCAAACACCGTGAAGGATTAACTGATGTCGGGGCTATGTATAGTTGCAACACTTTAAATTTGCAAACTAGGAGCTCTCAAGGCTTAAATAGTATATGGTCCCTGAACCTGCTCTTTCCCCCATGGTATCCCCCTCTCTGATGATTTCTCTTATCGTGAAGCCATGGCATATGGTCTGTGGTAATGGGAAGGAAAAGTTGTGGACATTTGGAGCATTATATCTTAATTGTTTGATATACAAGAAGTTATTACGATTTCTTAGACATATTGAAAAGTGAATTTCTTTTTCTTTTTTTGTCCTCATACGTCGTTAGATATGCCCAGAATCAATTTTCTCCTTCTGGGGCCCCCATTCGGTTGATTCGGCTAGCAGTATGAAGATTCTGATCTGATCCTAATGGAAGCACTTACACAGAGACCCTCCTGAATAGTCAGTTCTGTTTTTCTAACTAGATGGCCCTTGAAACTGATCCGAGGGATACGTACATCTGTGGAAAGGCATAATCATTGGACAAATAGGTCTCTGTTGTCACATCTTGTCAAGCCACCTCATACATGGCAACCAAAAATCTTTTTTCCTTTTCCCGATGGCCCTATACAGTCGGGGAGATACTCTTAAGCCAGCATTTACAGATTTCTCTGCGAGCAAGTAACATTAAATAAAAGGACAATTTACTTACATCTCGAGGTAGCATTTCATAATTTGAGAAGATACCAAAAAATACCAAAGTTATGCTCACCTCGATAACGAAACTGAACATATCTTTCATACCTTCAATAACCGAACCCCAAAATGTGTGTGTGTGGGGGGGGGGTCCCTCGAAAATTTAGACAACCTTTTAGGGGACCAGTAAACTCTGTGGAGAGAAAAGAGATGATTTCTCTTTAAATTGGCAGCTGATATTGTAGAATATAGTATGGTAAGATACTTGCCAAATTTCTTCTGGGCTTTGGTCTGGCAAGCATTCTCCCCAGAGCTGGAAAGGTAAGATGAAATCGCAGTCAACCATGTCCATCATCATCCAGTATAAGTTTGTGATCTCTTTCTTGTTCCGCTTTCTCATATGTAGGGCCCTCTCCAGATTGTTTGAGACACCCACCACTGTACCAATTGCCTGACTCCAGCTTCTTATTTGTAGATATTTAAATGTTGATGATTTACTGTTTTGATGTTGTTCAGCTCTTCTCATGGTAGCAGGGAGCCCTTCGGCATTCGTTGAGCCCAACGTTCTAGCTCCGCCGATTTCCTTGGAGTTGCCAATGCATCTTTAGCCCACTCTGGTGATCCTGGGGATTCCCATATGGGAGCCAGGGCACTATAGTAGCTGATTTTCAAGAGCTTTCTGATTTTATACTAGATAGTCGCTATATCTCTGAGCGACTTTAAGCGGACCTTCTTGAAGAAGTGTGGGTCTCTGAACTTATACATAAATGCTTGGTCACCTCCTTTTATGTCCCATAGCAATACTTTGAACATTTTTCCTATGTCTGAGTCGTCTGGCTGGTACAAGAGCATCTTCCCTGCCCACATGCATAGAGAGTTAAATCCGGTGCACATAATCCCCTTTATTTTTCTTCCTTCATAGTTTCTTCCACGAAATTATTTTGCCCTTGAAGGCCCAAATGAAGGAATTCATTTTGGCTTGTATTTTCCTCAGAGCCTCCTCCTTAAATGCTAATGGGATGTTCTGAAATAGTGAAAATGATGCTTTAACCAAAACTTATATTCCTATGTTGACTCTGCCTATTAATGTCATAGGAAGGAACTCCCAGCTTTTTAGGGAGTCAGCAATTTCTTTATCTATTCTGCGTAGGTTTTTATCGGTGGTGTGATCAAGGTTTTGCGTGATTCTAATACCTTATCTCCTTTTTCAGTATGGGGAGTTGAACATTCATATTCCAGACCATACACTCTGTTTTTGACTGATTGATCTCGTAACCGGAAATCTGTTCAAATTGCAAAGCTATATTGTATATTATTGGGATCGCCGCAACTGGGTCGGAAGTGTATATCACCATGTCGTCCGCATATAAGGATACTTTCTTTTCCCAGTTTCTAAACTTAAAGGGAGCTATGCTAACTTGCTTCCTAAACTTCTCCGCCAGTGGCTCTATGTAGAGATTAAAAAGCAGTGGTGACAGGGGACATCCCTGCCTTGTCCCTCTTTTGATTGTTACAGCTGCCGAAAGGTTACCATTTACCAAAATTCTGGCTGTGGGCTTTTGATAAATTGATAGAATTGTTCTGCAAACATTTTCACCCAGATTGCATCTGTCTAATAACTAAGCTGAATATACCCAGTTCACACGATCAAACGCCTTTGTGGCGTCTAGTGTAATGATGGCCAGCGGCAATTTGTGCAGTGTCGCTATATCTATGGCACCAACCAAATTTTGTCTTAAGTCCTGAATGCTCCTAGCTTTAACAAAGCCTTTTTGGTCTGTATGTAATAACTCTCCTATGACACCATTTAGTCTCTCTGCTAAATTCTTGGCAAAGATCTTGTAGTCCAGATTAAGCAGAGAGATTGGCCTTTATGAGTCGCATTGGCTTCGTGGCTTAGATGGTTTTAAAATCAAGGCCCCCGTTGCTTCATTCCATGAGGGGGGCACCTTCCCTCTATTCTCAAGAGTTTTGAGAATTGTGAAAATTGAATTTCGTTTATTTTGTTATGTAAGAATCCTGTATTTTGTGTGTACAAATAAGTAGTTGATCCATTCAAGACTACAAATCTTCAACACAACCAATGCACACATTACACATTTATAGTATTGCTTCAGCGAGTCCTTTCTTTCTTGGGCATTTTGTTTTTGTGACGACTTGTTTCCTTCGGATCAGACTGCAGTTAACTCCCTTTGCACAGTCCCCCTCATTCTTCATAAATGGAAAAGCAACTCTTCTGCGAGTACTCCTTTACTTCCAAAATTTGTTGAGATATCATACAATTACTACCACCGCAAACAAACCAGAAATGACCGTGAATGTCTAGCAGCACGGCCCAAATTGAACTATACCGATTCAATTAACGTCTGCTAGGCTGCTTCTAACAGTGGGTCAAAGCAAAACATCTGCCATATATGTGCCTAGTTCCCTCACACATGTAGATGAAACACGCCCACAGAAGGACACTACACAAGCAGCAAAGTAAATCACTGACACCTGACTTTATGCCTAACCTTCGATTCCTGCTTTCCACAGTAAATGTTACATGAGAAGTTCTACTGATCACACATGCTTGCAGCATGTTAAAGCTGCGTAGACCCTTTTACCAGACCGTTCAACAATGTCTACTCCAACAAATTTCCTTTAGTCCCCGCCCCCTCCTGTAGTTGCACAGCTTAACCCCGCGCTGCACCTGGGTATGTAGCGACTTCACTACAAGTGTCTTTCCTGTAGTGCTCCAATGCAATGTGCTATTGTCTTGAGCTTATACAATAGTTGAGTGTGTATGGCACCGAAGGAGCATAAGGCGAAAACGAGGCCACCATACGCTGAGCCAGCCACCATAGGAAATCGTAGGCCATTTTTTGGCCACTAGATAAGAGTTCGGTTGACAGTTTACAGGCTCTTCACATTTGTGCTAGGCAAGGAATCAGAAGATCAGTGACTTTCTTCATAGGAGACTTCTTTCAGTATTTTTCCTGATCATGTCTATTTCAAAGACTTCGAGCAGTAACACAGATGCAGGTTTAGCCTTTCATTGGGATGACTGACGCCCCTTGGTAGTAGGTCTCTTTTTGTCCATTCCTTTCTTAATCTCATCCGTGTTTCCTGCTATAGTGTGCCAGGAGCATGCAAAGGTAGGCCTATTCACTCGTGTAATAAATTGTCAGTCTGTTGTAGAAAAGATCCGTAGCTTCTTCTTTTCATGTCCCAGCAGGAGGAGCCCACAAGTCGCTACACATAAATTTCCAACATAGGTCTGGTATTTATTTACTCTCACATTTACCCCTTAGCGTGCATGACACACTTTTTTTCACTCCACATTATACCTATTGACTAACACCAGTCATGCAGACAATTTTTTCTGGGTGAGAGATACAATTGCAGTGTTAGCAATGTATGGGAGTGTTACCATGACAGGCATTGCACCTGTATATTTTAATATAAATGAACATTTCCAAAAATATTAAAACTTCAATGTGTTCAGCCAGAAATATATCCCAACTTTGAGTTCTTTGCCATCTAATACAAAACGGGGTTTAGTCCCCTGCAACTTAAAAACATAAAACTTCAAAATTATTGCAACAACATTGTTTACATGTATAATGTCCAAATACTTTTTACCTAACCTATATGAGATGCTCTAACAACCATAAAGAGACACAGAAAATATTGTTTTCAGAAACAGTTGGGGCAAAGCCTTAAATTCTCTCCTGGTCAGTTCTATGGCAGTGGTTCCAAAATGTGTTTTCCCTTGAAAACGCCCCCTACTCCCCCCCCCATCCCCTCCAATGAACAAAAAAAAAATATTACTAAAACTAATACTTGATTTGTGGATCTTGGTTAGGTCATCATATGAGGATTAGTATGGTGTACTGATGTCCAAAACTACGATTGGCTTTGGAAAACCTAGGCGAGGTGCTGATTTTTTTGCAATAGACTAATTATCAAGTTCTTTGTAAAGGTTTTATCCGTGTTAGTCTGTTTACATAAGATGGGTTTATGTGGTAAAACCGGTGCTTAATTTGTAAGAAAATATTTTAGATAAGTGCTGCCATTGCTCTAGCATCCCACTTCCACGGCCCACTGCACTCCGGTTGGTGCCTATTGTTCTTGGTGCTAGCATCAGACCTGCCTGCAAGAAGTAACGGTCGGTGACCTTTTAAAGTGGTATGACATCAATACTTTTGTCAAATAGGACAGTGTGAATGAAGTGCATGAACTAGTGTATTTTTTAATGAAGTTTGGCGGGGTTCTTACCTGACGGGGTTTAAAAAAAAAAAAACGGTGCCAAATGATCAATTTAAAAAAAAAATCATGATTTTCACGTAAATGCACTAAAAATACAGAGTCTCTGAAGGCAAGCCTAACCCTCCCTAGGTTTTATAGGAGTTTATATTTGCAAGACGGTAAAGTGTTGAAAAGTAGTGGCAAAACTTTATTTTTAGAGCAATTGCGCTGAAAGTTGATTGAAGAGTTATCTATTAAAGGCACTAAATATTACCTTTTAATTTCACAGGGCTTAAAGATCCTCATTCACCTCGTTTCTGACGATCTACAGGATGGAGAAATCAAGTAATTTCTCTGTCGTTTGTCATAGCCATCAATGCATGACAAATGCTACAATCACATGTTGCACTACGACTGCTCTGAAGATGATGTTTGTCACATTGTAGCAATTTGCTTTCCAAAACACGGTCATTCCCTCCAGTCCCCCATATGCAGAAACATATCGCTGGTAAGGCTTGAACCCAGCTTTGTTCCTCTGATTCTCCTGAGCATTGAGGTACCAGACCTGTATGGGTTTGCTGTAGGTTCAGGGTTTCTCGGGTGACAATCCTGGTCACTGTCATTTAAGAATTTGGAAAGCAAATGCAAGCAAAGTGGAAGTTTAGGCTTCCTGTTTAGTCAAGGCATCATCCCTGGGCTGTATAGAAATCTACTAGAATCTTATATTTAACATTGACTCGTCTTTAGGTTTACTTCACTGGGTGCCAGACCTTTCTCACCCATGTTCCATGGCTGGGCGATTACACTGAAGAATTCCTTTTTAGATTTTTACCCATTTTGTGTGAAAACATAATTCCCTCCAGTCTTCTTTGCATATCATCAACGCTGGACATGGTTTCTTAACTAAGAGGCCACAGGATGTGTATGGGTTTCTAAGGCTTCAGGGTGCCCACAAGTATAACCTCACAACAGCCTCTACACATAAGTTGGTATCTATCGCTGGATAGCAGAGCACAGTTTACCTGATTCGTTGGCTGGGACAGCGCAGTGAACAAGACATTTGTCAGATTTTCAGCATGTTTCCCACACAATATGGTAGTTTCCTTCAGTCTTCCTGACATGGCAACATATTCCTACCAATGATTGACCTAAATCTGTGTTCTCCATAGGTCTACTGAATAAGGAGTTATGAGACATTTGTTGGGTTTTTCATGGGTTTGAGTAGGAATCGACACAGTAGACACTGTGGAATTCTTTGATAGGTGGAGACTCCAGGATGGATATCTGCGGTATTTGGACTCCTGGTGAGCTGGCACCCAGGGGAATCACCCAACCCAGATATTTCTGTAAACTAGGGACAGAATAATCTATGGTGAGGTGACTTGTATGAATTTCAATACATTGTATTACTCATATTCCCCTTAAATGTCAGAGTATAGGTAAGAAAATGTCTGAATTTCTTCACGTTTCTGTGACAGAAGATTCTAGAACTTCAAGTAGATGCCAGATTTTGCACTGTCCAATATTCTCACACTTGTCATGATAGAAACGGTACACACGTATGTTGTTGAGCTTATTGTAGAAGACAGGAATAGGCCAAATTGTGACCATGTGAAGAAAATGTTATTAGAATATTGACTTTACCTGGTGACAGATTTGGCCTGTTTCTTTGAGTTATTTTCGACCCACCCACATATGAGGTACTGCTTATATTGGCATTAGTGTGGAAACACCCAGCGGTAGGATTTGTGCTGTTACCTCAAAATTCCAGAACTTTTTTATACCAAAGCTTAAACCAGTTGTTTACAACATTTTCTATAGCGACAGCTACTTCTGATCCATGAAAATAGTCCTTAGCTACTAATGACTTGGCAAATGTAGCAGTGATGCCCTTTGCAGTATTACTAGCAGTCACCATCCAAATGTAAGTTACAATATTGAGTGATGCCTAAATTGACTAGTACAATACCATAAAGGTACATATATATAGGTATGTATAGTTTTATTTTTGTGAACTCCGCAAATAAGTACCTTGAAGATAGGTATATCAAGATATATAGATGTAGAATCTGATAGAGGCTTCTAGCTGCAGATTCCTTACCTTAGAATTATTCTGAGGCGTACAACTGGATCCCAAAATTGTTCTTGAGCAGTATCCCTTCGCTCCAGTGGGTGACGTTGTTTAGCTCTACCTTGCTTCGTCTGTGCCGGAAGTTAAGTACGTGGTGCCTATTTAGGCGCTACCGCAGTGCACTGGTGTCAGTTATTTTCTTTCCGCGCCAGTCAGTGAAGATCTGGTAAGAACTACCCCTTAGTCAATTTTTGACTGGTATCAAAATTTTTGTTGAAGCGTTATCAGGTATTTCCTCCTTGTGTAGCAGAAAAGTCAACTAAGAAGACCAGCTACAATCCCTGCTGCTCCTGTCACCGTATGGCGTCTGTGACGGACCCGCATCTTGTGTGCCTTTGGTGGCTCGAATGTGACCATGACACTTTGGCCTGCTCCAATTTCCTCACAATGCACCCGAAGGCCTTTAGGAAGAGATCCCTGAAGCTTGTGGCAGGTCGACGTGCAACACTGTGACGATCCAGATCTGTCGAGAGGGAGGCCCTCCAGAGGTTGCTGAGTCTGAGAAGCTTGTTGCACTGAAAGTAGTCCAGCTGTTCTTGTAAGTCCCACCACAAGAAGTCATCGAAATGATGCGTCTGTTGCCTGATGAGGGAGCGTCACTCTAGGCCTGGCTCTGTGGTTGAGTCAGCGCCTGGCCCGACTACGCCTCCCAAGTTTCGGAGCCACAAAGTAACCTCCACCAATTTTGTGTGTTTTATGAGGCTATGCACTCCATATTTGGGCGGCTTGTTACCTCTGGTATGCCTTTGGGCCCGTGGTGTTCGGGAGGGACCCCTGCTGGATCCACACCAGCAGCCCTGACTCCAGTCGAGTACTAGGGATCCGCAAATGGATCTGGATGGGCTCCGGTCGTACCATGTTGACATTCCCCAGTGCTGGTCCCGACTCACCCACTGCCCACCATCTCCATTTATATTCCAAACACAGAGATAAAGGGGCATTGACCGACTCCTAATCCAGTGCCGACAGGAGCCGTCTCTTCCAGGCCAGAGCCTGAGCCTTATTCTTATGGGCTAGTACTCGGAGAGGAGAGGGAAGGGTCGCTGGACTCTGAAGAATACCAACCATATGATGCCAACATGGACTGGTGTGAGGATTTGACAGACGCCGGTGTACTGGATATTTCTCCAGATACTGGCATGCTTTCTCCCCCTAACGGGGCTATAGAGGAGGGAGCTTCATTCACAGTGGTGGTGAGGAGGGCGGCTGAGGTCCTGGAACTTAACTTGGCCATGCTGTCTGCCAAGACTACAGCCTTGATGAAAGTGCCTAGCCAGGAGTCTACCCATCAAAACCACGTCTCCCATTTAACAAAGCACTTACTGATGTCCTACTGGGGACCTGGAGATCAGGTACGACCAGGCCAGAGTAATCCTTGTGGCTCTTGACTGGGAACAGAGTGGTATACCGAGCTGTTCAGCATGGCCATAGGTTTTCTGATCAGGCTGCGGCTGCAGGAGAATCTTCTGTCGCAGCAACAGGGGAAGGTTCTCCACATGAACCAGTCTATTCTCCGCCATCTTGCATGGAAATTGAGCGGCAACAGTTGACAGCTTTTGACCTTCCATCCGAAGGCTGCAGTATTATTCTGTTATTCAGGTGTCCCTTCACCAAAACGGTGTACACCTTCCATTGCAGCAAGTTTGTGGCATGGTGCGCAGAGAAACCTGTTGACCCTCTTTCTGCTCCTCTTTCTCAGGTTCTCCTATATTGTGCTTACCCTTGCCCAGCATGTCTCTGCTCTGTGCACTAAGGGATATCTTTCTGCTATTCTGCAGTTGGCTGACCAACCTTCCCTCTTCCAATCCCCTATTGTACATAGGGTTTTGAAATGTTTGCAGTATGTTTCCTCCTTCTCCCTTCATTATGCCTCAGTGGGACCTTAATCTGGTCCTTACATTCCTGATATGCGCTTCATTTGAGGCGTGTCCTCTCGGGCTCCTTACCATCAAGAGGGCCTTCCTGGTGGCAATAACATCTGCCCAGAGCGTCAGTGAGTTTCAGGCCTGGTCATCCAAGCCTCCTTACTTGAACATTTACCAAGACAAACTGGTGCTTTGTACAAGGGCTTCCTTTCTACTGAAAGAAAAGACGGCCCGTGAAGAAGTGGACCATCTCTAAATGTATTGTGTGCTGTATAAAGAGCTACTAAACATTGGCTAAAAAACGCCCCCAAGGGTTTTTTTGCTCATTCCGCCAGATGTAAAGCTGTAACCACTGTGTTAGCACGTGGATTCCAGTCCTGGACATCTGCCAGGCGGCAACATGGGATTCTAAGGTATCTATTCTAAGGTAAGGAATCTGCAGGTAGAAGCCTTTGTCAGATGAACAAGTTACTGACCTTCGGTGGCACCTTATCTGGTGGATATTCTATCTAGCTGCAGATTTCTTACCGACACACCCATATTCCCCACTCTAGACCGGCTTTCTAGGGACAGAGCTTTCCCCTTTCAAAGCCTTAGTATTTCACACCAGTGGCTCTGCACTTCTGGCGTGGAAAGTAACTAACGTCAGCACACCGGGGTGGCACCTATATAGGCAACATGCATGTCCCTTCCAGTGCAACCGATGCCACAGGGAGCCGAACACCCCCACCTACTAGTGAGCATGAGTACTGCTCAAAAAAACTTTCCGGATGCAGTCTGACACCTGGGTATACTTCTAAGATGATGAAAATGCGGCTAGATAGTCTCTACCAGATAAGGCGGTACTGAACGTAACTAACTTGTTCTTTAAGAATAAAAAAAAACACCTCAACTCATAAGACGAGGTTACGAATAGCAATGTAAGGAAAAGCTTTAGCAAACAAACAGTTTCCACATGGCTAATGAAATGACAGCCACAACAGCAAGGTTACATTGGCACAAAAGAAGTTCAGAAATCTGGCAATCTTCCCAACTTAGTATGCATGATCATTCAAAGAGCAGCTAAAACATGTTTTGGGTTTTCAAATATAAGCTTCTCAAAATACATGGTTTTCTATCAAATATACACTTTCTATTGATGTACATAAGGACACAAACATTTAAACACAGGTACATGCACGCTACTCCCAAACCCATTACCTTTCTCAAACCAGCCTTTTCTCTCCTTGACTACAGGATTTCCATAGTTTGGTTCTCACATACTTCCAAACTTCAATGACTCCACTCTGGCTATTGATGACTTTTCTTTTCTGGCCAGGTTTACACATACATGGTCTGACTGATTACTGATGCTTGCAATCTGACCATTTTCCATGCAACTTTGCTTAATTGAAAGTGGAGACTGTGATTATGTTGCAGGTAATTCAGGCCTTCAGTGTGTGTGTCTTCCTGCCATAGGGTTGGCTGGACATCACTCCAAGGGACTGGAGATGTACAGCACTGCATACTTCAATATGGCTAGGCCCTCTAAATTGGTACTGTGCTGGGTTACACTTCAGGGAGCTACTTTCAGGGTACTGGCAAGCTACCATTCGCTCCCAAACTACCCTTTGGAGATCCCTAGCTTACACTTTATAGGGAAGCTCAGGTAAGAAAGAGTATTGGCATCCATGCAAGCCACACTAGCCAGGACTCCTTTAGGTGTCAGGTGTTCGGAAAGGTTTGTGGCTCCAAATCCCAGACAACCTCAGCCCAGATCTTTTTGGTGCTAAGAAAGAATCCAAATAGCATCTGACTGCTCTCTAGGGTACAGACCTATCTGCGTGTGCCCCATCATGGAGATAGATACTTTTGCAATAATCCACACAGCAACCAGCTCCTCCCTAGGGCACAGGTGTGTGTTGCTGGTCCCCAGGAGGGAGCCAGACATTGTTTCGATTTTTTTTCCTATCCTAGGGAAAAAATCTGAATAGCTTCTGGCTTTTCGCTGGGCAGAGAACCACTTGTCTGCATCACCAAGGCGTCAGACGCTCTTTGGATTTGGGAAAAACTAAATCTAAACCGTAACTGGTTAGTCACTAGTGCACAGACCTATTTCTGTCCCCAATCAAGGTGCTTAATGAATTTTTCATAGTCTAAGAAAAAATTCAAACAGGATCTGGTCGTGTGCTGGGCACAAGCACACCGTTTAGCACCATGCTCCAGGAAAGACATGGTACACATTGTGGAAAGAAGCTGTCTGAAACTGAATCAGGAAATGCTAGTTGGAAGGGGAGGGTCTATTCCCTTCCAATCCCCAGTATGTCACGCTCCACTTATGGCCATTCGTAGGTACTACAAGCACTCCCATTAAAAAGAATGAAAGCAGGAACTTAAAAAAAAACGCCATAGTAAATATATTTTTTCAATTTTTTCATGTTTTTATCAGATCAGGGACATCTTTAGCCATGTCTATATTTCCAGCCCTCTCTCCAGAGTGCTACACATTCTCTTCCCAGCCATTACATACTGTATCCTTTACACCTGCCCCATTCAAGGTGGTCTATTAGAGGATCATATATTTTTACTAACATTTCCACACATCCAGTCAGACCCTCCATCCCCTTCTCATCGCTTAGTGTCATATGCAATTTGTCCGCCAAAGGCCATGCCAATAAATTCTTCTTCCATCACTCTAACCCCAGGGCTCCCAGAGGGACCCAGTGTAAAGTGATGCGTCTATTCGCTTCATTCTACAATATTTTTGTTTCTGCTTACAAATGCAAATTTTCATGGACCTAACCATAGCCATACCGGTCACTGTCTACATAGTGGCTACCATGTCACTCCAGAATCACTCCACCCTTGGGGCACACACATGTATGTCATATGTAATAAATTAGCCTTAAGCACACCAACTGTGCCGCACAGCGTTGGTCTCCTCAGATAAATCAAGGCCAGTTTACAGTATATCAGATATGTTTTATGCAAGTAATGGAATTGTATTGTTTGAAACTGGCACTAGGAGATAGCTTCTTAACTTGTTTGCAGGCTTTCTTCTACTCTGGTCCTGTCAGTTCCTCCAGGCAGTCTGTCAACCAGCGATCTCAAGCCCTTCCTGTTTCCCCTCCTCCCCTAACTATCTTCTACTAATGCAGCATATAACGTAGTGATCAGTTTCCTATACCCCCCTAAATCTAGTAGTCTTTACGTGACCATATGCTCAGTAGGGGCTTCAGGGAAAGTGATCCAAATGGCGCTGGCCACATGAGCAACCCTTCCTTTCTGTTCCCTTCCCAACCCAAATTGGGCCTGAGCTTGTTTAAACATAATAAATCTGTTACCTAGGAACAAATCCCCTGCTGTTGTACATCCCCCTTCTTGCCATTTACGAAAAGATATATCCTTAAAAGACTTAAGAAACCAAATAGGAATTTCTGCAGCAAACGGGGACCTCCTCGGAACCCTAGCCACCACCTTGTGCCAAATTCTACCACCCGGTGGACAAGGTAAGGCCCACTCCATGGAATCCACGACCCATCATAAAAAACCCTGGCAATGTGTGATGTAAGCAGTTACCCAATTCAGGCCCTCACCAAACCTATGCTGCAAAAAAGAAAAATATATCTGGTAGGCCTGGGCCGTCCTCTACCGAATGGGGGCTTCAATGTTTCAAGCTTTCCCCAACTGTTATTCCCTGCCCATAACAAAGCACATTGCAAGCTATCTAGGTCAGAGGCGCAACTAGAGCCACATTTCGGGGGGCTAAGAAAAAATGTCGGGGGGGGCTGAAACTTTAAGCAATAGGCAGAGTGGAGCTGCAGGGGCTCTTGGAAGGGGTGAAACAACAGCAAAGCCTCATTACCATGCACATGGTCTTTTAAAGACCTGTGAAGTGTTTGCGTGCGGCTGTGTGTGCGCCCAGGAGCCGTCTGAGCCTGGGCTGCCACACACGACTGGGGGGGCTGAAGCCCTTTGATTCCAATGGGTGTTGCGCCCCTGATCTAGGTGTTGAAATGGGAAACAGCCTTTACTCCGAAGTTTTTACTTCGTAGTACATTACCACACATCTTTTACATCGTAAAGACTGTTGGCACGCAAGTCTTTACAACGCAAGACAAAACCACGCACTTGAGGATTACAAAAAAGGGGGCTCTGCGGTCTCCAAACAAAAGTATATGTTCAAATTCTACCAAATGTGTAAACGACAAATGGAATTACAAAATTTATTTAGAGTAAATGTATACATTTTGAACAGTAGGTGGCACAGTTACATTGTGATAGAATGTTTCAGAAACAGTAAGCTTGGTAAAAGTATGCGTGGTGAAGGTATTTCTAATGTGAATGAATGTAAATGCTTGGTAGTGGTATGCGTTGTGAAATGTGCGATGTAAAGATGTGTGCGGTGAAGGAAGGCGTGGTAATGTCATACAACCCAGGGTGGGGACCTATAAATACATACCTAGGTGTAGTATCTCTTGTTAATTGTTAGCGCCTGGACAAGCGCTGGGATGCCCTAGGGTAACTATGCGCTATATAAAACTCCAAATAAATAAATAGTTCTACAGTTGGAAATGTTGAATAGGAAAAAGTGTACATATATATATATTCTATACTTCAGAGAGCCAAATCACTTTTGTAAATGAGACCGCAGTGGCGGTGGCACTTGGCAGGGGAGTGCATCTGATGAAGGCGAAATGCTGAAACGCGTCATGCTGATCCCCCGCAAATAAAGATGGTGTGCTTTGTATCCGGAGTGCGCCCGAGTTTTTCTTTCTTGGAGAGGGAAACTGGCTGTGGCAACATTGGCGCGGGGTGAGAGCCGTGCACGGGACGCACCTTCCGAAATGACCGGTGTAAAGGGGATACACTGGTACAGCCTAACATCGCTCAAGAACATTACCCCGCTTCCAAAGGAAGTCCATGACCACATGGAGAGACACCGCTACTTGAGTGATGTCCCGGACTGTGTTCTACGGCGGTGTAGAAGGTGGGAAGTACGGATCAATACAGACTACATGCCCAGAATAAACACTGTGACCCCTCACCTGAAATCGTTGTCGACCAGCTTCAATTGTGGGGTTTGAAAAATCTGGTAAACAGGAACGTCGCTTGCAGCGCATTGAGGACTACTACTGCACTCTGGGAGTTGCAGTTTGATGCGCTGGACTACAGAAGCAACTCCTCCCCCAACGAAACACAGGTGTGCACTTTTCTACTTCAGAGAGCCAAATCACTTTTGTAAATGAGACCGCAGTGGCGGTGGCACTTGGCAGGGGAGTGCATCTGATGAAGGCAAAATGCTGAAACGCGTCATGCTGATCCCCCGCAAATAAAGATGGTGTGCTTTGTATCCGGAGTGCGCCCGAGTTTTTCTTTCTTGGAGAGGGAAACTGGCTGTGGCAATATATATATATATATATATATATATATATATATATATATATATATACACCTAGGCACAGTAGTAGATTTACATATAAGTTTAAAAAAAAATGTTTTTTATAAGTTTTTGTTTTATAAGATGATCAAGCAATAACATATATAAGTACACAGTACTGAATGACATATGCTCATACAAGCCTTATTCAAATACAGAGCATTAATTAGTTATTGAAATGTAGCGTGCAGGTATCATAAAAGCAAGGATAATCTTATTTCACCCACATGCAGTAATGTCAGAACACTTCATTGCCTAAAGTCTAGGTGTTAGCATCAAGTGCCCTCTCGCCTGCAGCATGTAAGCAGTGACAGTAAATGTATGATTCAGTGACTAGGTGGCATTATGTCTTGAATGGTAATCCTACAGTGGTGTAAGTAGCAACAATGTTTCCACAGAGCCCCAGAGCGGGTGTGTCTATTAAGTTGCTAAAGCAGGTGTTGTGAGGGTATTTAGTGTTTGAGTTCTTCGAAAGCTGTGAGGACTCCCATCTATAGCTCCACTATAGGGTTCCTGTAGATCCCTCTCAGTTCCTCAGCACAGATAGTAGCCCCTCAACTTTGGCCCAAGTCTCCACCTATGCCTTCCCTCGACTACGAAGCTGCCCATCTTGGGACTGCCAGGGTCATGCTGTGTCCTTACAAGCTACGACCAGGGCCTGGTTGGGAATCAGTTACCAACTGATTTCCTCTTCTGTGAAGTGTAAATGTCCAGATTACAAATCTCCAAAGTGTGCAAGTCACCACTATTTAGCGTACGCTCTAAGTCCCCAACCACCAGAATCTCGTTACTGTAGGACTGTTCCACACCATAATGCTAACGTTGGCAACCATCCGGGCACAGCAAGGGCATCATAAGGAGTCCGATTGCATCATAATGTTCTGCCTGTGTGGGGTGATGTAAGTACATTGTAAAAAGTTGAATTGTATGTGTTTGGAATGATAGGTTTGAGGTATATGAACTGCAGATCTCACACTGAGCATTAGATCGCCACCTGGTGTTGGGCTCGGATGATTGCATGTTGTCGTTTTGGAAGAAGTCTTTGCAGTCACGAGATAGGTAACTCCTCCCTCGGAGGATAGTGCGCATGGGCATCGACTCCATCCTTAGATTGTTTTTTTCTGCCACGGGGTTCCGACTCAACTTTTCTGCTCCGGTTCGAAATCTACTTTTCAAGTAGTTTGCGTAAAACTTTAACAAACAACTTTCAACATCAATAACTATCGACTCGACTTCATTAGGACGATTCCGGTCGTCGACGCGGGCCGTTATGCCTATGCACGCCGTGAGGCCTTCAACTCATGCAAAGGACACCGTTCAAGAGATGCCCCGAGTGTGGAGCAAAATTTCCACACAGCGACCATCACGAGGTGTGTAACCTGTGCTTATCGCCAGAACACGACGAGTTGAGCTGTACAGCTTGTGCATCCTTTCGATCCAAAAAGACCATTCGACACGATATGCAGAGATCGGCTCTGGAACTGGTGGATATCTTCGAAGGTCCATGCGTCCCAGAGGAAGATAACGATGATCTGCAAATCGTATCTGAGGCAGACGACTCCGATGACTCCATACCTTCGGGTCAACGCGTGAGTAACACTGCCCCTACCCCAGCCCCAACACCTAAATCGAAGGCAAAGGTAAAAACTCCCCATCGGGGCCCAGTCGCAACCAAAACACTGCTTCGAAAGACCCGCCATCGAGCCCGGCTCCGAAGAAAGTATTAAAGCCTTCCTGTAGCTTAGGACCGAGCAAATCGCACATGCCGATACCACCAGCTCCCTCTGCACCGAAAGAAGTCCCGGTTCCGAAACACACTCCGAAACCGTCGACTCCTAAAGACAAGACTGCTCCGAAAACAATGAAGCCTGTTTTTGACGCTTTCAAGGCGACCAAAACAGCTTCCAGCCCGAAATCTTCGGTGCCGAAACCTACAAAGCCTGCTTCCGATGCTTCCAAGCCCACGAAAAAGGCCTCGACTCAAAAGACAATATCTTCGGTGCCGAAACCTACGCCAAAGGATTCTATAACAGCTCCTAAGGCTAAAGACATGCTACAACCATGCCAGGAACCGAGAAAATTAGTGCCAAAAGCGGTTCCTCCAGAAGAGGAGCTTTTTCAACCTGATCCTTTGCAAAAAAAGGATATACATTAATCCACAAACAGGACTTGTTTCTACTATGCCACACAGAAAGAGAAAGTTAGATACAGCACCTACACCTCCAGTGTCTGTTAAGAAGGATTCTGCCACATTACCTGTGCACCCTTCTCCTTCTTCTTCACCTCCTCTTCCTTCAAACCTTTCACCTCAAAATTCTCCTCCTCATTCTTCACCACCACATACACCACCTCAGAATGATGAGTATAACCTAGGGGGAGACGATATTGATGAGCCTTTTCCCTACCCAAGTGATACACCAGACTGGGAGTACCCAAACCCACAGGATGTACCAAACATCCCTGACCTACATATATATCCATCCAAACCATCTCCTCCAGAAGATAATATTGGTTTCGGACATTTTCTCAATAGGGTTGCCATCTATCATGGTGTCACAGTGCACTCAGATGAGCCAGAAGATTTTTTGCTAGATACTTTTGATTACTCCCAAAGTTCAGTTCAAATACTACCTATGATTGAAGGGGTCATTAAGCATGCCCCAGAGGTGTTTAAAGATCTGGTACGATCTAGGATCATAAACCCAAGAATAGAAAAAAAGTACAGACCTACTCCTGGCGATCCTGCCTACATTAAGGGACAGCTACCCTTAGGTTCCCTAGTCCTTGAAAACGCCAGATAATGAGCAAACTCCCAAACATCAGTTGAAGAACCACCTCCTGATAAGGAATCAAAAATAATAGACGCTTCTGGCAAGAAAATAGCTGCCCAAGCTAGAAATACATGGCGCATAGCTAACACACAAGCCCTCCTCGAAAGATAGGACAGGGCTCACTATCATCAGTTAGAAACACTTTTACAACATCTACCTGACCAAAATAAAGCACAGGCAAATGACCTTATCCAAGAGGGTAAGCTAATCTCATATGCCTCCATCAAGTGCGCAATGGATGTAGCAGACACTGCATCCAGAGCAATAAACACTAGTGTCCTACTTAGACTACATGCATGGCTACGCATTTCAGGATTTAAGCAGGAAGTGCAAACAACCATCTTAAATAAGCCATTCAACCAACAACAATTGTTTGGTCCAGAGGTAGACACAGCACTTGAAAAAATGAAGCAAGACACTGATACAGCCAAATCTATGGGAGCTCTGTAGTCCACCCAAGCACGAGGCTCCTTTCGTCGCTCCTTTTACAGAGGAGGCTCCAAACAAGCTGGAGCAGACAATCCAGCTTCCTTTAAAACTAATACACAAACATCCTCCAATAGAGGATATTTTAGAGGAGGCTATAGAGGCAACAACAACAAGGGAAGAAGTGAGGGAAATAACAATAATCAAACCTCTCCCAACACAAAACAGTGACTTCCTTCTGCTTCCCCAACAGCATTCCACTCCTGTGGGGGAGCTTACTAACACAGTTCCTACCTGTCTGGAATTCCATCACAACAGACATGTGGGTAAGACAGATTATCCAGTATGGCTACTGCCTAGAACTTACAGCTCAACCCTCCACATATACCACCCAGACAGCTTCCAATGTCTACAGAACATCTAACACTGCTCAAACAAGAGGTTCTATCATTGCTTCTAAAAAACGCAAAAGAAATAGTTCCATTAAAACAACAAGGAACAGGGGTTTACTCACTGTATTTCCTAATACCCAAGAAGGACAGGACACTAAGACCAATCTCGACCTCAGGCCCCTCAATCTATATATACACTCCAATCATTTTCATATGATCACTTTACAAGTGCTCCCATTGTTGCAAAAAGGCGATTTCCTTACTACACTAGATCTCAAGGACACCTACTTCCACATTCCCATACATCCTTCTCACAGGAAGTATTTAAGGTTTGTACTAGAAGGATAACACTATCAGTTCAAAGTCCTTCCATTCCGAGTCACAACTGCACTGTTGAGTGTTAACAAAGTGCCTAGCAGTAGTAGCAGCACATCTCAGAAGACAACACATCCATGTCTTCCCATACCTAGACGATTAGCTCATAAAAGCCAAGTCTTTCAATCAGTGTGCTCAACACACATTACAAACTATTCAAACATAGCACAACTTAGGGTACACAATCAACTACACCAAGTCACATCTTCAGCCCTCTCATGTACATCAATACCTAAGGGCTACAATATTCACAGCTACATCTCTAGCTTATACCAGTCCAGCCAGGATACAGAGCATTCCAGCCTTAGTCACAAAGTTTCAAACACAACACTCTCTCCCAGCCAGAGTGTTAACGCAACTAATAGGCATGATGGCATCATGCATTTTTATTGTTTCATATGCAAAACTGCAAATGCGCCCATTGCAAGAATGTCTAGCACATCAGTGGAACCACTTGCCTCTTCCTACATCTGTCTAATCTCGTCCCAAGTTTCAAATGAAAAAGAGAACATTAGATGGCAATTGGTATTCTCTGTTTCCTTCCCTCTGTTTAGGGCTATAAAATTTTGTGCACAAAAACACGCTACCTGATCCTTGTATCTGTTGCCTTCCGTCACATAAGCATCTCCTGACTTATCTGCAGAACATTTGACCACTGCAATCTTTTTGTGCAATTGTGAAGCAACCAAGAAATCTTTTACAATTTTGCTGTTTCTTATTGGGGAACCTGAAGAAGTCCGAAATCCCCTTTGCATCTATAGCTGACCAAAGTCGTGGACAACCCCGAACCCATATTGGCTGTCAGTAAAAATGGTTACCCTCAGACTTTTGGAAATTTTGCATGCTCTGATCAATTTAGCAATTTGTGCAGAGTTTACCCCTTTTAGACAGGATGCTTCTAAAACTTCCACTATGGTGCATACAGCATAGGCAGAACACAATTCACCTTTCTCATTCCTTAACCCCTTGTGCGCTGATGACGGAACTGCTCCGTCATCAGCTGTGGTGGCGCCGTGCTGATGACGGAGCGGTTCCATCATGGCCCGCCCGCCGCTCATGCGCGGCGCGAATTCCGTGCCTGCGCTGAGCGTTCTATTGAGCGGACGGGTCCATGACGGAACCGCTCCGTCATAAGCACAGCGCAACCGACACTGGTGACGGAGCGGTTCCGTCACCAGTATGCGCCCGCCGCTCTTCCGCCCCGCCCTCTTAGCACTGCGGCGGAATAGCCGCCGCAGTGAAGGGGTTAAACATGATCCATCAACAAACATCTCACAATCTGATTCTTCTTGTGGAGTGTCCTCAATGTAAGGCTTCTGTTTTGTACATAATTCTGTCACACCCAAACAATTTTGATCTGCTTAGTCTCTTACTTCCTCACAATATGAATTTGTGTACAGGGTTGCTGGATTTCCGGATGTGTACCTCACTACGGTCACGTTTTCAGCACCCAAAATCACTCTTTTGTACGTAGTCAGCCGACTATAGGTCATATACTGCGTCCTTGTTCGTGTTAAAAGGATCTCAACCGAATGTGGCACATATAATTTGACTGGATGTCTCATCACAATCTCTTCACTCTGTTTCAGACTTACAGAAGTAGCAGCTATTGCTTTCAAACAGCCTGGTAATGCTGCAGCCACTGAATCCAAAGTAGCAGAAAAATATGCTACTGGACGTAGTGCCATTCCATGTGTCTGAGTTATAACTAAGTGCACACCCATCTCGTTCAGAGCAGTACACTGCAAAATCTTTTGCGTAATCGGGTATTCCCAATGCAGGTGCTCGACAAAGACTGTTTCTCAATGTTGTAAAAGCTTCCATTCAAAACAATTGGATCTTTCACATCCTTTTGTGTTAACCTCTGTAGAGCTTTTCCAATTAGTGAAAAACCACTGATCCTCTGTCTGCGGTATCCAACCATTCCCAAAAACATTTGCACTTCTTTCTGAGTTTTGGGTGGGCTCATTTGCTCAATCACACTAATTCTTTCTGGTGTCACCTTTCTGACCCCTCTTTTTCAATTTTGTGTCCTAGGAACTGTACTTCTTGTTTACAAAATTGTAATTTTGCTGGGGACACTTTGTGTCCACCTTCTGCCAAATGGTTCAGTAAGGCAATGGTATCTGTCACACATGCCTCTTGTGTCTTTGATGCCATTAATAGGTCATCAATGTATTGAACCAAAACTGAATTTCCTGGCATAATCAGAGTCTCCTAACACTTAAATTGAAGGACTCTGTGTGTACCCTTGAGGAACTCTGCACCATGCCAAAACACGGTCTCCGACCTGAAATGCAAATAATACTGGCTTTCTGGATGTAAAGAAATCGAGAGGAATGCTTGGCACAAATCAATCACTGTGTTCCATTCAGCATCACAGGGAATCTGATACAGGATTACTGCTGGATTTGGCACTACTAGACAGCAGGGTACTACAATCCTATTGACCTTTCTTAAATCTTAAACTATTCTGTATTTTCCACTGGGACTTTTTAATTCCCATGATAAGCGAATTACAAGGACTGCTCAATATTTCTTTTAGGACTCCCTGCTCAATTATTTGGTCAATCACTGGAGTGACTCCTGCAATTATTCCGGACTCATTTTGTACCGGGGGGTCTAATCCCTCAGTACAAACTGTAATCTGAATAGGATCTACGTTTGTCATTAGACCAATCTCCTTTCCTGTAAAATCCCATACATCCGATCTTACTGCACTTTTCAACTCTTTGGGCAAATTTTCTTCTGTGAGAAGTGAAAACAACTCATCCACTTCTGTCCCTTGCTTCGCTAACATCACCTTAAATGAGACACCCTCATCAGGTGTCTGAAATGCAATACAATCTGGCGTACAATAGATGGTACAATTCATTGTGCGAAATAAATCTCTTCCCAAGAGATTCACTGGACTCGAGTCACATACCACGAAACTATGCATGTCTCTAAAACTCCCATTATGAACTTCTATTGGATTGGTAACAGGTGTTTTAATATGCTTATTTGAGACTCCTACAACTTGGATAGTTTATTCCGAGAGGGGTAGGTTTGGAATTTCTGCTGCTCTCGTATTAGAATGGGTAGCACCAGTATCCACCAGGAATGTAACATCATTACCTTCCACTTTTCCATTAACAAATGGACCTGACTGATCTACCGCTAAAGATGCGCCAAGCACGCACTTCCCTCCCACCTCAGGCACCTTCATTGAGATGAGTCTGAATCACTCTCATTGCACTGCAACCAGTATTGTGGAACCATTTGCACATTTTGATTCTTACCAACTTGATCACCTCCGTGAAATCCAGTTTTCGCACTGTACCTCTGCACTAGAGCATTCACATTATTTGGCATGGGAGCTTGTGGCACCTGTAAATGTGAAGTAACTACCTGCTGCTGCTGTTGATTTACACCCACCTCATTTTGCATCTGGGGAATAATATTTTGATTTACCCCATTATTCTTTTGAGCAGTTCTACACTCGTTCTTCCAATGTCCATACTTTCAGCACACATGACAAGGAAATTTCTACTTAGCTTCCTCTCTACTCTACCTCCACTGGGAACTTGACTATTTTTATTTTGACCATTCATCTGATAAGCTGCTTTAGAACCACTGTTCTCTTCTTGCTGCTCTGATACCTTCACTTGCGCCCACATCATTTTCTCTTTTAACTTTTTATGTGTTGATTCAATATCGTCACTACAATACTTCGCATACCTTAACATTTCTTCAATTGTTTTGCTCTTCAGCAGATCAAATGCCATTGAATCATGTTACTAATTTCTGGTCTCAATCCAAACACAAAAAGAGATACACAAAGTGTTCCTTATCTTTGTCTCCAATATTCCTAAACCCAGTGTACTGTTTAAATACCTGCAATAACCTTTCATAGTAGGCATGTACTGACTCCTTTGGTTCTTGCGTTGTTTGGTCTATTTTAACCCAATCGGTTTCCATAGGGGAAATTTTCCCTTTTAAATAAGTGATTACCGGATTATACTTCATCTGATGGTGCACCTGTTTTTGGGTCTCTGGAATATTCATCTTTTGGCCAATCAACAGTAATCTTACACTTTATCCATAAATCAGCTGGACCAACAATCTCAAACAAACCCTCTATATCCTTTAACAAAACCTTTGAAACTTTCGCAAATCTCTCTACCTGTATGTACCATTCAAGTGGTTTCTCCCTTAACCTGGGAAAATCGTTTGTAAAAGATAATATATCCTGTTGTGGCCATGGGATAGGAACATATCCACCACCTGGAACTTCTTTCATCGGACTCGCCCTGTCAACTATTTCTGTCTCTCTCAACGGAAACATAGACGCTCCTTTAACAGATGCCTCTTGTTTCTTTTTCGTCCATCTACCTTTCCACCGTTCTACATCTCCCCATTTCTTCAAAATATTCATCAACTCCTTTATCTGCAACCTTTTTCCAGAAGCATTCAAACTCTCTAAATCCTTTCCAGTAAAACCTAATCTGTGGTCCGACCCAGCTTACCGGGTGGAGCTTACAGTCCTGGACTTTGTGCAGGTCCAGGGCTTCTTGTATGGCTCCCCGGTGCCACATTCACTGCCCTCCATCACCAGATCGGTCCTTACGGCCTGCGCGCTGCCCTCCGCACGGTGCACTGGGACCGGAAGCTGACTAGACAGACGCCCCTATGGTGTGGTACCTGGTTGGGAGACCACCTCTCTTCAGGGTTTCCGCCGTTGGGTTCTGGTGGGGATATCCACACTGGGAGATGTGTGGGTAGGGGACCATGTACGTGCCTTCTCTGACCTGCAGCAGACACACGCCCTCCAGCGTTCCCAGTACTATAAATACCTGCAGCTCCGCCATGCCCTCCATATACACCTCCAGACACCTACCTCTCTTCCGGAGTTTAGTCCTCTGGAAGCTCAAGTCATTTTGAGTAACCGGGGGAGAGGGGGGGGGTGTCCCGTATATACTGGGCCCTGATTAACAACTGCCCCACATCCCTAGATCGCCTTAGAGAGCGATGGGAGGGTTGGATGAGCCCTTTGGAAGAGGCAGATTGGCGGGGTGCCCTTATGGTTGCAAGAATCAAGTTGGCTCTTTTACCAGCTGTCTACCAGGAGCTGTTGCTCCAGCATACGTAGTACAGAGCAATAGCACTGCAAATCATATATATTTATGATTCGACCATTCACCATCACCCTCCACAGCGTTCCTAGGCATGTGGGAGATGGAAGGAGTCATTGTACAGTTTTGCAGTGAATCACAATTACTTTAGGTATTACTTTTTGAGATGCACAACATTGTTAGTTCTAATGGATACTTCTACTTGCAGATTCTTAATCTCTTGAATCTCCCCTTTGCCAACATGTGGCGCTGTACTCGATCTGGATGCCAGGTAGCACCCCAGTCATGACATCAAAAGAGCCACAAAAGTGCCTCCAACGTCATTTGCCCTTTTTTTTCCTTCTTCTTCCCACGCCATTTGTTGGAAGCTCTCCCATGAACAGTTTTTCCTCACAAAAATTGTCTATCTACACTGTTGGCAGAATGTCATACCCCAGAAAATGAGTGTATAAGGAGTTCTAATCCTGCCTGAAACAAATTCCCATTTTGGTCCCCCTTGAAATGTGTTGTCTGGAGCCACAGCACTCTTCATGATCGTGTGCAAAAAAATGTGGCTTCATGCAAACTAAGGCCATCAAAGAGCAGAAGGTCAGTTGTTCATGGTATGGGCTAGTGCTGCATGCTAGGCCCCGTGATTATTCTGATCCAGGCCCATCTGTTTGCCATTGACCACTAAATTGTTGAAAGTGTCAAAGGACAGATTATAAAAGAAGCAGTTCCTGTGGTAAATCTCGAGACCTGTACCACGATCCCCGCCTTAGGCTTTAGAGCCATAATTAGATGAAATCACTGTGGTGACATCTCTAGAGTCACCCCCCCTCCCTCGATGTCCCAGCCCCTGGCTGTTTACAGCCTTCACTTAGGCAATACTGACCTAGTCTGACCGGGATTACGTCCGTAGGCTTTGCTCAGTTCCTGTCTGTCTCGCCCAATCTTCCTTTAACATCAGACTCCACTGTGAGCCTTGCCAGTAGTGACCGCACCAGCCCAGTTTTCTGGCCGTCTCAAGAAGTGCTGCTCTGGTAGGGAATTTTCCTAAGAGAAAGGTCAACTTGATGCATTTTAGATGCCAGTCTCAGTAGCTGGCGAAGTGTAGAGCCCTGCAAAACCATGAATACCGTGCCAAGTTCCATGACCTATTCGGCTCATATATGATTTAGATCCAAATGCTTGACAAATTTCACCACCTAATAATATAGAAACGCACTAAATATTACACCTAATAGTGCATAATAAGTTGAACGTTATAAAATGTGCCTTTATTTAACCTGCAAACGTGAAAAGTGCAGTTTTTCTGTAGAAAACTTTCATTTTTGTCGTTCTTGCTAGGCGGCACTATTAATTTATTCTGCTCTATCCCTCCCACAAAAAAATGCTTTACAATGTTATAGTTGAACTCAAGGGCTTGACTTCTTGCTCTATCCTTTTAAGAAAATACATTCATTTCGTAAATAGAGATGTTATGTTCTAATCAAACTCCAGAGCTTGACTTCTTGTGAAAATGTGCTGTTTCATGAAAAAATGATTCTTTATTTCCTCACACCACATGACTTCACTGAACTTAGAATGTTTTCTTTGCCACATATGTATATAACGGTCAAATGTTTTAATGAAAAGAAAATGCTTGCTATAGCTTACATTTTGTGATCTAACCAGGACATACCAGAATTTGAATGTTTCTTTTCATAGAACAGCTTATTGTTATAAGACATGACATCAGACAGCTAACAGAGTAGTCTTGCAAAAGGTACTCAAGAGAACCTTGGTAGATGTAACTTTTTGTAATACAATGTTGCCATTTCTAACAGACTTCAAGCTGGCGTGGGTGTTTACAGTGGGAACCAAGAGTAAAAACGACAGACCATCGGAAGGCCTCTCAGCATTGGACTATGATGATGACATTCACCTGTTTTTACAACATGTTTAACTGCTTTCTATATAGTATGTGTTCCAAGGTAGAGCGCTACCAATCTTCCATGCATCCCTACCTTGCCATGCCCCTTGTCACTCTGCTGGGCTAGCCTGACTTGCCATAAGCTACTGCTTACAGTGATGTCTTTGTTTTTTTCCTTTGCCTTGTGAGGAGATTTTTCTGTTTTATGCTAATTATAGCCACTGCTGTGATTTCTTCCTTCTCACCCTTTTAGATGATTGCCACTGCAATTATCTGGAGACCTAGGCCGAACCTCCTGAAGTATCCTTTATGGGGAGTTTGTTCTTCCTCTTAGTTATCTGAATTTGCTCTGAAATCTACTTGCTCTTTTCCGTTAAGAACACTTTGTGGGTTCTTAATAGGATAGGTCCATTTGTTTAGGATAGGGACTAAACTGAGAATGAAACAAGCTGTTTTATTTCTCCATGCTTGTTCTAACCAAACTTATTTCTTAATATTTCTAGAATCGATTTGCTACTAGTTTGAAAAAAAAGAACCAAACAATACAGACTTATCTATGTAAATGAGAAAATAAACTTTGAAAACTTCACCAACCCTCTTTATTGACTGAACATCAAATGCAATTATTTATGTCTTTTGATGTGTCATGATCCATTCGAAAACGGTGGCATAGATTCATAGGCCAAGAAAGGCTCAGAACTTCCAGGTTCCCTAAGTAAGTTTTATGGTGGTATCATTCATGGAAATGTTTGGGAGATTTCCCGCGCTAGCATATCTGATAGTAGAGGAGAGAATTTATACTCACTGAATGGAGCTATAAAATAGTACCCAGGCAATAATTATAAAGTTCCCGATTCCTGAATTCAATGTCCAGAACTTGAAGATCTGGCAAACGCAAGGCAGTGCGGTTTAAAGGTGAGAGTATTAATAGGCAAAATGTGTTGTGTCTGTGATTGTGTACTTTATATGGTGTGGATGAATGTCGATTAGAATGAATGAGTGAGGAAAAATAGCTGGACAAGTGGTTAAAAAAGGTGTTTGAAGATTCCAGACTCATTGTCGAAAGATCCCGGGATAAACTTATAATTGAAAACTTGTTTGCAGAGATTTGAGGTGTGGTGTGTGAGGTATCATCACCTTCACCGTTAACATGGGATTATTAAATTGTTGTGTTTCATTAATATTGAACAGTGTTATTGGAACCTAGTTGCGCAGACTGGGGAAGCTGCATTGATTTGGGTAATTTCACTCTGGTCTAGATTTCAATAATGAAGGCTGAAGAGATTCTTGTGTGTATGCAAAACTTTATTTCTTTAGTAAGAGCAAACAAAGTTTGAAGAGTTGAGAAAATTACTTTTGTAGGTACGGAAAAAAATTGTATGGGAGAGTGAGCGCTGCGAGGAGTAATGTTGTGCGTCATAGTTTTTGTTCTGGGATTGGTAGTTTGGTGTGCTTTTGCGCTGTGATTGGTTGGAGACATAGCAGTGTTGCACTGGTATAGGAGAAATAAAGTGAATCTTGAATTTAGATTGGTTACCAAAAGACGGTGTAAATAATAGCCAGAATTTAACTGGGAGATCGCACGGTGCTGGGGTCCTGGGCGTTTGCGTTGCAGGAGGCGGCGGGCGGCCTTAAGTATCTTGGAGTATTCCTGACAGACTTACCTGGGGTCTCTTGGGAGCGTAATATCATTTCTGTCTGGGACCAGGTCCAGTCGGAGAGGAAAACATGGTCCCGTATGCCCCTGAATATTTATGGCCGCTCGGCCATTTTCAAGATGGTGGCCCTCCCGCGTCTGCTGTACCAACTGCAGAACCACCCCTACCCTATCTCGCCGCAGTGGTTTGACAGGTCAACTCTGCATTAGGCCAATTCCTCTGTGCGGTGAGAGTGGCGCTCCGTACCTGTTTCCTCTCCACTTATTGCTGTGGATTGGCATTGTCAGATGTTTTGTCCTACTATCAGGCATCTCACCTATTGATATTGAACGAGTGGTGGTATGGAGACCGGGGAGACCCAGTGTACACCCTTGAGAGGTACCTAATGGAACCGTCCACCCTGCACACTATATTGTATTCGGCTGGGAAGAGGAAGAGGCTTCCAGTTGTTACTCGGGTAGTCTTCCAGATTTGGCGACAGGCGCTACTCCGCATGGGATGGTGGAACAGACTGACATTGTGGCAGAATGGTCGGTTGCCGGCTCTGGCGTCCCTGCAGGGGTCTGTGGCTGGGACGCGATAGGAATATCGGCGTTGGTCCATGTTATGAAAGGCACGACTCTTAAATCGTTCCAAGAGCTAAGGGACGACTATGACATTCCCCGAACCCAGTTCTTTAAATATTTACAGTTCCGACATGCCATCTCCCCAGCCCTAGAGGGCCTAGACTCCTTGCCCGAATTCAGCCCTTCTGAAGGCTAAGGTATTCATGGGAGAATTGGAAGATAAGAAGATATCCCGCATCTACCAGTCGTTAGTTACACATTGCTCCCCTTCGCTAGATAAGCTGCGGACTGCGTGGGAGGGGGACGTGGGTGAGCTGGAAGAGGAGGATTGGAGAGAAGCCCTTGCAGCCTAGGGGAGAGGCCATTGCCGTACGCCTATGATTTATCCAATTCAAATATTTGCATAGAGCTTACTATACTAGGGAGAGGCTATGGCAAGCTGGCCTGATTGTGTCTCCTGAATGCCTGAGGTGGGGTCGAGAGGTGGGCACTTTTATACATACAGTATGGTCATATGGTGCACTGGAGAGGTTCTGGACAGGTGTTTGGGTTGGGAGCTTCCCCGTACGCCGCAGTTGGGCCTTCTCCATGTTCTGGAACAAGAGGGTGGTAAAGTCCATAAACGGCATTTACTGCTTCTTGGCCTTACAGTAGCTAAGAGGGATGTGGCTTGAGCCTGGAAGGACCCCAGGGCCCCCCCCGATGGGAGTGTGGAAAAAAGGTTTAGATTACTGCATGGGGTTGGAGCGTCCAGTGTTTGAGGCCCGAGGCTGCCCCAGAAAGCACTATAAAATATGGAGGAGATGGGCTGATTACAGAGGACTGTGGCTGGAGCCGCCAGCGCAGCATGATAAGGACGTAGGACAGATGAGCTTTGATCCTGGTTGAGGGAGAGTATACATTGAATGTTTCATAACTGATCTTTTTTCTTTTCAGGAATGTGTGGACATCGTGCAGTGGGGTAGGGTTGGATCCGGGATGGGGAAGTTAGTTGGGGGGCAGGGGAGTGGGAGGGCTGGGGTAATTGTGTTCCTTTAAACTATTGTATAAATTGCCTTTCAGTGAATATCGCTTATATGCTCGCAGCTCCTCCGATGTTCGGAGTGCTGCGTATTTCTTGCGATCTCTCAATAAAAATAAAAAAAATTGTTCTGAAAAAAAAAATATTTAATAATTTCTAAAAACTATTATTCAATTTACTATAATTAAATCACTTCCTACCCTATTCCCCTATAAACCCGCAACCCGCTACGGTACTAAAATGCAAGAATTACTTTTAAAAAAAAAGTAACTTCTAAAACTGTAATACATATATTTAAAAACAAAACAAAATACAATACCTAACAAACTATTTAGAACACATACATATAAAATACATACTAAAATACATAACACTAAAATAGAAATCGATATTATTTACAACAATATTTTTGCAAACGATATTACTGACTTCGATATTAACAAAAACGATATTTCTTACCGTCAGGTGGATATTCTGGTCACCGATATTCTGTCCCTTTGATATTTCCAACTCGATATTTCTGTAGGTCAAAATAAAAAACTTGATATTTAGACTGTGCACAGTTCCCACAAATGCTCTCTTGAACATTACTGATGACATCTTGGACTATTGTAAGGAACTGACTGACATAGACCGTTCTGTATCTCATCAGGTCTCAGCTGCCACACAAGATCCCAAAGAACAGTGCCACAACCTCAATCCTGTTGATTGGGTGGTGATCAAGAAGCACATCCGGAAGACTTGCCTTTAACCCAGATGGAAAGGATCCTTTCAAGTGATCCTTACTACAAACACGGCTGTTAAGTGCGCTGGAGTCCCAAACTAGATTCATGATCCATACACTAAAAGAGGAAGCAATCCAGAAGAAGTGTCTTTGTTCCTGAGCGAAGAGCATTGGTGGTTGTATCACCAGTAGAGAGACCGCCTAGAGTAGACCAACAGTACTGTTGCAAGTTCAGTAAGACGGGGACGAAAGGGGTGAAGAACAGTTGACAGAAAAACAAAGTGGAAGTGACCGAAATAGCCCAGAGTGCTGTGAAGATCTCTAATGAAAAAAAAACAGAGATCGAGTCACCAAGACGAAGTGCTTCGAATGTGGCTTTGAGGCAAAGGTCCAGGCAAGAGAACCAGCACTGGAATAAGAAAAAATAATTGACAAGTTGAATGGCCACAAGGCTATGAAAACCGAAATAAGAAATCAGAGAAGAAGTGCTTCAATATCTCCAATACCATAAATGATACCTGAAGAGACTGAGTCTGGTGAAGAGAGCTAGGCTAGAGCTCAACAAAACCTAAGAAGATCAAAAACAGCATGGGTGCCTTGTTGCATGTATTCAGCACTTGAATGGTCGTACTTTGTGAACACTGCCTTAAATGTTACATTGGAAGACTTGTGCAATGTGAACCTTGAACTATTTGAACCTCCCTGAAAGGAAAACATAATAAGGGGAAATAATTGAGAAGCAATCTGAAACTCAACAGAAGAAGAAAGAAATCTGAACTGTGTCTATTACATATATGTTATTTTAGTTTGTTGTTTCACAGAAGACTAAGCTAAGTCTGAGCTGAAAGTTACAGAAGCATGGAGATAACATTTTAGAAGAACACCGAGTAGGGTTAAGCATTGTCTGGATAGGAGCTTAACTGAAGAAAGAAGAATTACCAGTACTAAAGAAACTTCACTAAACTTTGTCACCAGCTACTTAACCAAGTGCTTTGAACTGACTCAGAGAATGTGTTGCATTAGAAACAAATGTAAATATATTATGGGTTCAATTATCGTAATCACAATAATAATGACCACAATAGTACTAATTGCATTTTACTTAATACCTGAATAAGAGTTTAAAGACAAGAGCGTTACTAATTCGCATATTCGCAGCACTAGAGACAATCCCTTTAGTTATTCATTTGTAAGCTACAAGAAAGAGGACTATTCTACTAATGTCTATTCTAGGTTAGTGCAGGAATACAATAATGCAATGAATGCAGAAGATTGTCTATACACACTTACCTGCATCAGTGTCAGAAAAGGTTACTTACTATAGTATGCCTTTGTCCTATGCAATTTCTTACAGTATTTATTATCATTAGTCTATAGGAGAAGACATTTTGAGTACTTCTATTCTAATCATGATCTAATACTTTCCCTGGTTCCATTGATAAAAAGCATGAACTTACACTCACAAGCAAAGGAAACAGACAAAGCCTGGGACTATTTCTTTACCTATAGATAGTGTAAAAGCTTATGAAGACAATTTAACCTGTTTAAGGCCAACTATAGAAAAGGTTTATATAATAACTTTAGTAGACAGATACACTAACATGACACAAGCTACTGACAGAATATGTGCTGTCTTAGAGAATGCATGGAGTAAGGAGTGAAACAAATTTTGAAAGAAAATGGTCAACCCCAAACTGGGACTTGACAGCCAACACAAAGGGGAAATCTGTGTGTACAGAAGATGAACACCTGAAAGAACTAGACATATGGGGATTAGTAGCTGTGAACACACCATAGAACTGATGGGTGGACCTTTGCAAATTTTGCAGGGAAACAAAAATGTTATTCTAGGGATTTAGCACATCTGTGGACAGAACACATGCTTTCTATTACCAGCTGACTGGAAGGGGATCTGCTACTTAGGTATATTAATTCCAAAAATGTTTCATGTAAAAAGTATAGATGCACGGAGACTAACAACCGCACATTGGCAGAAACGTAGGACTAAAACAGGTAATGTATTTGGAGCTGTCATTCCACCTGTAGGAGTCAATTTAAATGGTGAAAAGATTAGAAAGCTGTCAAAAGTGGATGACAAAATGGCAGCTAGCTCATCTGGAGCTTAGCTTGTAATAAATACAGAACTAATAGCTATTCGATCAATGATTTTACAAGACCGTCTTGCATTAGCTCTTTTACTTGTCAAAAAGGGCGGAGTCTGCTGGATGCTTAAATTAACTCACTGTTGCAGATACATACCTTACAATCGTAGGGAAATAGAAAGATTTGCAAAGAACATTTCGGGTTTAGATCCTGAATTACACAAATTGAAAACACCAAGATTGTATGAATATTTTGGGAAAGGAATTGCCACATTTGGGAACTGGTTTTCAACAGCAGGAAAAACTATACTGAAAGCTATTTTAATGCCAATAGTAATAGAAGGGCTTTATCTTATATTTCTTTACACCCTATTTCTAAGCTGCAAATACATACTCCGAAAAAGACAAGGAAAATTTCAAAAGAAATTATATGAAAGAGACAATGGGTTATATGGCATCATGAATGACGACTAAATGAACTCACTAAAATTTAGGGGATTGAAAAGAAAAAGACAAAACTCAACTGATGACGTAGGTGCACTCTGAAAACAGTCTCACAAGAGAAACATAAATGTATGATGATTTTACAAATCATCAAATTGGGAAATTGAGGAATCTGAATTCATTTCCACAAATGTCACCACATATAGAAATTCACTAAATATTAAAACTGAAAATACATAATAGGTTAAACGTTACAAAATGTGCCTTTATTTAATCTGCAAAAAAAATGCAGTTTTTTTCTGTAGAAAACTTTCATTTTTGTCGTTCTCCACTTGCTAGGCCACACTATGAATTTATTCTGCTCTATCACTTTAAGAAAATAAATGCTTTTCATAAAATTGAAATTTAACAGTATAATCGAACTCTTGGGGGTCTATTATGATGGCAGGCAGACTTTGTCCGCCCGCCGTCGCCCCAGGAAATGGGACTGCCTGCTAAGGGTTCGGAGGTCCCGCATGGGCAATTAGGATGCATTTTTGGAATTGCGGCGGGCGGTGCTGTCAGCAGCACCCGCCGCAATTCAAGAAAGGCATTTGTGCATTTGCATGCACAATGTGGCAGGCACCGCGCAGTTCCTGCCACGTCATCCATGCAAATGCAAGGGGGGTACCATTGGTACCCCCCCATACGCCCCCCAAACTCCCAACATCCCGGGGGCCAGCAACGGGCCCCCACCTCAGGAATCCACATGCCTTTCTGTGGGGCTGCTTCCTGCTGGCATCGTAATATGGCTGGCGGTGTCTAGCAACCGGGCGGAAAAGCGGAAGACGGTCTTTCCGTCCGCCTCAGTCCCCCCACCATCATAATATGGTGGGGAAATGGGAGGTGGGAAGGGCAAGATGAAGGGCGGATCACCACCACCATGCGGGTGGTGGCGATCTGCCCTACATCATAATAGTCCCCTAGGTCTTCACTGTTTGTGAAAATATGCTGTTTCATGAAAAATGTATTCTTTTTTGCCACACACCACATGACTTCACTGTACCTACATTGTTTTATTTGCCACATATGCATAATGAGTTTAATAATGAAAAGAAAATGCTTGCTGCAGCTTACATTTTGTGATCTAATCAGGACACACCAGCATTTGAATGTTTCATTTCATAGATCAGCTTATTGTTATGCAATGCAACATCAGACAGCTAACAGAGTAGGCTTGCAAAAGGTTGTCATGAGAACCTTTGCATATATAACTTTTTGTAATATGTTATAGCCATTTCTAACTGACTTCATGCTGGTGTGGAAATTCACTGTGAGAACCGATGGTGAAGACGATGGACCATCTTACCATTGGACGATGATGATGACATTCACCAGTTTTTACAATGTTTTTATGCTATTGTTTTTACAATATTGTTACTGCATTCTATATAGAACGTGTTCCTAACTAGAGCGCTACCAATCTTCCATGCATCCCAACCTTGCCATGCACATTGGCACTTTGCTGTGCTAGCTCAACTTGCTATAAGCTACTGCTTTGTTTTTCCTTTCGCCTTGTGAGGATATTTTTCTGTTTTATGATGATTGTAGCTGCTGCTGTGATTTCTTCCTTCTTACCGTTTTAGACAATTGCTAATGCATTTGTCCGGAGAATTCGGCGGAGTCTCCAGAACTATCCATTATGGGGAGTTTGTTCTTCCTCCTAGTTATCTGAATTTGCTGAGAAATCTACTTACTCTTTTCCAGAAAGGACTCTTTATGGGTTCCTGTTATGATAGGTCCTGTTCCTACCAATCATATTTCTTCTTATTTCTGTAATCAATTTGCCACTAATTTGAAAAAAAGGACAAAAATAAATGGCTAATTTCCTAAATGAGAAAATTACGTTTTAAAACGTCACCAACCCTCTCTTTATTTATTGAACCATCAAATGTAATTATTGATGCCTGTTTTATGTAACGCTTTATTCGAGAACGGCGGTCATCAGTTTTGAAAGGCACGGAACTTCCAGGTTCCCTTAATAAGTTTTAAGTTTTTTAGGGATTTCCACGCAAGCAAACAACAATGATGCCAGCAGTGAGGGATACACAGATACTGCCTTCTGTTTACCCTACAAAACAAAAGTCGCTTGGATACCTCTACAGAAGTTGACATGGTGTACCCTTCGGGGCTTTTCTAGGAGGTTGTGTCATTTTCAGTTGTATTAAGAAAGGCAGACAAGGCTCTGGAGCTGCTTTATCTATGGAGGAAAGCAATGCGAATATCCTCACTGGAATTTTGCAGCTTTAACCCTCCGCCTCAATGCCCTCGCACCCTTTCAATGAAGCCTTCATGGAGCCCATTCTAGTTGCATGGGGAAATCATAGTCTTCCCTGGCAGTGAACTGCCTAGATGCCTGCTACATTGTCTAGCCATAAGGAAACCAACGTTCCTTACAACTCATGCCTTATAAGAGATTCTGGTGGTTCACGTCATCCTTATCAAAGCGAAAACCTGGCTCATTATCTAGGGCTCTTCCCTGACTGATTCAAAGAAGATAGAGCACATGGGGAAAAAGGTTTTTACCTAATGTGGGTCTCAGCATTTGGTTCTCAAATGTGATCTGTCTCCTAGTGCATTAGTTCCATGCGCTATGGGAAATGTAACATATTTTGATGCCAAATTTATTACATAATTTGTGTGAGAATTTCTCAGATGTCATTGGAGATGTGCAGGATGCAGCCAAACAAATGCTCAGGTCTGCCTGGGCACCCTTGACTCTGTGGCATGCTCAATAGGCTTGTCTGTCATCACCTACTGGCATGCCTTGCTACGTCCCACTGGACTTTTGTGGGAGGTCAAATCTAATTGGATATCCATGTAGTTCAATGGTTCCTACTAACTCTGCACTTAAATGGTTCAAGCAGGGTAGGCTTCGGCTCATTGCTTGCCAGTTTCACAAATATAATAATTTTTCCAGAGTTCTCCAGGTAGTGAGAGAATTCACCCTCACAGACCATACAAAAGCTGTGCCACTTTCTACACCAACAGAGGGACTCCTGGGATCATAGTAGCCATACAGCCTTTTTGTTCCTCCTCCTCCTTTTACCATACTCTACCCAGAAAACAACTTTAGTTTGTTCCAAAGGAACACATATAGACCCTGGGATGGAGGGTGTCTTACCCCCTGCCACATTGGAAAACCTTCAGAATTGACCACTGGGTCCTAAGATAAGAGAACATTTCTACGCCCTCCCTTGTCGTGATTTCCCTCCCTTCGAGCCTTCCAATCCCCTTAATCTTCTTGAAAGAGCAAAATGTTGTCATGCAGCAAGAAGGCTTGATTCTACTTAGCAAAGAGACTGTGGAGCAAATCTTGGAGCTTGAGATCGGGCAGGGTTGTACTTGCGTTACTTTCTTATTCTTAAGAAAGACTGAGGCCTTCATCCCATTCTTGAACTTTAGGTCTTGAATTCATCCTCCACAAAGAAACATTCAAGATGCTTTCTCTTGTGCAGAGTCTTGGCTCTGGAGCATGGATACCACATGGTATCTCTCGATTTGCAGCATGTGGTGCATTTTTATATTCCCATCCTGCAGTCGTACAGGATGAACCTGTTTGTGGGGGTGGAAGGGATATACCCACTATTAGTTTTCAGTCCTCCTGGTCTGAGTGAGATCAAAACCTTGAGTCTTTACCAAAGTGATGGTGCTGGTTGTGGCACATCTTTGCAGGGCTGGGAATCTGTATTCCCTTAGCTGGGCCTCCACCACAGGCTAGCATACTCTGATCATCCTAAAGCTATTGACCTCACTGAAATACTCCAACAACTTCAATGATCCCCTTCTCTCCAAATTTCTCAACAAACTATCCACCTCTTACTCCCTTTATGGACCACAATTATCAATGCCTCAGTCACCCAAGGCTCCCTACCGGATTGCCTTTAAAGTGGCCAGGTTACTCCTATTCTAAAAAAGCCTAACTTTGACCAGTCTGGCCGCAGCAATTAGTCCTTTATCCAACATCCCTACCTTATTCAAACGCCTAGAAAAATGTGTTCACTTACTGCTTTGCAATCATATCAAGTAATTCCAACTCTTCGACCAATGTCAATCTGGTTTTCATCTGGGCTACCCTGAATGCACCAGCCTGTCTCACAACTGGATCAAAGAAATGTGATCACATCACCCCTGGCCTCCAATCACTGAAATGGCTACCCTATGAAGTTAGGATCCACCTTAAAATTGCATGTATGACTCATAAAGTGCTGCACCACAATACTCCCTCCTACATCACCCAGAAACTGACCCTATTGGGTAGAAACAGACCTTCGAGAAGTGCAAGCTTCTTTCTACTCAAGCCGCAAAAATTTAAGAAAAAGAAAACCTGCAACAGATCCTTTTCCGGAATTGCCCACTAAATTTGGAACTCTCTCCCTCCCAAGATCAAAAGTAACCCATTTATATCCTTCAGAAATGAAGTAAAAATTCTACTATCCATCAAATTTCTCTGACTCTGAGGCCTTACCTCCCTCGGCTAAGAAGTGATTGTTCCCTACCTGTTTTCATGGTTGACTCTAGAGACATCATTAGCCATCCCCTCGTGTTTCAGCACTACTCTCTCTCATGTGTCTCACTTTACAATTACACACCGCTCTGCTATCTATCGTTCTTTGTCTGACCTAATATTATGTCAGATCCTTTTTACTCTCATCTCCACTTTTACCATTTGCGTTTGCAAGTAATTGTCGTTTATTGTTCTTCATGCTCCACACATGGTTGTACAGTGCCACCATTTGTATTGAATTCTCCTTTGTAGTTTCTTGCATAGTTCTCTGATCAACCGATAGGATCTTGCTCGTCGGTTATTGCGCTGAATAATATGACTCTTTTGTTCTCATCCCCAATTTTACAATTTTCGTTTGCTAATATTGTTCTTCATGCCTTACACCATGTCTGTACATTACTACAGTTTGTATTTAATGTCCTTTGTTTTGTATTGTAAAGCGCTCAGTCACCCGAAAGGTTCTTGTTTACACTATATAAAACTCCCAAAATCTATACTACTATTATAAAGAGCGAACTTGCACCTTTTGGCCAGGTAAACTCGAGAACCACAGCGCCAATCTACACACCCGATACATCTATGAAAATGTCAGGGTGTGTAGATGGACATAGGCTATATAAATAAAAAAAAGTAAATGTAAAAAATTAAGTTTGTAAACAAAGTAGTCCCCTGAAAGTAGCGCCGGCCCGGACCTAGCGCTGGCCGCTACGTGACATGCGCGATGACGAAGGAGGAGGGCGGTGCAGTGACGAGCGTCTGTGCAGTGAGGAGCGGCGGCACAGGTAAGGAAAGGGAAAGTGAGACTGTGTGATGCAGGGGAAGACAAGAAGGAGGCAGCAGTAAATGAAAATGTCGGAGCGCGAGTGAGACCGGGCGGGAGGGGGGCGCGAGTGAGTCGGTGCGGGAGGGGGGGCGCGAGTGAGTCGGGCGGGAGGGAGTCGGTGCAGGAGGGGGTCGGGGCGGGAGCGGGTGTACTGCCCCCAGCCCCTTTCTGCCCCAGGCAACGCTGGGGCGGGCTGCTAGTAAATATATAAATAAATAAAATCCATCACAGAAGTAACAGCCATCTCAGTTACTAAACCAGGCCCAAAGTCATTTAGGAGATCATTCAAGATTTCTATAGCTAGAAACTGATAGCACTCTCCAGCAACTTTAAAAGCAAGAGCAACAAGAAGGTGGCGTAAAAATAGTTACATTTAGCTAAATCCTTTGAATTCATCAAGGGTTTCTCCAAAAAGGTCACATATTGGCATGGTTTGGCACTTCTCTAAATATAAAAATTATTTTATTAACATCTGCAATAGAGCCACTGCTGAAATTTTGAATGGCTGATTAAGCTCACATGGGTATTTATCCAGTGGTAGAGCCTGTGGGTTTACGTTTTAAAAGCAGATTTTCCATGTATGGCGGCAGTACGGTTTGCCATGTTTATTTGTTCTCAGCCATGAGTTTTTGATTTAATTTCACAAGGGAGTAAGAGGTGGATGAATTCGTTGAGATAAACAATTTTATCACTTTCGGCCCCCTCTTCTTTCCTAGGATTTTAGTTGAAAGTTTTCATGCCTTTATTCTTCCTTAAAACATTTGCAATATGTTGAGTTGAGAGCAATTTCATATTACAACTACTTCATCTAGTGTTACCTTTAGAAAACAATAGATGTTACTGCATGGACAGTAATATTTTAACTCATCGTGAAATAATATTATATCCAGAATATGTTGCATCTCATGGGTTTGGTTATGTTTTGTGTGTTTGTAAAGCGCCAGCGGCGGTTTCTCCCCACGGGCGTCGGGGCTCCGCCCCGGTTGCAAAATGGATCTCAATCATATTTATTTCATTTTAAAAAAATACGTTTTCAAAGTCTAATTTTGGCTCTAGTGTTGATTGTGTAACTAACACACCGCTACTCTCTTCCCCAGCAGCCCGGGCCAGTCACCAATCCCACTCCGTGACTTCGAGGGAAGCATCACGTGACATGAGACTGACTGACAGAAGCATTACCGTTTTGCCGGCTGAGACCCTCACAGCCCTGAAGGCTGTGATGTCATCAGCTCGGCACAAACTGAGCTTCAAAGCCCAGTCTCCACCCCCTGATGGCGTGAAGATAGAGTTAGCCCCGGGCGTTTTATCTCCAAGCCCGGGATCGCTAACCCTCCACGTCAATCAGGGAGTGGAGGCTGTCACCAAGCCCTTTCCCAACTCTTTACAGGGCGTGGTGAGACCCACCCTGTGACGAGTTGGGAAAGGGGTGTGGTAGGGGGGAAGCCGAGGATGTGAGTCTGCGCAGACTTGACCTCAGGCTCAGACTGTTTCTCGCGCCATCCACGAATTGGGGATTTCCTTTACAGTAAGAAGAAAAGAAATCTTAAGCACCTTTGAAGTGCAAAATTAAGTATGTATTTTCTTCAATTCCTAAAATTCTCTTTAAAAAGAATGAAACGATGGGGCGTTGACTCTGAAATTGGTGTCACATTTTAATTCCCAAAGTTCAAGGAGTCGTATGAAGTTGTTTGCGATTAATCACGAAGCGATGTCAAAAAACCAGCCAGTAACATCATTTTTCGTGTGTAAAACTAATAGTTTATGTTTGTGAGCGGGCATTTGAAAATGTTAATCTCCGTCCAAATTATATTCAGTTTTTGGAAATGACGTGTAGATGTGGCAGAGTCGAGCCAGCTGATGCACATTAGTCTGCGGTGGTGGCAATGTTTACCAGCTAATGCATGTTACTCCGGGAAGGTGGCAGCTTTTACAGCAATTGCCTATTACATTTTATTTAGAGTTTTATATAGCACGGACTAGCCCCTAGGATCTCGGGTATCAGCGTTACATGAGCTTTGTTACAGATTTATATTAAGCGTTTTGCCTAGAATCACAGCAAGTTGAGCGTCCCTCATGTTGCACTTTCTGCTCGGCAAGTCGGCAGGCTCAGGAATCATATTTATGTGCGCACTCACTCAGCTCCTGGACAGGCACCTGCTCAATGTGGCCTGGGTTTTACCGAAATCGGGCCAAAAATTAAGGCCTAAAACCCCACCATCCACGTGCAGCATTAATTTGCGCTTTTTTCTTGGCAGCCTCACAAATCAATTTTTATGTACGCAGGTGAAGCAAGATGACACTGGCAGGCCATTTAAATGTTTATTTTGGATAATACATTCTCAGAAGGGAGACGGGGTACTCTATCTGCTTGGGTTGTGGGTTGAGAACCAAATCTTGCCTTTAAAATTTACTGGGGCCAACATAATTAGACTTTTCTTAAATTGACCCATAGCAACATCATTCAACTTTGCTTGTAAAGTCTAGCATTTAAATACAGTTTAAGACCAACTCACGCAGTGCTATTTGACAGCCGCCTGCCAGCATAAAGGTGCCTGTGTTTGTGTCTACATTGATTGAATATAAAAGAATAAAGGGGTTTTTTAATGCCGTGGCAATTGGCAGCATGTTTTCGTTTTGGCGCCTGGTGGAGTGGAGGCCTGCCACAGGGGAAAGTGGGCCTCTGCTCCCAGAAGCTCTCATTGTCCTCAGCCACCCCCTGCCAGGCCTCCATGCTGGGTCGTTGGCTGCCAGGGGCACAGTGATGTGTGCAGCATGAATGGGTGGGAGGGAAGAGAGCCTGCATAGGTTATTGTGTAATTAAACGATTGGCCTCCCACTGAGGCCTGACTCTCTTGCACCAGTTGTTGCACCCCCATCCCTGTCCCCCTGTCTAGAGGGTATTTACTTAGGAGGTGGCTGGGCTGCTCCAGATAAGACTGCCCCCCTAATGGAGAAGTGTGGCTCAGGGGTTAGAGGCGGCAGACCTGGAGCTTGAGTTTCGGCCCTGGACCAGGGTTCAATTCCCCGCCTCGGCGGGTCTTGGGCTCAATAATCCCACGGACTCGATAATTCTCGCTCCGGTGCCTTCTCGACTCACGGGTTCACACTCTGCGACTCTGGGCAGTAGCTTGCTTAATCTCCACATCGGCCCTTCGCGGCGGGATGCCTGGCTTTCGCCTTGTGGATACCCTTCCAGGGTTATCTCACAGGGGAATACCAGGACGGGTTCCCTAAGCAAGCGCGGAGATGCCCCAGGGTAAGTCCAGCGCTATATAAGTTTCATACATATGGCCCCCGCCCCAACCTCATAGGTTTAACCCTTTAATACCTAAAATGGAAGAATACACAAGTCTAGAAATTTAAAAATGGCATGAACCTTTATTTGCTTCTTTTTTATTTTTTACATGTAAATAGCAATTTTTTGCTTGATATCATCACTGCAATTACTTACATTTTCAGCCATGTGCTTGGGTTTGCTCAACTGACATCAAAATCAAGGCCACTAGGTCAGTTTTATCTAATTGTGCAGCACAGTTTTTTCACCTGTGTACGTTTGTAAATTCATCATTTAAAACATGCCGGAGTGATAACATGAGAAACAGAGTGTGTCCCATACACTGAGGGATAGATAACTCATAGGAGATGCGAAAAAGAAGTAGAGATGCAGGAAAGAGAGAAGGAAGAGTTTGAGAAACGTTATGGCCTCAAAGATTCAGGAGGAAGAGGTGTCTGATAAGGATTAATGAGAGAAAGTTGGATTTAAGAGAGGGTGTCTGTAGGTAAAGTTTTGTGAGTTGCTGATGTGAAACAGTCAGTGTGAGTGTGCGTGAGACAGACAGCAAGTTGATAAGAGAAGATGTGGTTACAGTTGAACCTTAGAAGGGGGGGAAAAGCAGTAAAAGCAATATGTGGAAAATTAATTTTAAGAAAGTTTTGAGAAAAGCCTGAAGGTGACGATAGTGAGGAAGGGAGTCAATAAATGTGTATGCCGTAAAGTGGAGGAAGGAAAATAGAGGATGTCAAAGGAAATCGTAAGACTCCCTTTTATGTGCCAACTGGAAGACAATTCATTCTGGGGCTTCTGGGACAGAGGCTGGAAGGCAGGGAAATGAGGGAATTTTCTTACAGGGGCTGAATAGGAGATCTGGAAATCGGGCAACTTCCTCACACTGTCCAATTAAGCTTTAGGGAAATCTGTAGACTCTCCGAGGGATGTGGACTAGGAAACAGGGAAATCAGGAGACTTCTTGACAGATGGCAATAAAGAAATCAGAAATCTTCCCGACAGCTGGGCCGTAGGGAAACCAGGTGACTCCCCAACAAATGCTGAATGTCCAAATTTGTCGGATTTGTAATGCGCATAGCTGCCCCAGCGACGAGGCATCCCAGCGCATCCACAGACTCCTCAGTGAGAACCAGAGAAAGCTAAAGATTACACAGGGAAAAGCCAGGTCTTTATTACCTTTTCGAAAGGCAAGGTGGTTCTGAATGGCTCGGATGGACACAGGGAGCGAATTCCAGAGTTGCGCAGGACCGACCACCCACTCTAGCTTTCAAAACACGAGGGGTACAGACCAGCGCAAAGTCGGCTGATCTCAAAGGACGCCGCGGCACAAACGGAGACAACACAACAGACTTCCCAAGTGTTACCACCTTTCTTAGGAAAAAATATGCAGTGCTTGTTCACGTCTTGCTATTCTGGATCAGCCAAGACCTGGAAAGTGAAAAAGAATTTGTGTCAAATTGTCAATAATTCTTTATTAGCATGACAAGTTTGAGAGCAGTGCGTCTGCGGTTGAAATGCTACATTATTAAGGGTGGTTGTCTGAAACGGCACTGTGTATGATTTGAAGGAATGCAGTGTCTCACGTTTTCTACCACTATTTGCTTAGTGAGCATATGTCACTAGAAGCACATAAAGCACATTTGAATGTGACTAGTTCGGTGTTGGTGAACAGGGCAACTGTGTAGTTCTATGTTTGTGTGAGTGTGTAGTCATGAAAATTGCATATTTATTATCTGGCAAGATATTAGCGTGGTGCATTAAATTAAATATGTTTCTTAGTTAAACTGACGTGGTCACGAATTGTGTATATGTCTGTGGTTTAGTGTTATAGATGTCAATTGAACTCTACATGCCACTGCATTTGTGTTTTCATTTAAGCTGACCTGGTTTGCTTCAGTTGTTAACATACGAGACACATGTGCCTAGCTGATGACTGCTGTGGACATGTGATTTGTGCATTCCTCTGGCTCCTCTTTGGTGTAGTCAGGTGCACTATACTTCTTTGTGATACTTCTTTGTGTCCAAGTATTAAAACAGTTGAATAGGCCTTACATGACCACAAAGAAAGATCTTTGGGCCTCACAAGAGTTAAGTTACAGAGATATCAGTAAAACACAATTCCCACTTGGCATCTGTTATATAGGGTCTCATATTACATGACGCAATGGCATTTAATGCTGTTCTAGCAGAGACATTCAGATCATAAAAACTTTCCCGCGCAAAAGTTGCTCAGTGCTAGCTCTGCAAGATCTTTGATTATAATCCCACTGAGTGTGCGCTGCTGTAAGCAGTTTGCATCGTGTTCATGCGAAAACATAACGGTTATAGTGATCATATTTGTGATGATTTTTATTTTATGAAGGGATTAAAAAACATTAGCAGCCTCATTGCAGGAGCTATTGCAGGCACATTAAGTGAAAAGTTCCGCTTGGGCATGGCCATGGCATAATCTACATTTTTGACGTCCTCTACCTGAAAGCACCACAGCACATGAAAGACGCATGTTGCTTTTAGTGACTTTATGGCCCTCATTTAGTAAAGTTGGCGCACGTGCATTACTGAGTGGGCATGAAATGGCTAACCTTCAGCCACCCACCGCTCCTAGGTGTCTGGCGCCGTTTTATGCACGCCGTCGCCGGGTAATGCCTTCACTTGAAGTGTTGTTTATTCATCGACACAACACCTGCTTATTTATCTCCCTGCATTTGGCAGACACATGCATCGATCAATGTTAAACTGTCACACAAGGTTATTTTTCTTTTACATAACAGTGCAGGCCTATGGTAGTCGTGGCATATTAAATGTAATAACTAATACCTTATGTGGCAATTTTAAGTGTGTATTTAAAGCATGTTGATTCGAAATGAATATGCCTGTGAAATCAGAGGATATATTTTCATATGTTGCTACATTTTTCCTTGTAATATTTGAAGGGGCTGGTGAGAATGGAAGTTTGTGAGACTGATTTGTATCGCTACTGATCCTAGGAATAAGCCTTTTGATGAGTTTATTGCAATATATATTGTCAGATTCATAACGTTCAGATTTTATGTTTGCACATTAAGTGCAACCCTCCTGATCTGTAAATAGTAATCTATTAATGTGCCAGTGGTGAAATGTCTATTTAATTATTACAATAAGTTATTTTCGCAAATTGAATGGCGATATAAATCAAGTTAAATGTAAATGTGTAAATGTACAGGAATTTATATAGCGCAAATCACCGAGCGGTTTCTAAGCGCTTGCTTAGGGAACCCGTCCTGGTATTCCCCTGTGAGATAACCCCGGCAGGGTATCCGCAAGGTGAAAGCCAGGCATCCCGCCGCGAGGGGCTGTTGTGGAGATTAAGCAAGCTATTGCCCAGAGTTGCAGAGTGTGAACCCGTGAATCAAGTAGGCACCGGAGCGAGAATTGTCGAGTCCATGGACATTTTAGGACTCAAGACCCCGCCGAGCCGGGAATTGAACCCTGGTCCCGGGCTGACCTCTGCTTCCAGGTCTGCCTCCTCTAACCAGCGAGCCTCACTGACTCTTTGCATTTTTCAAATTATTAATAGCTCATGGGTTATGTCTGTGCTTTGAGAATGTAATACAGCAACTGATAAACCGTTCTTCTCGATCCCTTTTGGAAAAAATCCTATTACTCTGTTTTAGAGATGTAAGTGGATGGGTAAGGAGCTAACTAGAGTTGCACCTGTAGACCAACTGCATTTTAGGGATAAAATAATGGCATTGGTTAAATGGCAGGGACAGTTTCAGCTTCTGGAGATATGTTTACTTTCATTCTCCATCATGCCCCAATTTTGAGGATATCACCCTGAGGCTCGTATAATTTTCACTGATGTTATACCCGAGAGCTGACTTTAGGGGGTGTTTGGGCTGGTGCAGTTTACTATACAGGCTCAGCTTTGCACATTAGTTGTATCTCCCTGGTGACAGGTAATGCCATGCTAGTGCCCATTTTACTCCTCTATGAAATGCCAACTTATGCCGAGTTTGCACGACGCAAGTACCCTGCAACTTATAATCAGAGCCCTGGTGTCACCTGTTCAAGTAACGTGAAAAAGAGAGCTGCCCTGGACAAATTTAAACACTTGCTGGCTGCAGCTGTGTGTTTTCTTGCTCTGAGACTCTATTATCCCACCATTACCCATTATCCAGCTGTCATTTTACAGTAATCAACCCGAGATGCAGCTTCTTGGAGCCCCATACTGAGCTGTCTCTTCTCAGAGTCTAGTCTACCACCTTTTTGTATAAACCGTCCCATTGGCTAGCTGTCGGATAAAATACATCAAGCCCACCTGTTGCTTCTCAGTGCCCCATACCCAGCTGTCTCTTCTCAGCATCTATTCTACCACCTTCTGGTCAAATACTCCCATTGGCTAGCTGTCACTTTAGAGATATCGAGCCCAGCTGTTGCTTGTCTGAGACTGAGCCCCTCAGCCAGCTGTCTCTTCTCAGAGTCTATCATCCCACCTAAAAGAGACAGACTTTCCATTCGTCCCTAGTGCTGATATACTGACAAAGAGGCCAAGAACCAGTGGGCACAGAGGCTAATCTCCAACTTCCCCCTAAACCGATCTGTGTACAGAGAAGCCAATTAGTGAATGGTCATGTAAGAGGACTTCCCTCTCAACTTTAGCGGTGATCTGTTGAAAAAGAGGTAACGGGAAAGCCAAAGGACTGTTTTTTAAACCACAGAGTAGGGCATTTAATAAAGATGATAACTAAACTCAGTTTGATAAGTCTCGAGGCTCCGCAAAAAGTGTTATGGTGCTTTACATGAGCACCAGTTACAAAAGGAAACATTCATTTTTGTTAGGCATGGAGTGATTAAGTGATTTGCCCAGAATCACAGGATGTTTAGCGTCATTACCGGGGCAAGGGTAGATTGCTGATAGCAGCCTCCTTCTGTGTTTAAATCCACCTCTGTCAAAGCTGACAATTGGTCAAAGGTCAATTTCGTTCTGAGGTTGCCATGCAGTACGCCTATCAAGGGCACTGCCAGTGCCAGGGCATACAGGGGTGCCCTCGTTTTTTTGTCCACGCAGTGTATCCAGCACTGCAAGGTGGTGAATTGTAGCAGGGATTGGTGCGTCCTGTTTATTTGTTTGTTATTAAAATACATCTGTGAGGTACTCAGCAATGCATTGTGTTTCAAAGTCTGTTATGAAGCTCTGTGGTTATGATGAAGATGAATAAGCAGCTGCCTATGTTATATGACACCACTTTATTAATGTAATAACTGCACTTTCACAATTGCTTTATTAACCTTCCTGCTTTCACAAATTTGCTTGAAAATGCACCATTTGTCCACTCTTTTTTCAAAATTTTCTCGGGGGGAATTCCCCCCGAACCCTCCTTAGGGGGTTCGGGCTCGCTCACTACGCTCGCTCGCTACGGTGCTGTATGATTAGCTTTTTACGTCTCACCACTTTAAAATGTCACCAGCCGCCACTGTAAAGCGCGCTCTCACTGGGAAGGGTATCCTGGTACTGAAACGGGAGCAATCTGGGTCTAACCAGGGCCAGCCTTGTTCGAAGTCTAAGAGCCATGTCTTCAGCTTCTTGCGTTTCTTCAATAAATATTTGCAAACCAAAAACCATTAAGTCAAGGTTAACTGTAAATTCTGGCCAAGCACTGAAACTGCCAAGCCCAATTGTGTTTTTTTCTTATGAACTGCAAATTCCTCTGCCATCTCAAGGTAAGTGGATGATGAGACCGGATAGTAGTAAGATAAACATATACAATATTATTTTAAGCTTTTTCAATGGAAAATATGTTTTCTGCACCATTTCGTTGTTTGCAGAAACTCGTTTGTCGATTTTGAGTCACTCATGAATTTCTGCCACCCATCCACCTCTCGTCCCTCTTCTACATTGATGAATTTATTTGAATTAACCCAAAATCACATCACAAACAGCCAGGCCTCAAGACTGATCTTGATTTTGAACAAGTGTGCTAAGTCGCGTAAATACAAGATACACAAATTCCAGTTTTAATTATAATCCCAAGAAAGATGGAACAAATCAAAAAATCATCATATTGCTCAGTAAAGTTGTGTAAGAAGATGTATTGCATGGTACATAAAATATATCAGCAAGGGGAAGAAATGAAAAAGGAAAGATAAAAAATAGGAGAGAAAAAAGAGATAATATTAGAAGGGAAGCGGATGTAATGGGACATTTACAACATATAAAATGAATAAGTCAAAAAAGGAGTTCAAAAGGATGTTGAGCTACTAAACCCCGAGCAGACTGATACATATATTTATCCAAAGAAAACCATACATTACTAGCGATTGGAGGTGAATCTTGTTTCCTTTTAATAAGAGTGTGAGCTCCACAGATATGACACCCACGCCCACCAGGTATGGTAAGATACAAGATGAAAACATTTACATTCTTTTAGTATAATTTTGACTGCGATAAATACGAGCAAATCTAATGGCTCCAAAATCTGTATTGCCAAGAGGCAAAGGGGTAACTATAGCCCATGGACGTAGCATAATCTTAGGCAAGGAAAGAGTTATATGTGTATTAAAGATTAGAGACAAGTGTTTTGTATAGGGCCCCAAAAGGAATCTAATAACTTACATTCAAAGAACATATGGTATTGGGTGCCTGGTTCTGAATTTCAATTCAAACATAGATCACTATCTCGTAATTTCAGTTTCTGTAAGCGAGCAGGTGTCCAATGGACGAGATTCATAGTGAAGAATTTAGATTGAATAAGTGAAGGAGTAATCTTGTTACGGAGGGATAATTTCCCAATCAGTTGCCTGGTATCTTGTGTAATATGTTAAAAATATCATCATTAACATGGTGAGACCATTTAACACAAGTAATAGTGGGTTGTGAAGGCATTGGAACAGATAAATATGTATACATTTTGGAAGCAATATGGCCTGAGTGTAACCACATACCAAGAAGAGAGACAATAACCAAATCTATAGAAAGGGTTATCTTAGAAAGTTTGACTTTTAGTTTAAAAAAAGTATAAAAATCCTTATTACTGAGATTATATTTTTTAGCGAGAAAGGAAAAGGGGAGAGAGTCATGATTAGTATCATAAAGGTCTTTCACTAACCTGATACCCTTAGCAGCCAATAGAGAAGCTGTGAAGTACAATGTCAGTAAAAATCTTAGGATTAAGCCATAAAGATGTTCATCTTGATCTATGAACGGGATTCGAAAGCTTCTGATCGAGGTATTTTAAAGCACTAACTAACTAACTGTATCTGACAAAATACGTTGAGAGTGTGCAATTGTAAGTTTGGAAGCTGTGAGCAGAGAAAGAGTGCTAAAGGGTACGCACAAATCTCATTCTATATAAATCCATGGAGGCATATAATGAGATTCTGGTAAAAAATGAATTGCCCCTTGTGCTGCCAAAAAGGATATTTGGTACGGATTCTAGTCCAGAAAGCTACAACCTCCCAATGCGGAGGGTTTCCGGAGGTATTTAGGGGAAATTCTAGCTCTTTTATCGTTCCATAAAAATCTTGATGTGAGTACATCAATCTCATGAAAGAAAGATGAGAAAAATGTTATAGGAACTATAGAAGATAAAAAAAATTCACAATTGGGTTTATCATCATTTTAAGAGTTTGTAATCTACCCCACCAAGAAGTATACTTAGGAGACCAAGAGGAAAAGAGATCTTTAACTTTATTTATTATGTGGGATTCATTATAAGTAACAGTATCTGCAAGATCTTTTCAAAACCAGATCCCCAGTTATTTAATGCATGTGGATTGCCATTTAAAACCTGAATCACCCAAGTGAGAGGGAAGACACAAAGGATTCAAAGGGAACAACACCTCTGTCTCTTCTTTATTAAGAGTATAGCCAGAAATGACTGAAAAAAATAAGTACATCGTAAGCGTATGCAGCCGTTTAAAGTATATGTGTTTCAAATTGGAACCCCTTAATCTCTGGGTTCAGATTTAGCAAGCAGAGAAGTGGATCAATAAATAAAAGAAAGGGAAGGGGAGAAAGTGGGCACCCTTGTCTTGTTCCTTGATGGAGATTAAAAAAGGAGGACATTGTGCCATTAATTGTAATATTAGCCTTAGATAAAGAGTCCTGACCATATTAATAAAAGAGTTGCCAAGGTTGTGAGACTCTAAAACCGAATGTGAAAAAGGCCAAGATACCTTATCAAATGCATTTTCGGGATCGTGGGCAATTGCCGCGGATGGTAGTGAGGAGAGTTTTACTTTTTCTAAAATGTGACAGAACGTGCAAATGTTGTCCCTAGCAAGCCCACCTTTAACAAAAAGTGTTTGGGAGCCATGGATGAGATTAGGAATGTGACACTCTAGTCGACTTGCTAAAATCTTTGCTTCCATATTTAATAAGGCGATGAGACGGACGTTTTTGGGTCAGAATGATCTTTATTTTCTTTTGGTATAACTAAAATAGTAGCCTCGGCAGCTGTACCCCAAACTTTGCCAGATAAGACATAATGATCAAAAAATATTTTCAAGATATTTAATAATTGAAGAAGTAAACATTTTATAGAAGGCAATGGGATACCATTTTGGGCCAGGAGCTTTCCCAGAACGAGTAGCCTTAATAGGCTGAACAATCTCTTCAATTTCGATTAGCTTACCCAACATGATTTTGTCATCGTCCAAAATAGTTGTAATCTCTAAAGACCTCAAGAATTTCTTGGGTATGAAACTTTTTCGAACCGTTTCTATCAGTAATATGGGTCATTTGTGTGGTATTAGTATTCTTATATTTGAGAGTAGTGGCTGGCAATTTGTCAGCTCTATTCTGTAGCAATAATTGACGAGATTTCTGAGCGTGCAATCCAAGATCAGCCCTTTTGTTAACTATGAAATTAAAAGAATATTTTATATGTTTTATGTCCTGCAAGAGAGATTTATCACTAGTATGTGTATATAATTTCTCGTTTTGTTTAATATCATACCCCAGACAATGGAGAGATCTTCTAATATCGACATTCCTTTTGGATTTTTTTGTTAATAATGTGACCTCTTATAGTACATTTAAACACATCCCATAATATTAGCGGAGATTCCACTGATGATTTAGTTTCTTTGAAGAAACCCACAATTTCATCATAGAGTTTCTTAACTTCAGTATCATCTTCTAAAATTTCTATGTTTAGATGCCAATTACGGGGTCCTTTTGTATCTGTAATGCTAAAGATTGATTTTTTTATTTAAACATATTTTTATTAAAGTCAAAGGTTTGCATACAATATATATGTTCTCATATAAACGTTTGCGTTTTACAAAACCAGTATATACTGACACCTGTAGTAGTCTACATTTATAGTATACTTATGATCTATAGCATCACATGTTATTTTCATCTGATACAAATACACTTTTAAAAACCAATGTTCATGATGCATTATCCTTAGCTATATTTTCTAAAGAACTTTTATCCCTCCCATAAAACTTATCTTTCTTACGCCCTCCCCCAGCATCACCTACCCAACAGAAAAATGAAATCCCAACTTTCTTTTAAACTTTGCTGCAATATTCTAGTCGCTAGCCTTCAGGGCAGGGCACCCTCAAGGTAAACAGTCTGATGCTGGAGAGAGAACCAGTGGGGGAGAATGGAGGTGGGGAGGAGGGGAAAGAAGAGAAGAGAGGGGGAGGGAGAAAAGAGAAGGGGGGACCAACACATATATCTAAGCCATCTATACCCTTCAGGCATTGTCTGTATGTTCATGTAGTGCAGTCTGGGAATCTGCCCTCTCTTTATCCCCCTCAGCTTTAAATTGTTCTACCAACTAGGCCCATTCTTCTGTAACCAACTATATTACTCCCTCCGAATCGCTTCTCCCTCGGCCATGGCCCATCTAGTAACCTCCTCCCTCCATTTGCTACCTCGTGGTGCTTTGCGGGCTTTCCAGCGCTGCGTTATTAGTCTTTTAGCAAGCATCAGGGCTAGCCCTGCAAAGCGGCGCATTAGAGTCGCTTTCTTCGGGAGAGGGAGAAGGCCCAAGAGACAAGCTCCCTAGTAGACCAAGGAGCGCTCCCTGTCAGTCGAGATAGGGTCTGGGTGACGTCTGCCCAAAACCCACCAAGTACAGGACAATCCCACAACATGTGAGTAAAATCAACGAGGTGATGTGAACATCTTGGGCAGTCAGCAGTAGCAGTGGGGTACATTCTGTGTATTGCCTGCAGTGTAAGATAAGACCTGTGTAATATGAATAGCTGTATTGTTTTAGTCTGAAGTTACAGGATACCTTCCTAGGATGTTATAGAGCCAAAATCAATTCTCTCTCTGCCAAGTTCCTAGCCAGCACTACCTCCCATCTCTGCCGAAGGGGCTGCAATGGCGTATTCAAATGCTCCCTCAGTCCACGGTAGAGCCATCGGACCAGATGGCGCCCATGGCCCATTATATGAATGGCCCGCAATAATTGAAATGTGGGTGTCTCCCTTTAGTCTATCAGCCAGTATCATCGAAAAAAATGAGTGATAGCCATGTGTGTCAGAAATAAAGTGTCAGGCACTGCATTGGTACACACAAACTCATCATGGGGCATTAAATTACAGTCTAAAAAGAGATCCCCCACTGTCCCCGTCCCTGCCTGCATCCAGCTCCGCAGCCGAGTGGTTGACAACATACCGCGCCGGGTGGGTAGCCGCAAAGCAGTATATTGGGGGTGTACGGGGTAGGAGTTTTAGGATATTTTAACCCCTGCTTCCAATAATACACTGCGATGTCCAAAAGGAAGGGGGGGGGGTCCCTTATCCTGTCAGCTCCAGGGCAGAGCAATGCATGTAGTGTTCCACGCTGTAGTTGTTCAGGAGAATAGTCCATTTCAAATAAATTATGGCCAGCTAACCTATATGCCATCCACTGTAATTGCCCAACAATGCAATATGCCTTTATTCCACCCATCCCACTTACGATCCCATTTTTTGGGTCCTCCCCGGTATTTGAAGATGCCTTTTTTGGCTACCATTGCTCTATCCATCATCCCAGTATGATCACACAGCTGGGCAGTCCCTGATGATGTGGAAGAAGGTTCCCCTATCATCTAGAATCTTGATTCTCTTAACTGGGTGATTCAAACCCTTAACATTAAGGAAATTACATTTATACTGGGCATTCATATGTATAATGTGCGAACAGCAGGTAAACTTGAGGAAAGAGCACAATAGTAGCTAAAGAATATATAAAGAGTCGAGGAAGTGAAGCAGATGTCCCATTATGAAAGTATGAAAAGGGGAGAAGAAGAAAGAATAGGAGAACATCAAGAGGGTTCAAACGTACTCCAGATCTATCCAGAGCAGCTTCCAAGCCCAGTCCCACCACAGGATTTCTGTAAGAGACATGTTGTATGGGTAATCAACGTTGAAGAGCAGCAGCAACAGCTACCATCACTACTCCATCAGGGAGAATCAGCAGAACAAGATAAACAGCGGAACAAAAGAAACCATCATAAATAAAAAAGCAGCCGATTCATAAACACATCAGCTACATATCAGGGATGTAGCAACAACCAATTTGAAAATAGTTAAATATGAGGTAAACAACATGTATATAAAAAGACCATTTATAAGAGTGGTAACATATATATAAATATATATCTCAATTTATATGTAACCCAAACATCTATAAGCATTAATTAAGTTCTAGTGCTATATTTAAGGGTCATCGCAAACTGGCTATATGGCATAAAAAACAACACATAACCGAGTATCATAAGTCCTGAAATAGCACCGTCATAATGACCAAACATTTCAATGTGGCAAAATAAAGAAGTAAATATGTTAAATACCATTGGAAATTGGTCAATACTGACCACAACATTAGAATCAGAGCAAAGTAAATACATATCATCTTAACGCCCCCTATATATTTATCAGAACAGTTCATAGAAGTAAATAAATAATACATATATGTATGAAAACTAACTTTCATACAAAAACTATCTAAAAAAGATTAAGGGCCTCATTTATGAAAAGTGATGCATCGCTGTGTGAAAACAGCGATGCGTCACTTTTCATTGCCCTGTCTTGCGTCATGATAGATGCGTCATATTTACTGCATGGCGTATCTTGTCGCAAGGAATGACAGATACGTCAGTTTTACTGACGTATAGGGTGGCGCGAAAATGATACGTTGCTGGAGTTGTGTTGGAAGCGTGACACAACTCCAGCAATGTTCCTTTCCCATGGGGCAAGCCCCATGTGACTGGGCCTGCTTCAGTCTTACGCCTGCCATGAGGCCGGCATAAGGGTTTGACGCATTTGCATCCTAGAAGTGCCGTAGTGAAATCTTATAGATTTCACTGCGTCACTTTATGAGGCTTACTTGTGTGGGAATAACCCCCTTGCAGGCTTTATACCTAACGCAGGGGTTTACAAAGTGACGCATCTGCTTAGATGCGTCACTTTGTAAATAGGGCACAACAGGAGGCATGTATTACGCCGCCGATGCCTCACAGAAAAGTGACGCAAACGCAGCACAAAACTGTCACAAGGCCTCATAAATAAGGCCCTAAGGGTAGAATACTTATCTATATTGGTAAAGCTAGCAAAGGGAGATCCCTGACATCGTGTAAGAAACTCCTAAAGAAGTATGCCCTTAAAATAACTTGAATGTCATATATGTAATACATAAACCTATATAAAGTGTCAAAAATGGACCTGTGCAGAACATAAAAAGCATCAGAACAGTAATACAAGCAAACCCAAGACAGAAACATCTACAGTGGTACAGTGAGAGCAACCAAGAAAAATTCAAGCAAATTACAGGAACTCCGGCAATTAATAAAATATGCAAGGATAGAATCAAATATTATTCAGCGACAAAGAGGATATGGTTTATCATGGAAGCATAAAAAACATATCAGGATCATATGAATGTCTACGAACGCGAAGAACCAGGTTGAAAGTCTGAATCCATCTGAGATTCAGAGAGATTATCCAAAAAAGTTGAGAGGTCTGTAGGTTCATAAAAGATTTGTGAGTTGGCCTTGAAAGTTATCCGAAATCTTGAGGGTCCAGCAAAAGAATACAGAATTCCCATAAATTCCCATATCAGTAAGCCTTCTACACACATTAAGAAAGCCTTTTTGACAGATTACGGTATCTCTGGCAAAGTCATGTGAAATTTAAATTTTGTGAACCTCCCATTGAATTGACAAAATCTTCCTCATTTGCGCAAAAATTTGATCTGTGTGTTGGTGTCTCAATGGCTTGAAGATCAGTGGTCTTGGGGAGGACATATTTTTAGGTTTAAAAGTTGGAACTCTGTGAGTTCTTTCTATTTTAAAGTCTTCTTTGGAAGAGAGATGCAGAACACTTGGGATCCAAGATATCAGGAAGTCAATCACTGAAGGTGCAGAATTCTCAACCTTCTCCGGTACACGAAAGATACAGAGATTACTTCGCCGGTTACGATCTTCCTGTTCTATCTGATATCCTGCTTAAAGATGAGATAGAGCGCTCCAGATTTTGAATGTGATTAGCCTGCTTATTCGTGTAATCTTCCACATTACTTATTTGTGTCTCAGCACTAGACACTCGTATTGAAAGCTCTTTAAAGTCATTACGGATCCCTGCCACCTCCACCTGAAGTAGATACGCATTGGTTTTGGTGCTTTGAGCTATGTCATGTACCGTGTTGAGTTCAAGTAAAATAGCCTCCAAAGTTGAAGTAGAGTCAGGACTTCCTTTAACTGGAGATTCCGAAATAGGTGGAGAATGTTTTGGAATGTTTCAGGTTCCCTTTGGAGTCTCTGTCCTTAATGATACCACATGTACCTTCTGGTATTGAATACACATAATGACTAAGGCCAAATAGGCTTAATATATTCGCAGAAAAGAAGAAGAAGCAATATGATTGAACCATTGAGCCACCAAAATCAGCAATCTAGCTGTTATGCGGAAAAAAATATGAAATTCTGTTTACACATAGCAAAACACTTGCTGAAGTATCAAACGTTTATTATACAAAGAGAGTTAATCAGTGTGTAACCACCAGCTTATCGGTGGCAGTAAGAAAGAAATGGCAGCACATTCCCAAGACAGCGCTGTGAATAATTATGAGGAGAAAGGTACAAGTATCGCCGTTCCAAGTGAGAGATGCACTAAAATGCCATTGGTTATATGGAAAAGGTTATCGTCAAATAAATCTCAGAAAAACAACCTCTGAGTAGAGCTCAATAAGAATTGGGTTTATCACTTAAAGTCTCATAAGCGAAATAGTACATCGCATAGAAATTTCTCTTAGCTGCCGCCATTTTGAAACCTCCATTGAAGAGATATTCTAGTACTCCCAGCATATGTAGTTGAATATTTAAAAACTAGGGTTCTTATTGTTTAAAATTGTAGTAAACAGTACCTTTGCAGGTATAAAAAAATCTCTCTGGCATTGTACATGTTCATCTGGGAGGCACTAACGATCTGGCCACAAGTCCTGATTGCAGTGAAGCAGTTCATATGATGGCAGCCATTTCAGAACACTGCAGCCGGAAAATCATGGCTAGTATATTATCTGCAAAAACCACAGTTGATGGACAGAATGCAGAACAATGTCATACATTCACCCCAATACAGAGACCTGGGCCCGAATCCATTGTTTTTTTGCACTCCGCACAACCCCAGTTCAGACATACCCATATGCAAATCAGTCTGACCCTGTGCCTCATGGGAACAGCCCAGCCCGAACTGCCAAGCCATGCCTTCCCTGGACTGGAAACAAGCTTCCGAGGACCGGTTTCTGGCATTCCAGCCGTCTTCAGCCTGGCTTGCTTGAATCCAGTGGTGTGGAGTGCATGGGACTCACGTCTGAGCATACCCATTCCACTCGGGGTGACAAATGCAAAAACCACAGTTGATGGACAGAATGCAGAACAATGTCATACATTCACCCCAGTACAGAGATCTGGGCCCAAATCCATCGTTTTTTTGCACTCCACACAACCCCAGTTCAGACATGCCCAAATGCAAATCAGTCTGACCCTGTGCCTCATGGGAACAGTCCAGCCCGAACTGCCAAGCCATGCCTTCCCTAGACCGGAAACAAGCTTCCGAGGACCAGTCTGTGGCATTCCAGCCGTCTTCAGCCCGGCTTGCTTGAATCCAGTGGTGTGGAGTGCATGGGACTCATGTCTGAGCATACCCATCCCACTCAGGGTGACAAATGCAAAAACCACAGTTAATGGACAGAATGCAGAACAATGTCATACATTCACCCCAGTACAGAGATCTGGGCCCAAATCCATCGTTTTTTTGCAGGCCACACCACCCCAGTTCAGACATGCCCATATGCAAATCAGTCTGACCCTGTGCCTCATGGGAACAATCCAGCCCGAACTGCCAAGCCATGCCTTCACTGGACTGGAAACAAGCTTCAGAGGACCGGTTTCTGGCATTCCAGCCGTCTTCAGCCCGGCTTGCTTGAATCCAGTGGTGTGGAGTGCATGGGACTCATGTCTGAGCATACCCATCCCACTCTGGGTGATACATACAAAAACCTCAGTTGATGGACAGAATGCAGAACAATGTCATACATTCACCCCAGTACAGAGTATATTATCTGCCATGGGACGTTCAAAACTCCGATAACACCACCCATTGCACACAAGATGTTCTGATGTCCCAGGGTGAACGAAAATTACCCGACAATTGTTTTAAAAAGAACCCGCTTAATACTTTTTAGTGGAATAAAATGTTTGAGATTTTTGTATCTCAATGAGTTATTCATATCTAGCGACTTGTGGGACAGCACACAGAAATTAAAAACTTCCCCTTATTAGGAAAGCAAGTCACCTAGCTATTGAGGGTGATGATGAATTATGACTGCTGGACATTGATATGGACCAGTGTTCTTGAGTCCATTCTCTTGAAGTAGCCAGTGGCAACTCCTCCGCAATGGTGGTGTAGCGTCGCCCCACTGCCTGGCACAGAGCTAGCAGACAAAAAATAAAATGATGCTCTAGCATCATTTTATTTGTTGTTTGGCGGCTCTGAGCCAGCTTGTGAATGGAGGGACGGGGCATGGGAGAGGGGAGGAGGAGTGCTTGTGCACTCCCTAAGTATACATATGTGTTTGGCTGGCCTTCTCAGGCTAAGCAAAACCCACATGCACACTTAGGTTTCCCCAGCCCGGCTGCATTCTGCAGAAACCCCACATACTCCATGACCTGAGCGTAGCATCTTTCCTGCCCACTCAGGCCAATCCCTAAGTTGCTCTGCAGCACGGGGATTGGATGGGAGTCTGTCCCAGGGGCTGCTGGGACCAGAAAGAGACCAGCAGGAGTGACGCGACGCCGGAGGCTGCTGGCGGCATCAAGTAAGTTTTCCAAATTATTATTTTTAACCTGTCTTCCGCAACACACTCGATCTCCCACCCCGCACTTCACCCACCTGCCCCCCTCTCTTGCCTTCTTTAAAAAAAAACTCTGCAAGTGAAAACTAAATTCAATGATATGCAACTTTATAAAACATTGGTTAATCAAAGGTGATAAATAAGACTTACTCATGACTTTCTGTCCTAGTTTCAGTTTTTGATAGCCTTGATTTATTGATTTGTAAACTGTATGGCTACCCCAGGGCCTTCCCAGCGCTGAACCAGAAAGCTATACTGCTCAGGCGAAAGTTTGAAATAGCCACGTCTTTAGCGATTTCCTGAAGAAAGATTTCTTTAAATAGAGTCTAATATGAAGGGGTCAAGAGTAGGCCTGGGCGGTGAACTTCGCTGCGTTCTGAGTTTGCAGAGTTTTCTGCACTCCGCGAACCTCGCGAAGTGCAGAAAACTCCGCTTCTCGATGTGCAGCAGAGTTTTTACTCCGGTAAGTTAGCGAGCGCGAGCTACCGCTCGGGTAGAATTTCTACCCAAGCGGCAGGAATACCAGCACAAACAGTAGTTCGCACTCGCTGAACTTTGCAGAGTTTTTTTGTAACTTTGTGGAGTTCCGCATAGCAAAACTCCATGAACGAAGGCCTAGTCAAGAGTTCCAGATTTTAGGGGCAAAATATGCAAAGGAAAGGCCTCCTTGCCTTGCTTATCAAAATCTTAGAATTAAAGACAAATTCTGACTGAAAAATCATAAGACACTGGTTGGGGAATAGGACTGGACCATGTGACGTAAGAACAGAGGTCCTATGTTGTTTAAAGATCGAAATGTCAGGCACAGTTTTCTTAAAATATATGCACTTCTTTGGGAAGATATTGACTTATGTTTAGGCACCCCTAGGAGTAGTCGAGATGTATCATTTCTAATGATTTGCAGTCTCTTAAAAATGACTTGAGTGACTTTTAGGTAAAAGATGTTACCATAGTCCAGGCAAGATGTCGGCAATGCCTAAACATTCTAAACAAAAGGAAGCCCCTTTTGTGTTCAATGTTTTAATAATGTAATCACCACACACATGACCATACTTCACTCACTCCAATATCCACAAGCTGAACTTTATTATATGAAAAATGTCTCATTTATTATAATATTACAAGTATATTCATTAAAATAATATCTAAAATATATAGCTTTTTACTTGTTAAAAATAGAATTATTTCATGTGAAGCTCTACGCTATATTCCATCAGCATTAAAAACACTGTTGATACATTTTCATATGTCATATCACAAAAAAAACTCAAAATATGTCACATTCAATATGTACAATTAACTGAAAATTTTCACCATCATAGTACACTGAGAAATCACATGAAAATTCTAAAGTTGCCAATGCAGCGTTTCTGTAGATGAATCTTGATAGACACCACTTTCTTCAGGACAAGAACTTTTTTTGTTGTTGTTTAATATATTTGTATTCCGCAAATATAGCCATAAAATGCCACAATACAGCGTACAGTAAAAATGCGAATTATTCAAAAAGTGCAGCCTCAAAATCTGAATAAAACACAATAACATCCTATTAAAACACATGGTAGGAGCAGTACCACTCTATACAACAGCTCTTAATTCATGAGCAAATAGGGAAAGGGTCACATATACATTAAATATACATTTCTTCATGAATACAGACTTCCAGAACTCCAAAATGACCTCAAGTGGCAGAAAGAATCGCATTTCTGCTCCATAACCCATTTTAGATTAAATTACCAATGCATTCAACGACTCCTGTATTGCAGTTAAAAATCTTCCTATTGCACATGCCACATTTAAAAATCTCATATTTATCAACAAGTTGAGAGCTTCATCCCTGTTATCAATTTTATAGGCAATACAAAGAGGTTTTAAAATTTCCTTCCTTTCTTCTAGAAACCACAAACAGTCCAGCAAAGTATGTGGGCCTCTGCATTTTACTTGTAGTCTACATGTACACTGATCCTGTTTATTAGTCATTGTAGTTTTTATCTTACTATCAGCATTACATGGGTTCAGGCCAACTCTGAATTTCAATATTGCATTTCTAAAGATAGGATTAGTTCGTTATGGTGGTGTTGAGTTACCACCCAATCGCGCACTGTTCACGTGGCGCTTAAGCGCTTTATGTAATCTTATTAAATCACACTGTGTTTTAACAACTCTTGTGTCATGTTTCACACATTTATTTTTTCTTTTTTCTCTAACTCGTATTATTTTTCATATGAGTCGTGATTACATTGTTTTACATTCACAATACTATTTCATTACTGACATGTATTCACAGGACTTATACATTCCATGTTCATCAGCATATACTTGGCACATATAGTATGATACATTTAATCAACATTTTTCGAATGAGCCCAATGCATTTCGGCACTCGTGTGTGCCTTCATCAGGGGCAGTATCTACAAAAAGGAAATTGAAAAAACATGGTGTAAGTATTAGTTTGTGGTGGGGGGTACTGTAAATATATAACCGTGATGTGTGCGTACCTGGTCCTTGTGGTGGTAATTGACCTGTATCCTGTCCCTCTGTCTGGCCCTTATATTTCTGTTTAAAACATAAATATAAGCCACTATATGATAAATCCATATCCACTTGTGTCACAACTCGCAACTTGCCTATGATCTCTTACATACCTTTAAAGACGATATCTCAAATGTCTGAAAAAATAATGAGCAATAAGGTCTTTAGTATTTATATGTGTACATTTAGACCATCTCCCTACGTGTGCCGTTTTTTACATACCTTGTTATAATGTACCTCAAGGTTCTGAAATATATAAATAAGATCTATGTCTTAATTTTCAAGTAACAGTCAAAACACTAATAAAAAAAACGGCTCGCGGTAGCTTGCCGTGTTACCTGTTCTCGTGCTTTGTTTTCCCGATCTACAAAAACCGAAATATGACAAAGTCAACCTCTCGTTGCTTATACCAAAGTCTATTGCTCGACTTCTGATGTAAATATTCCTGTCATACCTGTGTTAACGTAGCTACCGCTCTGAACAATTCCCGTAGTCTGCTTCAACCTCTGTAAACTCCGGTTCCTGTTTATCTAATGACTGCGTTTGTCTTCGCGTCAGTTTCGCGGAGTTGACAATAGACGACGGACTGCTCACCCGTGTGTCTAGGATCGTCGATGTTAATGGGGGCCATCTTGGAAAGGGTTTTCGAGTCTGTTGGTAGAATGGATCGCTTGCCTAATAACTGTATTTAAATGAGACTGTTGAATAAAATCCTATGTTTTAACTTATTGATGTACTCATTATTCTGACAGTGTCATTATTTTTTAGTTACCCTTCCATAATAGACTCGTGGGTTTAATCGAACTATTATCTTGAAGGTTATATCTTGCAAGGTAAAAAATGTAACGACTAGTTTAAATGGTACTGTGTCAAGTGGTGACTAGCTCACAGTATGTACACATTAAACCTCAAGGTGTTGTTTATTTATCACTGGTGTAATCTCACTTGTGGGGCGTGTTGATTATGTTGAATTTGCTTGTCATTAAAAGACTGTATTGGGACTTAGTGTTAATGATGTGGCTTGCATCGTAGGCGGTTGGCCTTGATCCTGGTCCTGTGACAAAAAAGCTGTTTGTCTGCTTGTTGTAGCATGTTGACTGCTTTCAGTAGATAATATGACTCCTTCTTGAGTCGCTCGGACTGGTCCTCTTTGTATGGATGTCTCTTTGTCAGTGACCAAACTCTACCCACAGAGGAACAATTCGATGTCACAACTGCATCAATTGTAATAATGCAATAATAGGGGACACATGTATTCATCCAACAACAGGTAAACAGATACGTTTGAGACACACAAGTGACTGCAACACGCAAAACGTGGTTTACGGAATCAAGTGTCCATGCGGAAGGATGTACATTGGTAAGACTGAGAGAAAAATAAAAGTGCGAATATCGGAACATAAAAGCCGAATTCGTAACAACACTTTGACCTCGCCATTGGTACAACATTGGAGTGCAGAGAAACACAGCATATCTCAATTAAGATTTCAAATCTTAGAACAAGTACCACTGAAACAAGGCATAAACAACCACCAAAAATTACTACAGCGCGAACTCTTTTGGATAAGACATCTAAATACCATGACACCAATCGGTCTCAATGACAAGTATGACTTAGCGTGTTTTCTGTAGGTATAATCATCAACAGAATAACCAGTCGAGAGACATTTGTCACAACACACCAGTGAAGCTTACATATTCATAAAGATCAAGAATACTTTTTAACCAGGGAGATGTAACGTTTAATGCAACCAATGTGATATTACTGCAGAGAAATTCATATGTAACCAGATGTGAGGCCTGCATTATGTTCTTAAATACTGTATAACCTGATGCATATTGATTAACACACTAAGTCCCAATACAGTCTTTTAATGACAAGCAAATTCAACATAATCAACACGCCCCACAAGTGAGATTACACCAGTGATAAATAAACAACACCTTGAGGTTTAATGTGTACATACTGTGAGCTAGTCACCACTTGACACAGTACCATTTAAACTAGTCGTTACATTTTTTACCTTGCAAGATATAACCTTCAAGATAATAGTTCGATTAAACCCACGAGTCTATTATGGAAGGGTAACTAAAAAATAATGACACTGTCAGAATAATGAGTACATCAATAAGTTAAAACATAGGATTTTATTCAACAGTCTCATTTAAATACAGTTATTAGGCAAGCGATCCATTCTACCAACAGACTCGAAAACTCTTTCCAAGATGGCCCCCATTAACATCGACGATCCTAGACACACGGGTGAGCAGTCCGTCGTCTATTGTCAACTCCGCGAAACTGACGCGAAGACAAACGCAGTCATTAGATAAACAGGAACCGGAGTTTACAGAGGTTGAAGCAGACTACGGGAATTGTTCAGAGCGGTAGCTACGTTAACACAGGTATGACAGGAATATTTACATCAGAAGTTGAGCAATAGACTTTGGTATAAGCAACGAGAGGTTGACTTTGTCATATTTCGGTTTTTGTAGATCGGGAAAACAAAGCACGAGAACAGGTAACACGGCAAGCTACCGCGAGCCGGTTTTTTTATTAGTGTTTTGACTGTTACTTGAAAATTAAGACATAGATCTTATTTATATATTTCAGAACCTTGAGGTACATTATAACAAGGTATGTAAAAAACGGCACACGTAGGGAGATGGTCTAAATGTACACATATAAATACTAAAGACCTTATTGCTCATTATTTTTTCAGACATTTGAGATATCGTCTTTAAAGGTATGTAAGAGATCATAGGCAAGTTGCGAGTTGTGACACAAGTGGATATGGATTTATCATATAGTGGCTTATATTTATGTTTTAAACAGAAATATAAGGGCCAGACAGAGGGACAGGATACAGGTCAATTACCACCACAAGGACCAGGTACGCACACATCACGGTTATATATTTACAGTACCCCCCACCACAAACTAATACTTACACCATGTTTTTTCAATTTCCTTTTTGTAGATACTGCCCCTGATGAAGGCACACACGAGTGCCGAAATGCATTGGGCTCATTCGAAAAATGTTGATTAAATGTATCATACTATATGTGCCAAGTATATGCTGATGAACATGGAATGTATAAGTCCTGTGAATACATGTCAGTAATGAAATAGTATTGTGAATGTAAAACAATGTAATCACGACTCATATGAAAAATAATACGAGTTAGAGAAAAAAGAAAAAAGAAATGTGTGAAACATGACACAAGAGTTGTTAAAACACAGTGTGATTTAATAAGATTACATAAAGCGCTTAAGCGCCACGTGAACAGTGCGCGATTGGGTGGTAACTCAACACCACCATAACGAAGTTTCAGAACCAGGACTGACAACCCTTAACAATCGCAGCACCAGTGTACAAATCAGTAAAATTCAGATAAATTCGGAGTGCTCCTACAACCCTCCAATTTTTAAAGATAGGATTAGGCATGGCCTCGATATTGGGGAACATATAATCATTAGGCCACCCATTTACCAAGAACTGGGTAGACGATTTGCTCCCCAGGTAACATAAATCGTCTTCTCGAGCCTTAGGGGGCATCCTACCGGTGAAAGGGACCGCCCGTCATAAGGGCGGGGGTCCCGTGGCCAGCATTAGGATGCGTCCGCCACAGTGGCGGGCGCATCCTGCATTCCTACCATTGTGGCGGGCGGTGCACTCCGCCCCGTCTGCAACAATGGCAGGAAGGCATGCTGTGCACTTCCATGCACAGCATGGCAGGCACCGCGGGGTGCCTGCCATGCCGTGAATGGAACTGCTGGGGGGTACCCCAATGTGCACCCTATGGAACTGCCATAGGTACCCCCATGTGCACCCCCCCCCCCCCATGGGGGCCCGCCTGCCATCCTAATGGGGGCCTTAGTGTTGATAATAGCAGGTAGCACCTGTTTGGGAATCTGCTGCCCTGATTTCCATTGATGTGGTTCTAAAGATCTAACTTATGTCTAACTTGGGAAGCCCAGTTAAATTCACTTTCCTCTATTTATCTTTTACAAAGGTTTGATATTTTTGGGGTTCCTTCTCTGTTCAGTCTCTGCCAGAAGTTCAATGTAGCTTGCATTCCCTGGAAGTTCCAGGCTGTAAGTTGACATTCTACTCTCACCGCCTGTAGGGAGGGAGAGCTAGGAGCTTTTCACACATTTACCCTCCTATAAATTCCAATACAATTTGCCACCTAAAAATAGAACCTCTACACCATATTGGAATTGTGGGCAGACCATTGCATTGGCTGCAGGGAAGGGCCTCCATACTTCTGCTTAAAGGCTCCATACTGAGGAAAGAACCTTTGACTTTAATGACTGTATGTGATCCCTCCAACTTAACTTTCTATCGAAGCACATACCCAAGTATTTATATTTGTCCACCACTTTGACTCTGACCTCTCCCAGTTGGCATTAAAAAGAGCTCTGTCTTCTCCACAGCACCATTATTTTAGTATTTTCTAAATTTACTGTGAGGCATTTCTTTAAACAATAATCTTTAAAAAAGGCAATTTTTTTTGCAAACCCAGCTCTGTCATATCTGTTATCACTAGATTGTCAGTGTATAGCAGACAAGATATATGAGTCCCCTCCATCTTAGGGCTTAACCCGCTAGCCTTACTTAATATGTTTGGTAGGTTGGAAAGGAACAAAGAGAATAACAGTGGGGCCAAGACACAAACCTGGCACAATCCATTCTTTATCTGAATTTTCTTGGATAGTGTTCCAAGGGTATCTCAAATTACCCTGGCCCAATCCAGTGAATGCATTTCCTGAATTAGTGAGAATACTGTTTTATTGATTCCAAGCTTCACCAGCATATTCTACAGTAGCCAACAATCTACTAAATCGAAGGTTGCTCGGAAATCGACAAAACAGCAGAATAGACTACCTCGCAATTCAATTGCCTTTTTTGCCATTGATCATAAACTAAGCCAATGATCTATTTTTGAATGTCCCTCTTTGAACCCATATTGCTCATTTGGTATCAAATTGTGCTGTTCTACCCAGGTCTTCAGTACGCCTAACAATATCTTAGAGAATACTTTCTCCCCCACATCCAGCAGACTTATAAGATGATAATTCTGGGGCTGTGTGGCGTCCTCCTTTTTATATATTGGTATAACAATAGCCCCCTTCCAACTTTCTGAGAAAATCCTGGAAGTTAAAATATTTTGGAAGGTCACATTTAAAAGGCTTGCCCACCAGTCAGTGTTATTTTTTAATATGATTGCTGGTAGGTTATCTAGCCCTGCAGCTTTAGTTAGTTTTAAAGATCGGATGGTTTTGTTTACATTTTGAAAAGAGAGGTACAGCTTTAATTCTTCCACATCCTTGGACCTTATTTCCAAGGTCTTATCCATCCTCTTACTATTATACAAGTTACTCAAATGGTTAACCCAATCATCTTCTCCCACTAAACACTGCATTTTCCCTTGTAAGTTTCTCTCTTTTACCAATCACCAGAATAATCTTATATTATTGGTGCTTATCACTTCTAACATTGTTTGCCAATTTTAGGACATATATTCTATTATCCTTTCCTTCAACGTATTTTTATAGACAAGTTTTGCCACACAAGACTCCCCATTGTTTCCTTATCCTGTCTTTTTTTGAGCAGTCTTTCCCATTTTCATACCCTCAATTTTAGGCTCCTACACTCATTATTAAACCAACCATTTGTTTGCTCTCTTTTCTTGGGTGCGGGCCCTGATTTGACCTGTATCCTTAAACAATTTAGCACCTGCTCAATTACCTTGTCGTACCATGTTAGGACTTTCTCTCTGTTCTCCAGATTACCAAAAGAAGTATAATCAATCATCAGGTCTTTGACCAATTTCAGGCTGTTCTCGGTTATACGGGTGGCTATGCGTTGAGGGTATTCTATCCGTAAAGGGACCACTCTTTCTCTTTCTAACTCTTGTTCTATCCTAATTAATAGTTGTAGGGGCTAGTGGTCACTGCCTTCACTCTGCAATACCTCGAATCCTTCTACTTCCTTAAAATGCCAATTATTTATAAAGGCATAATCAATTGGGCAATTCCGATTCCCTATGCGAAAGGTCTTTCCTGCGGGCGGTCAATGTCAGACCGTCCATTGGCACAGAATAGCCCTATGGAGCAAAGAAACTTTGCTGGAGATTTGTCTCATGCAGAACTACATACTCTAGCAAAGATTGCTGGGGGCACCTGTGCCATGGTTAATAGGTCTTTAAGCAGTTTGTCGCTAGGGGAAGGGTCCCGTTTGTGATTAAAATCTCCTAGGGTCATTATCAGCTGTGATGCTTTTGTTGTACAGATGAGCTCCAGGTCTCCCACTAGCAATCCTAGTTGCTCTTCATAATCTCTTATGGCTCCTGGCTGAATATATATATAGATCACTATTATTTGTCTTCTTGCCCCGTGCCACTATAGAGCTTTACCTGACTAACTAATAGCCACCTACATGCACTGCCTCTTTAGTAAGCATAAAAAAGCTGTCTATTAGTTCGGGTACCTCGCACAGCCAGGACTCCTGAAAACACATCATTTCGTAACTGCCCAACATTTCCCTGAGGGTGTCTCGGGTTAACTGTCTCTTATAACCCCCTATATTCCACAACAATATCCGTAGGCTGTGCGAGAACCTCACTTCCTAATCCAGCTCGCTCAACCCTTCAGTCATATTATCATCCCAACTTATTAAAGAGTCCAATAGTGGTTCAAATCGATGGCTCAACACTGGACCCGGTACAGCATTTGCTATTGTTACTTTTATCCCTCCCTGATTTCTATCAGTACAAATTCTTCTTTGCTGGGCACCTAGTATGTCATACTGTATTTGCTCCAGGTATAGTCCTGCGTGTTAGGTGAGGGTCCCAGGGTTCCCGGAGTTATTTCCCAATTCACCATCATGCACAAGACTTATTCCTTCCTTTTTTAATTCTCCCTCTGCCCTTACCACCATCTGCTTTACACATTTGGAGTAGAAGAGGACCTTTGTCACCTCATTTCCTTCCAAATTAGTTACAAAGCCTATTTGCCTTATATCATCAGATGTAACCTCACCCAATGTAGGTCATTTAACCAGTATTTGTAGTAGGTTTGAGCGATTTAGGGGTTTTATTTTCCTTTGCCAATTTCTGCCTACCCTTCACCCCTATGGTTTGATAAATACCTATAGATCTCTGTTATTATACTTCCCTTTACTCCTCCCAACTGTAGGTTTTATCTCTGGCCTTCGACAGACTCTTTTCCCGGATTGATCTGACAAGAGCTCTCTCCTTATTATTATACGGGACAGCTCACCACCTACCCTGCTCCCCATTCATTCCTTTTTCCTCTGTACTACAAGGCCATGAGATTGCATACTTCCGAACGGAGTGTTCATCCCCTACAGGGTTCTTCTGTCTTTTCTATTTAATAGACACCACCTTCTTCCGGACAATAACTTTTTTTGACAACAGAAATGTCTCTAAAATATAAAATTATACAAAATTACATTGGAATGGGGATGATTCCATGTAAAAAGCTCAGTATAATTCACATCATTCATACTATCCATCACCACTTGATTCTTCTGTCATACCCTTTCATCTCATTTCCCAGCTTTTACTTTCCTGAGGTATTGATTTAATCCTTGGGCTGGGTATAAAGATTATGATTCTTTTTAAACAGAAGATGGTACTGTGGGGCCTTTCTTTAAACCATGTCCCAGTTGATTTACCTCTTTATTTCGTGGAATTTTAGGTTGCAGCTTATTTATTAGCTTGCATATTCCATGACACCATTATTCAATATATTAGCAATTTTTACCTGCAATCTGTTGTTCACTGATCACTTCCTGTTATTCACAATGGTTGGAGAGGGTTTTAGGATGTGATGTATTCTAAAATAATTTTAACATAAAACCGAATTAGGCCCCTCAGATTTAAAATACTAATAAAAAGTGTGGTATACATGAAACCCAGTTGTACTAATTTTTTTTTTTTTTTTTTTTGGTAGACCTTTATTGCACATTACGAATAAACACAGCGGTGCGCCTACAACCCACTGGCAGGGCCGGCCGCAATTAGTGTTCCATACAGTCACAGTGGTTCTCAATAACATACATCATCATTACAAGTGCAGTTCCAGACTGAGATCCTGTAGGCACCATATATGTTCCAATTGCAATGATCAAAGAACACGTTGATAGCGGCCGTATAGCCCTTATGTGATCTCGGTCTAATTTTTTCGATTTTGCAGAACAAAGTCAACCGACTAACAATCTAAACTCCCCCCCACCCCTCCCAATCCTGGTCTTAGTGAGCCTTACGGTTCGGACACATACACCGCTCAAGGGTTAGCTGTTGCAGGAAATGGCACAGTGTGCATGGAGAGATTAGGCATCGTAACGCAATTCTTACATCATACACTCGGATCACAGCAAGATAGCAGAAGGTAGCCCATTCTGGTCAACCTCCCATAGCAAATGTACAGAACATACCGTGCACAACAGCACGAGCACAATTCACGACGCATTCATCACCACCGCTTTCGAGCAACACTCAATCAGATACATGATCTTCTCCCAGCAATTCAGTGGTCGTATTCCTCTCACTATCCGAGTCCTCCAGAGACAAGACATAAAGCGTAAACGGAGCCCATATGTCTTGCGGGCGTGATCTCTCCGGCAGACCCTCATAATAACAATGCAGCTGGTCTCTACAGTAAGCCATATCCTTCAGCCAGAGCTGCACGTCTGGTGCCCTCCTCCCCCCCATCCCATAGCGACTCTCCTCTTGGCTAATTGTAGCGCCAGTACCACTAGACGTCGTGATTGTGCTGCCACCCCAGAGGCTATACCCAACAGACAAAGACGCACATCAAGCTTAACCTCAGTTGAAGTCATAACCGTCAGACACTCAGTCACCGCCCTCCAGAAGTCATACACTCGCGAGCACCCCCAGGCCAGATGTATAAAGTCAGCATCATCCTCACTGCATCTCACGCACCGAGCAGCAGTTCGAAGCCCATACCTCACTAGTTGAATTGGTGTGTAGTACCACTGATGCAGAAATTTATAATGTAAAAGACGGAAGTTTCCGTTTATCACATATCCTCCCGTCATGTTACAACACTCACGCCATTCTTCATCACTAAGAGGGTCTGGAAGACTTCTATCCCACCGCGCTCTTGCCAGTTCCGCCCCCCCTCCCTCATCCTCCTGCGCAGCCTTATACAGTTTAGAGACCAATTTAGCCCTGTCTTTAGCTGTGTAGAGCAACTGCAATGCCCCGAGTGTCGGTGGCTCCTCCGGATACATTGGATACAAATCTTTTATCGCAGCCCGCAGCCGGGCATAAATAAAAGTAGGCATGCACGTGTTGGTCGATCCAGCCGTCATGGCCTGTAAGGAGAGAAAGGACGCCCCTGGAAAAAGGTCCCCCATGGATTGCAATCCGGCTTCCCTCAAAACTTGTAACCCTCCAATCTCACCGGTTACCGAGACATCAGAGTGGTAAAGTAGCGGCATAGCCGGTGCATACAACGGCAGGCGGGCCGCCCGTCGACCAAGGTGTTCCCAAGCTGTCGCCGTGATCCGCACTGTGTCTATCTCTCCCTTCTCAAAAACCGAATGTTTGTTAACAACCATGGCCCTCAGCGGATACGGCAGAACCGCACTCGCCTCAAGCGCCACATGCGGGGTGTATGGCGGAGCGTGCAACCAATAACTCGCAAAGTGCGCCTGTGCGCAGAGATAATACAGCCTCATGTCCGGCAGGGCGAACCCCCCCAGCGCATACGGTTTGGTCAGCACCTCCCAAGTCACTCTCGGTTTCTTGCCAGCCCATGTGAGAGTTATCAGAAGCGATCTAATCCTTGCAAAGAAATGCGACTTCAACAGAATAGGAATGTTAATGAAAAGGTAGAGAAATTTCGGTAACACCACCATTTTAATTAAGGATATTCGGTCCGCTAGAGTCAATGGGAGACGAGTCCAGCGCGCTACTTGATCTTCTAGCTTAGATATAGCAACTCCATAGTTGGCCCGGACGACTTCCTGGCAGTCCCTATGCACCCAGACGCCCAGATACCGAACTGACTCCGTTGCCCATTCCAGGGGGAATTCTAGCGGGGTCTGACGAGTTGCCTCTGTGAGCGGCACAATTACAGATTTGTCCCAATTTATAGTGAGTCCGGAGTGATGACCAAACTTAATGAATTCGCGTAAGATGTTCTCCAGGTGGAGGGCCGGTTCCCTAACGTACAGGACCATGTCATCCGCGTACATTGATACCGCCAGAGATCTGAGCGGGAATTTCAATGCAGCTGCAGCGTACCGTTGCCGCAACATACAGGCCAGAGGTTCCATCATGATGGCAAACAGTAACGGAGACAAAGGGCATCCCTGTCTCGTCCCCCTCTGTATCGGGAACGAGGAAGATACGTGTCCGTTGACCCTGACTCTCGCCGTGGGTGCAGTATATAAGAGGGCAATTAGTGACGTGAAGAAGAACGGCACCCCCATCCGGTGCAGTACAGCCATCATGTACTTCCACGCCACTGAATCGAAGGCCTTAGCCGCATCCAGCATGACCGCGGCTGCAGCCAGTTCTGGTTTAAGCAGGTGCAGTACAGCAAAGAGTGTTCTTAAATTATGTGTAGTGGATCTAAGTGGTATGAAACCCGATTGGTCCGGTAAGACCATAACAGGTAGCAGTAAACGCAATCTTGTGGCCAGGATTTTCGCGATTATCTTTACATCAGTATTCATAAGTGAAAGGGGACGATACGAGTCGCACTTATCAGGCGGTTTCCCCGGTTTAGGCAGTGCCACCAGCAGTGCCTCCCTCATGGTTGCCGGCAATTGTCCGCAGTCAAACGCTTCTTCCAACACCTGTGCCAGCTGCGGGATCAGTAAATCTGCATATGTTTTATAAAATTCGGAGGGCAAGCCATCCGTACCAGCCGCCTTACCACTAGGGAGGGCCGCTATTGCGTCCCTAAATTCGGCCTCAGTGATGTGATGCATAAGGAATTCCTGCTGTCCCCTAGATAGCCACACCAAGGCTACGTCTTCCAAATATTGATTCACTTCTGCCTCATCAGCCGTGTCCCTATGTTCATAGAGTTGCGCATAATGTTTGGAGAAGCAGGCCAGTATACCCTCCGTGCTAGTCACCACGTTCCCATGATCCTCAATCTCCTGCACTGTGCAGTGACGCGCCCATGGATCCCTGATCCGATCTGCCAGGCCCTTTCCTGGTCTACCCCCTTCGCCGTAATACCTAGCTGTAGCCTTCTTTGAGAGGAATTTCACCTCCTGCTCCGCCAGATCGTTATATTCGTCCACCTTTGTTCGAATGTCAGCAAGGATCGTGCCATCTCCCCCCTCTTCCAGTTGCCGCTCCAGAATCAGTAACTCTCTTTCCAACCTTGTCATGGAACCCCTAATGAACGTGAGCACCCCTGACCTCAGCCCTATACACGCACCCCTCACCGTCACCTTGAAGGCCTCCCAGACTGTCCCCATTCTGTCTACAGTCCCCACATTGTTCGTAAAAAACTCCTCGATTATCTGCCTCAATCTCTCAGACAACACCTGATCCGTCAGCACCCCAGAGGAAAGTCGCCAGGTGAAAGGAGTGGGGGTATGCGATGGGAGCTGCAGCACCAGTGTGACGGGCGCATGATCAGAGATAGTACGAGGCAGATGTTCAGCACCCACCACCCAACCGCTGACATCTCGGGTCGTTAGCCAGTAATCCAATCGCGACCATGTATCATGCGCTGAGGTGTAGCAGGTGCCCTCCCGCTTGGTCGGATTGCGTAGCCTCCACACATCCAGCAGCCGCAACCCATCCATACCCTCACACACCGCATCCACTGCCCTCTTACGTACAGGAGGTCTGTCTTGTTTCCTATCTAGATCCGAATCCAGTGTGACGTTCCAGTCCCCCCCACAAATGACAGCCGATGGTGCAAGCAAATAAAGCTTGTTCCAGAGAGTTACATAAAAATCAGGGTCATCCACATTTGGCCCATAGACGTTGAGCAGAGTTATCAGTGTGCCGCACAATTTACCCTGCACTATGATGTATCTACCATCTAGGTCTATGTCTTCATGTATAACTTCAAATGGTACATTCCTCTTTATCAGAATCATCACCCCTCTTGCATAGGAAGAGTATTTCGTAGCCAGTCTCACCCCCGCCCATTGTTTGCCCACCATTTCGGCCGCCTTGCCCTGAAGGTGCGTTTCCTGAAGGAGCGCCACCTGCGCGCCATGTCTATTCAAAAAGGCAAGCATTTGTCTAGTCTTTTGCGGCCTATTGAGTCCCCGCACATTCCAAGTAATGCATTTGATTTTACCCCCCCTCTCCATAACACCAATCCCGCAATCCACCCTCAATGCAATAGGCTTTCCCCAGCTCCCCTCTCGGAGGCCCGTCCACCACAACCATCAGCACAGAAATGACATAAGACCCTCCAATGCGGAGGCCGAACCAGAACCAAAAATTCCAAGCACAGTCTATCAGCATCATAGGTCTCACTGCCCTGACCAGGAAAGATAACAGTCCCCCAACATCCCCCAAAGATCCAACCCCCATCCGGCCACCCACTTCAGCGTACCCAATGTGCCAAAGCAACCCCATTGTCCCCCCTTCCACAAACCCCAACAATACCAACAACTGCGTGTGGGGATCTCCCATCCTGGGGGGCTTAGTGGCACTCCACTCCCGCCAGGAATTGACGAGAGCGTAGACCTAACACTAGAACTACATCCCCATGCCTGCAGCCCCATTTCGTGAATATGTACAGTAACAGACAATCGAGTAAACCTCAGTACATTGTTAGAGTAGCCCCCGCCCGGGTCCACAGCGAATATATCAGAACTTGCAGGCAAAAGCGCATTGCATGCGCACCGCAGCACGTGTACATAGCGCGCAAACCCAGCGGACCGCAGCCCGGCCCTGCACTGCACTCTCGGGTGAAATGACCTAGAAAAAAGCAGCGCCTCACATTCCACTAAGTCCCCATCAGTTATTGTGTCCCTCCATCCACAGTGTACATATACGCTTAACAGGGCAAAGCAGACCCCAGTGGCCTAGAAGCTATAACAGCCCGAGCAACAGTGCAGGTGACATAACGCAGTAGCTCGCATCAATTCCCCCTCCACAGTCAACAGCACATTTCAGATCAGGCGGCCTCTTCCTGCCCGCCATCGTCATCGTCCCGGCGGTCCCTCGGCTCCCTAGCTCTCTTATTCAGTTTTTTGGCGTAGTCCATGGCCGCCTTTGGGGAGGAAAATATCTTATTGTCCGCAGGAGGTCCGATCCGCAGGCGTGCCGGGTAAAGCATGGCATATGCTACGTCTTCAGTTCGCAGCATCTGTTTCACCGCAGCAAATTCTTTTCGAGCCGTCTGCACCGCCATGGTGAAGTCAGGGTAGAACTCGAGTTTGTTGCCCTGGTACTCAATAGTACCTTTTTCCCTCGCAAGCCGAAGAATAGTATCTCGGTCCCTGTAGTTTAGTACCCTGGCTACAATCGGCCGCGGTGGTGCCCCAGGCGGAGGCCGTTTGGCAAGAGAGCGATGGGCCCGCTCCACTATAAAGACTCTGGACAGTTGGTCAGCCCCAAATATATCAATAATCATGCGCTCCATGTAGTCTTCCATACGGCCCACATTTGTGGATTCCGGCAGGCCCGTGACCCTTACGTTGTTCCTTCTGGACCTCCCTTCCAACTCCTCGTTTTTGGCCTGTATGACCGCCAACACCCTCTCCATACTGAACACTTTAGAAGAGACTGAGGCCAGCCCATCCTCCGTGGCAGATACTCTCTGTTCCACCTCCCCCATGCGTTCGTTTTGGCGGTCGAATTGTGTCACCATTTGATCGAGGCGGTGATTGACTGATTCCATGGTGCCCTCTATTGATTGTAAGGTCTTTTGCATGGCCACCAGGGTGGATTCCAAGTTCGGGGCGCCCCCTACAGCCCCCCCCTGATCAGAGTCAGCAGGCGCCTGAGAAGAGGTGTGCGCATTTTTTTTGTTCGCTTCAAACGTTATTTTAGGCTGATTCCTGTCTGTCCTGCCCATGGTGGCGGTTAGTTCAGCCCAAGAAGAGGCGCCAAGCAGCAATGCAGTTATTCCAGGCTATGCCCACGGTTCAGGTCCAGAACACACAGGTACCGCCTCGTGCTATTTCCAGCCCACAGCAGTGCTCTTCAGTATAGCGCTGGTAGAGAGAGCAGAAGCGCACCTCGTCGCAATCACAGGCACTCCACAGCACTATATGTCCACAGCCAGCACAGCTTCCAATGACTTGGAACAGAGCACCACAAACACGGGCACAGTCCGCAGCTACTGTCGATGAGGCTCCTGTTAAAGGCCAATGCCTCCCGATCTGGATGTCTGCCCCTTGAAATGGCGGATGCGCTTCAGGTCGCCAGTCCTCTAGTGCCGCATATGACCTTAGCGGTTCTGTATCTTTCAAGGCAAATCACCGCCGCAGCCCCAGGCGATTGGACTCACTCCTCAGGGTCGCTGCTCTGCCATCGCTACGCGCCGTGGTCCCTCCGCCCTGCCCCCGCCAGCCTCAGCTCGCGCGGCGCGGCCCAACCATGCCCGGCGCCACCTCCGCAGCCCCGGGCTTGCGTAGCGCCCCGCCCCACTCACCAACGCCGGCGGGTCGGGTCCAGGCCGCTCGCCGCTCCGCCACCGCTCCGGAGTTACTCCGCTGTCATACACCGCCGCAGTCGCACCTCCGCAGTCCGCCGACTCCACGCCTCTGGGACAGCGCACACAGGAGGTATCGGAGTCCTCAGGTCGGGCGGCAGCGGGACGTCTTCTCCACGAGGCCACCAGACTGCACCCGCGCGATCGCGGCTCAGAGCGTCTCAACCCCCAGGGGCTCTCCGTGTCACCTCAGGCGCCAGAAAGAAGCGTCGCATCTGATCCCCGATATCAGTGGGGTCCTCACAGCTTCCTCACAGGGTGCAGGCACGAGATATTTCAGGATAAATGGGCGAATATGACTAGGTCTGGACAGAGCCTCACGTAAGTGCGGCCATCTTGTCCGGCGCCCTCTAGCGCCCCCCAGTTGTACTAATTACCTTCTATTTATATCGGTGTTACACCGTTCAGAAAAATGTCATTTATTCAATTCACTTAATCTCTTGCACTTGTACGATAAATCACTCTATTCCAGGAAAAAATATACAAATAAACACTTATTAATCACATGTTCCTACATGATCAAACTAGCATGTGCTGTTAGTTCCCCCTCCTGATCTTCTAACAGTTTTCAAATCATCCCTATTGTAACCTACTAGGGGGACATTCGTATATTAGGCTTCAATGTTAAGGGACACAATCTAATCTCTTTCAGGATTAAATTCTGTACCTTTACTTTTCTTGATCATATCCGTAGTGTCTTTGATATATGTGGATTGCCTCGAAACAAGAGGCAAAGAAAGAAAAGCTGCATAATGAATTAAATGAATGAATGAAACATCATTTATAATGCGCAGCTATGCCCAGTGGGCGTCAAGGCGCCTAAATCAAATAACAGGCTGTTAGCAGACAGAAACAGAGCCTACTGGTATGCATTAATGAAAAGCCAAGTTTTCAGTGACTTCCTAAAGAGGTCGAGGGAAGGCAGTAGTTTGATTTCCAGGGGGAGTGAATTCCACATCTGAGGTGCCAGTATAGAAAAAGCTTTGCTCCCCCATCTGGCCTTCTTGGCTCTGGGAGTTACCAGTTGATTAAGCTCACTGGAACGTAAACATCTGCTCGGAACGTATCTAGTGAGTAGCGATCCGAGGGCATCAGCCGAGCCTGCAGTTAAAGCCTTATATGTTAGGCAGAGAAGTTTAAAAGTAATCCTTGAGGGAATGGGGAGCCAGTGGAGGTTCTTCCTCGCTAGGGTCATAGATGCCAACCAAGGCAGAGCGAGAGCAAACCGCGCTGCCGCGTTTTGTATAACCTGCAGACGCTGCAGCAGGCCCTTCTTGGCCACCGCATACAGTGAGTTGCAGTAATCAAGTCTTGAGCCAACAAGGGCAATCACCACCTGTTTCCGTGCCTGTGGGGACAGATAGTGAACGATCCTTTTCAGGGTCTTGATGACACCCCAACAGGTAGCCACCGTTCTGTTGACCTGAAGCTCCATGGAGAGCTGGGTGTCAAAGATGACGCCAAGGTTCCTGGCAGATTGTGTAGGTATAGGGCAGCTACCTAAAGAAGGAGGCCACCAATCACCTGACCACATGCCCTGGTCTTTGCCAAAGACCAGGACCTCTGTCTTATCCCCGTTCAACTTAAGGGAGTTGGAAATCATCCACTCTGCAACAAGTTGCATGCAGGCCCTAAAGTTCGATGCTGTTTCATTCACAGAGTGGGTCAGGGATACCATGATCTGCGTGTCGTCGGCATACGACACTACCTCCATCCCCTGAGATCTTACTAGTCTTGCAAGGGGGGCCACGTAGATGTTGACCAGGGTCGGACTCAGTGCCGACCCCTGAGGCACCCCACATTGCAAAGACTTAGCAGGGGAGAGGTACTCACCTAGCATGACACGTTGCTCTCGTTGGTATAGAAAGGAGCTCAGGAGACTGAGTGCCGGTCCTTCAACCCCTGCCTCCCTTAGCCTAGATGTTAAAGTAAGGGGAGACAGGGTGTCGAATGCTGCTGAAAGATCTAGCAGCACCAGAACGGTGGTTTGACCCAAATACCACTTTTCTGCGGATGTTATCCATGACTTTCGTCAGGGCAGACTCCGTGCTATGCAGCTTTCTAAAGCCATGTTGGGACCCGTCCAAGAAACCTGAGGTATCAAGGAAGTTTGAAAGATGGAGATTCAAATGGGTCTCCAACATCTTAGCAGGGGCCGGCAGCAGAGAGATGGGTCTAAAATTCTTCAGTACTCCAGGGTCTAAGTTGGTCTTTTTCAGCAGCGGCTTTACAATGGCTTTCTTCCAAAGTGACGGAAAAGTGCCCTGTTCCAAGGCTCCATTCATTACTTCCAACATCGGAGGAAGAATGATCTCTCTGCAGTTCTTAAGTTGTTTCAGAGGAACTGGATCCAATGGGGATGAAGATTTTGTTTTGTCCAGCAGGCTGTTAAGATCCTCTAAAGAAAGAGCAGGGAAATGTTCAAGGGACTGAGAGGAATCTTTATTCCAAGCTTCCAGACGTTTAATTCGAGAGAAGTCCTCAGAACTAAGAGAGTTCCTCTGCGACTTTAGAGCTATGTAAATATCGTCTATCTTTTTATAGAAAAAGTCTGATATATCATTACATAGCTCCTGGGAAGCAACTACAGGGTCAGGAACCTGGAGAGAGCACAGAGAGTCCACTATTTTGAATAGCTCTTTAGAGGATGTTAAAGAACAGGTTAGATTGGAAAAATAGTCCTGTTTTTCCTTAATGACTCTATTTTTGTACTCTCGTAATAGGCTCTTATAGCCTTCTCTATCTTTGGGGTCCCAGGATTTACGCCACCCACGTTCCTTCTGTCTGCATTTTTGTCTGAGAAGCCTCAGATCGGCGGAGAACCAGGGGGCAGTTGGCTTCTGTCGAGCTGCAGATTTCAAAGAAGGAGGGGCTAGTTCGTCAGCGGCTCTGGTAATGGCATCAGTGAGTTCTTGAGCCGACTCATCTACCTTCCGCTGGGTTGAAATGTTGATGTTAAGAATAAAAGGGGCTAGAGCCTCCTTAGTAAAGTTTTTGAAGCTCCTTTTAGATTGTTTTTTGCCAGTGCCCACAATAACATCAGGGCAGGGAATGTCTAGAGACAGCGGGACTGCTAAATGGTCAGACCAGGTGATTGGTACCGGTATACCAACATGTAGTCTAGAATCGTTAGTAAAAATCCCGTCGAGGATATGCCCCGCCTTATGAGTCGGGTGGAGAACTCGTTGGACAAAGTCGCATGCCTCTAGAGAATTAACCAGAGAGAAGGTATCTTTCGAAGCCAAATCCTCTAAGTGGAAATTAAAATCACCCAAAATGGTGAGATCCGGTCTGCCAAAATAAGGTTCCAGAATTCTAAAAAGTTCTGGGCAAAAGTTAGCTCTGGACCCGGGGGGCCTATAGAGTAAAATACCAGAAAAGGAACTCACCGGGGTAATAGAGGTTACCCAAACAGAATAATCATAATAGCTTATAAAAGAGCTAAGTATTATAATAGGGATAATTTATTTGAAACAAAGGAGAAAAAAAACAGTGATAGAGGACAACAAATAGTCTGTGTTACTAACTTTTCAGGTATCAGTAATAAGAATAAGAATATAATAAATATACACTGGGCCCTATTAAACACGACAGGAAAAGCGAGTGTACACAAACCTCTTTTTGCTTATAGGAGAAATAGAACCATCCGTAACCATCTGGTCCACACATATATGGATTCCACTATAGCACAACAAATAAGTGTGATCTATAGGAAGAAACTAACCGCTAATTTCCCATTGGCACCTGTGGAAACTATTATTGGCAAAAGAAGAGACTAATAGGGCTTATTTACGAGGTCAAGCATACATGCCCAGTCAAACTTTAATCACAAAGGGTATGCAGTTCCTCAGGATGAACAAAGTGGTAAAGAGGTAGGAAGAAAGGGATCCTCCTTGTCAGAACTAGAGTCCTCACACACCCAGCAAGCTGGGTGTCATGCTTCATCATTTGGACTTGCTCCTCGTCTGGTCGGCGCTGCAATACCTGACGGGCACCCTTGAATGGGCTCTTTAGCAGAGATCTTTTGTTCCTTGCTGTATGGTGCTGTGGGTGTGAGGGGTATAGATGGTGTAGATGTGGTGAAAGTGAGTGATATTAAAAAAGGTTGGATAGTCCAATTAAACTTTCATTCAGGCTGGCTATCCACCTTTTTAAAAGTAATTCAAGTGGCCGCTCTCTGACTTTATGGTCCAGTGGAGCTAGGTCGATATGTTTCATGCACAGTGGTCTGGTGTGATCCATGACATTTCATCAGGACCTAGTGTGTGCACTATCTACACGTAGTGGTTGGTAATAGAGTTCCTACCTACCAGTCATCATGAATGCGAGCACAGTGTACCGCAAATTCAAGTGGTGACCTAGCTGTAGGGAGAGTGTCACTTCATTCGGTATTCAGCTCTAGACACCAGTATCGCGGTGTCCTATCCTAGTTGGGATGTATGCTGGTACACCTACCCCGTCTCTCAAAAAACTGTTTTCTAGTTCCGACAAGAAGGAACGCCTTCCTCCTACCTCTTTACCCTTTGTCTGCCTTGAGGAACTGCATACCCTTTGTGATTAGAGCTGTGGAAACTGTAATTCCATAATGAAAGGCAGTAACATAGAAAATAAGGGCAGACAACACTATTTTAACACTATGGTGAATTGCAAAATGAAGAATGTAGTTTTTTTAATTGTATGCCCTTGTAATAGAGGATATATAGGAGAAAGGAAGAGAGAAATATGCATTAGAATAAATTAACATAGATCAGCTATAGGAACAAATGAGAAGAATGCACCCTTGAACACTGGGCAGAATATAATCATAAATAAAGTGACAAAGTGGTGTATACTAGAGTGTGTTAGGGGGACAGTAAGGGGTCATGACATTGATAATAAAAGAAATATGAGAGAAAAAAAAATTCTGAGCAAATTTGATACATATAAATCTGGACTAAACAACCGTGAAGCATAGGAACGATTGTTACAGTAATAACCAAATAGGCCATAATATTTATTGAGTATAAGAAATACTTATTTTAAGTACTACAATATTTATTAGCAAGAGTAAATGCAGGCTGTAATTCCGTGTAAGAGGGGTATAAACAATGTAGTCTGGTGAATGAACGTAACAATATAACTCCAGGGACATCATGAAACAATAGGGCAGAATTATATGACTCCCTGATCCCAAGATGGCCACTAATTGTGACCTAGTATAATACATAAGGAATATGACTGTATATATGTGGGCACCGTAGGAGGTGTATTCGTCACTATTTTATGTCTGTCAACATGTATCTTGAACCATACGCAATTATTATTTAGACACTCGGTAATTCAATAAAAATTAGGGTTAATGCCCAATATTATGTATATAAGCTGTTTTTAAATTAAGTTTCGTAGTTTTAAAAGATAAAAGTATATAAAAACTTCCATAAATAGCTTAAATGTGGTTGCTTGTAACTTACACATGAAGAAAGACAAATGCATAAAAAAAAAATTTCTTGCATGATTTTAAACTAATGACGATATACATTTTCTGACGTACAATACGCACCAGGGGTTTTAGAAATAAATCCTGCAAGGGAGTTCCTCTAAAGAACAAAAAAGAAAGACATGTGACCACTTTGATGAGAAGCAGAGTAAAGCGGCCAGTAAGTAATTGCGAGGAAACCCGAATTCTAAGAGGATTTAAATTCAAGTGCCCCTAATATTACTATTTGGGTATAGTTATAGAATGTGTAAGATCCAACTTTGCCGTATACTTTCAGCGACACTACATTGACTGAGGGTGCTCAATTATGCAGCGATTGGAGTACACTCTGTTATGTTATATGAATTTTTTTAATATACCGCATTAATCTCCTGAGGACTGTTTTGTTTTAGCTGTGAGTGTAATCAAGACTGCCGGAAGAATTACCAAGATTTGAATAACCAGGTCTTTACAGCCTTTCTGAAAGAGAGAAGACTGGATTATTTTTTTATGCACAGAAGAAGTGTATTCCATATTTTGGATGCTTCCATCACAATGCTCTTTCCACCCTATCGTGCTTTTGAAATCTAGGCTGTAAGAATGGGTTGGTAGTGGCTGAACGAAGTTTTCTAACTGGAATATACTGTTTGAAACTGTGGCACTAAAAAGCCGGGCCAGATTGTGCATTGCTTTATAGGTTAAGCAAAGCACCTTAAAGGTTATTCTTTGCTTAACAGGAAGCCAGTGCAGATCTTTTAGACTTTGAGCCACTGAACATAATTTGGGGATTTTCAGTAGGAGTCTGGCCGCTGCATTTTGCCGGACCTGTAGTTTGTTTAAATTATATTTTGGGGTGGTCAGAAGCAAACTGTTACTGTAATCTATTTTAGACAGGACTAACAATGTAACTAGTGTTTTTTGTAGGTTAGCCAGTATGAAAGGTAGAACTTTTTAAATTATTCTGATGGTGTTGAATGTGGAAGAAGTGAGTTTATTTACTTGATCTGTAAAGTTAAGTTTAGTATCAATAATCACTACTAAATTGTGTGCCTTTCCACGGGGGGGGGGACTGGACCCATGGTTGTTAGCCAGATTGCAGGGCCCCAAAAATGTGATTCTGATCCAAACAGTAGGACTTCTGTTTTTACAGAGTTCAGTTTAAGGCAGGGTCTATCCATCCAATCATGGACAGCTATCATGCAATACTGAAATCTGTTTCCAGTGCTACCATCATTTTTCTCTATGAGACAACAATTTGAGTGTCGTCAGTATAAGCTGTGACTGAAAATCCAAAATTCCATATCAGGGATGTTAATGGGGAAACATAAATGTTAGAAAGAGTAGGACTCAGTGATGATCCCCGTGGGACTCCACAAGGCAGGGAGAACGTATGAGAGGTGAAATTCTCTAACTTCACTACTTGCTCCCGATCTGCTAGATAGGATTTTAGTAGGTTCCACGCCTGACCTGTGACTCCACATGTCAATGGGCGACTTAATAGTAGTTGATGCTTGACAGTGACTCTGGCGGCTAAACACTATTAGAATGTTGGGTTAAACAACTGATTATCAATGAATGAGCAAAGAGAAATTATTGTTGAGTATCCGCAATGGAAATAGGATACAAACTGAATGTCTACAAGGAATTATGAGTAGAGGGGCAATTTTGCCCAGTAAGTTAAAAGTATTTTCATACATTATCGTTCGAAAGGGCAGAATAGATTTCACCCCTTTTTTGCCTATACATATGTAAAAATATTAATTAACAAAACTAAGAAGGGCAGCTGTATTGATTCATTGCTGAGTATCTAGAACAGCGGTGTTACCTATACAAAGAGTGACTGAATAGGTACCTTACATTGAAAAAAGTACAAGGATAATATATAGGAAAGCCCATTGAGGCTTCTTATTGACTATACACAGAAACCAAGAAGATGTAGGAACATGCGATTAATAAGTGTTTATTTATATATTTTTTCGTGGAAAAGAGTGATTCATCTTACAAGTGCAAGAGATTAAGTGAATTTAATAAATGAAATGTTCCCGAAGGGTGTAACAAGGATATAAATAGAAGGTAAATTAGTATAACTGGTTTCCTGCATACCACATCTTTTATTAATATTTTGAATCTGAGGGGCGTAATTCGGTTTCATGTTAAAATTATTTTAGAATACATCACATTATAAAACCCTCTCCAACCAGTGTGAATAACAGTAAGTGATCGGTGAACAACAGATTGCAGGTAAAAATGGATAATATATTGAATAATCGTGTCATGGAATATGCAAGTTTATAAATAAGCTGCAACCTAAATTTCCACAAAATAAGGGGGTAAATCAAACGAGAAAGGATTTAAAGAAAGGACCCACAGGAATATTTTGAATCTTATACCCAGCCCGAGGATTAAATCAATACCTCAGGGAAGAAAAAGCTGGGAAATGGGATGAAAGAATATGACAGAAAAAGCATGTGATGAAAGATAGCATGAATGATGTGAATTATACTGAGCTTTTTATACTGAATCATGCCCATTCCAAGAGATTTCTGCTGTGAAAAAAAGTTCTAGTCCTGAAGAAGATGGTGTCCATCAAGCCTCATCCATCAAAACGCTGCGTTGACAACTTTAGAATTTTCTTGTGATTTATCTGTATACTATGATGGTGAAATTATGCAGTGAAGTGTACATATTGAATGTGACATTTTTGTATTTTTATAGTGATAAGACATATGAATTTGTTTCAACTGCGTTTTTAATGCTAATGGCATATAGCGTAGAGCTTCACATAAAATAATGTTATTTTCAACAAGTAAAAAGCTATATATTTTAGATATTATTTTAATGAATATACTTTTTTTAATATAATAAATTAGGCATTTTTTCACATAATAGATTTCAGCGTGTGGATATTGGAGTGAGTGAAGTATGGTCATGAGAGTGTTTACATTATTAAATCGTTGAACACGAGAGGGACTTCCTTTAGTTTAGATTGTAACTGATGACCCTGTCCCTTTTTGGGTTATAAGAGCATCTGCCACATTATTGTGGGCAATGCCTGAACAGTCATTTTCCAAGAATTATTTAGTAGGGTCCCTAGAATTTTCTTTAACATTCTTTGGAAGCCATAACAACTGGCAGCCAGCTTTCTAACCTGAGGTTCAAAAGCTAAGTTGGCGTTTAGCCAGATGCCAAGGTTTTTCATGATAGGCTTGGGCTGAGGAAGAAGGTCCAGGCAGTCAGGCCAATAGTCAGTTGTCCAGCCTTGTATGTTGTGTCTGACTATCATGACTTCAGTTTCCCCTCTGGTGTGTTTGAGGGAGCTGTCCCCCATTACTGTGGCAACCTCAAATAGGCAGTTTTTTTTTAAACTGGCCAGCATTGGCAGTGTGGTCAGTAGAAAGGGAGATGATGAGTTGTGAATCGTCAGCATAAGATACTAGTGAGAGGCCATGTCTTTGCACCACATCTGCTAGTGGTTATACATACATGTTGAGAAGAGTAGGACTCAATGGACACCCCTGTGGCACTCTACTTCTAAGGCAGGTTACAGAGCATAATTTTAGGTGCAGCTTAAACAGTAAAAAAGAAAACTGGCTTTTCCTTCTTATGGTCTAGACAGTGACATATTTATGTTTATTTTTTGCACATAGTTCCTAACAGAAAATAGTCTCTCTGCATGTCGCTACTCGTTCTGAGCTACAACCTTTTTAATTTTGTTTACATTATATTTATTCAAATACCTTTTAGTAATAAATTGCTAACTGCTTTTTGGTTTGTTTAATTTTCCAATGCAGATTAAACTTGTATTCTTCAATTCTGTAACCATATCATCCCTTTCATATTAAAGAGCAAGGTACCAAGAATTTACGCAGTTTGCTGAAAGTGGAATGAAGAGACCATGTATTATAGGGAATATAGGGAATAAAATAATGCTGTACATTAAAAGGATATTGCAAGTCACCTCGGAGTTCCATGACTTAATAAAGGAACTCTACATTTGGCCTCTTAGCTCTATATGGTCACAGAAATCCACAGAGGCTTGCAATATCCTTAAAGTATATGGTAGAGGCCACATCATGACATTTATTGCTATCAAATAGTACAGAACATTTCTCTTCAATACTTGGCTTGTTATTGATGTTGTTACTCTCGTGAGGTTCTACTTCCACCTTTAAAATTATAAGCCTTTAATCCTTGTTTTCATGCCTAAATGTACAATAGGTAAGATATTTTAAGAATTAAATTAGCAAACAGACAATCTTACATCATCTCAACAAACTTAAAATAACTTTATTACAGCTTACAGTTCTTTCTGCTTATTACATTGTCTATTTCTGTTAGTCTTCCACATTTCCTTTTTTTGTTTTGTCTTCACGTTTAATGATGCCTGAAATGATCAAGTACATAATATTTAAACCTGATACTAACAAAAAGTTTAGATAATATAAGGATGCTTTCTGCAAAGAGATACCGGAAGGGGGGGGGGGCTCATGGAAAAGTGCCACAATATGGATTAGAACATTGTAATGCAGAGAACTCCATTGAAGAAAATGGAGCAGCAGTGGCATGTCACGTCTGGTTTAGGCCTGTTGCTCTACATTACAATGTCCTGATCTACAGCCTCTCCCTCTCTTTCTCCCTTGTCTCTCCATGGAATGTGGATTGGGCAGGGAAAAGAGAGAGGCAGAGGCTGTGGATCGGGGGCACAATGGAACCTTCCCTCCTACCCTTTCCCACAGCTCACAGTGCCCTGAAGCATTGGTAAGGGGGTTTGGAAGGGTACTGCTCAATTCATGGGTCTCTCTGGCTCAACTGAATGAGGAAAACCAATTTAGCTGAGTCCAGGGAGAACCAGGGACTGACATCAGATTCCTTTCACGTCTGTTGCTGTGTTTGTTCAATAGTTAGAATCACATCAAGAGTTGTGAAGCAAAGACTACAGAGCAGCTGAGGGGATGAGGGGATGGAGTGGGGGGTCACCCCTCTGTCTCTCTGAACTCCTTTGTTTTTTAATAAGAACGTTCAGCCCTCACTGATGTTCTAATAGCCTTATGTCTCGCGTATGGCTCACACCTATAACACTAGAGGAAACTTTAATTATGAGGACAGCCCGCTATGGTAGGCTATAAGGCTATATTAAAAACTGCACTTTGAGTTTGGAATTGTGTTATGGGTTTACAGCACCATAGCAATTATGTCTGAAAATGCACAGCTCTGAGCTATAGTTTTCGAAGTAGGTTTTCTGGCTTCTTCCCAACAAAACGGACACTTAACTTGAGCATAGTGATAACATTTCTTCTGTGCTCTTCATCAAGGAGGACCTAGAGATTGTCGTATTGAAATATCCTTCCACTAACATTTGCATGCATTGCTTAGCATCGTTTCTTCACAGCTGCCTCCAGCCCTTCATGTATACTCCAATCAAGTGAGTGAGCTGCCAGAATTTACTTTACAAAGAAGAAAAGCCTTTGGAAAGTAAATGAGAAAACTACTGAATAAGTTATAGTATATAATTTTAAATCTAAATGCAAACATTCTTGACAGTTTGTTCGTGCTTGAGATTTCTGTATGTTTATAATGATGGCTCCTTGTTGCTGTCTTAGGACCAGGCCCTCCTCCCATGTTTCTTTAGTACGGTGCTGTGAAGAAACAGGACTGTAGAATAAATGGGAGGATAGAGGGAGTAAAAAGAACTCCGGTATACTGCCTGTCTTATAACACGCAAAGAACAGAAACAATTGTGACTGCCAACGGCATTTCTCACAAATATATTAATATGAATTTACGGTCTATGCTATATCAGGATGTTGCAGAATGGTTATGCTAAATTCCGGTGTATTATTTGAATACACACTCTCAATTGCCTTGTGTTTTAGGAAATGTGCATGGCTTGATGATGACGTATTCGGTGTTGAAGTGTGCCACAAATTAGAGGAACAGATTCGCTGATGTCAAGCACAAAAGAGCAATCAGCTGCCCAGTACTAATTGTTAAATGCATGGCTTGTGATTGTGGACATTGGTGAGCATGCCCTCTCTCGAGTCCATCAAGTTGTCATTTGATGATACATGGTCGAGGGTATGCAAGCAATGTAAAAAGGGATACAGTGATGCTAATACAGCTTTCCTTACATACTGTTTTGGAATTTTGGAATTATAGGCTATTAAGACTATGTATTAACTGCAAAATAATTACCAGTTATCAGCTTGTTGCAGATAAATCTGATGAACCACTTCCAGCATAAATGGCATATGTATGTTTTGACATTTTCTCTCTTGGGTGCTGTTAGCACCATCGAATCTAAATTTCTATTGCATGACCACAAGTCATACTGCACCTTTTAATCTAAACAGATTTTCCATTGCTATGTGCCTTCTATTTCAATACCACACAGCTTTAAAACCAGATAATGAATACTTGATGCAAGGATATTGCTGAGAGAAAATTAGTCGTATATTACCTGACCACCCCTCACTATATCATTTTACACCTATATCCCATCATTTTCAGCTTCAAGTAACACCTGAAGATGAAATGGAGACCATAATGTGAGAGGAGAAGAAAAGAACAATGAACATGATGACTTGTATCAACTGTAGATTTAGATGAGGAATACATATATTTGTGTTTGAAATGTATCAGGAATTATGCAAATCCCACGTGCATATCAGACATTTGTGTGATTTATAAGGACATTGTTTTCTTGAATACTTTATCATTCGATGCAACTAACCAAATGAATAAAAGTGACTGTCACTGAAATGAAAAAACAAGAATGATGCCGAGTAATAGGAAACATTCATAAGACTGCAACCTACTAATGATAACATGGTTACTCCGTCTCCAGTTATCAGCTAGAAGTAATGCAAAAGGCTCATATTTATATAATGATTCATTGTTACCTTTGATTTAAATAACATTGATGTGTATTCATTGTATTTGAAAGTGGAAAAAGTTTCATGTTTATCTGTAATCCGTACGAACCTACAATAGGTTTTTGTGAAGGACAGCCTACCTATATGGTACTTTTTCCACATCCCTCATATCCATCGATTGATACAGCTGACCATCATAAGCTACATTACAAATATAAAGTGATTTATATATTAGCACATTGTGGCCCTGAACCTAAAGGAAAATAATGACGCAATGCAATACAATACAATAGGATTTATAAAGTTCACGGCAGCCTCTGAAAAGGTGTCCTGTTGCTTATATAGTGCTGATGCAGAGGAAACATTGGTGACATTTTTGTCAGCTTACTTATCTACACCAACCACTATACTATAAGAGTTACTCTAAAGATGGGCCCATAAATCATTATCACACAGTTAGCAATATCAAAGGACCTCCGATGAATCTTTGGTAGAGCTAAAAGGGACTAAATAATGAAAAACAGAGTGCTATTTCTCCATGAGGACCAACAATGAAGAAATACGCTAAACTTTCGTTATTATAAACATATCCAAATAACTCAGTAATGAAGACAAACAATATTCTTTTCTATTCGTTTTTCTTGTTATGTCATAATATGAATGGTCAAGCACAAATACAAGTTATGATGTCATAATTTGGTTCACAAATACAGAAGGATTTCATAAAAATACAGAACTTTTACAAAAACATTAGAATTCAGGTATAGAGGAGTGAGAGAGAGCGAAAACATCAGTGAAACAAAGATTCACTTACAAAATGAAATACTAATGCACAGTGTGCAATTAGTCTGAAAAGCTAACCCCACAGGCATTAGTGAATAGCAAAGGCAGCTGCACCAGCCGATGATGTGCAAGGTCTCTAGGAAAGTCTCTCAGGTACAGCAGGATCGGTCAGCCAGAGAATCAGAAATCAGCAGGGCATGCAGCATACCAAGAACGCAGGACATGTCACGATTCTTGTGAACGAGACCAGGAATACTTTCCCACAGGAATCTTTATAGTACGCTACTTCCTTTCTCTAGATAAAATGTTACACTCTCTCTCATCAGCAAGCCTCTCTTTTGGTTATGTGAGATGATATGACCATCTACTGACATTGACTTAACTACTATTTTCTAAACACACTTTGTCCAAAAATTGTACAGCTTGCAAGAGAGGAAGAAGGAAAAACCTAGATACATTTGTATACTAAATCTAGCAGTTGTTACATTCATGTCATCTCCAACCTTCGCCTAGACAGGAAAGAAATCTAAAGTTTAATTCAGAAATAGGCTAAAATCTGCACACTAAGGATGTATTTGAAACATACTACAGAACAGAAACTCAAAGGAAACACTTGATACATTCTGAAGGACGGGAGCACAGGAGCACGGAAGCACATCCCCTAATATTTTCTTGAAGCCTACAATATTTTAACAAAACAGAGAGTAATTTCTAAAGCCTACACTACTACGAAGAAGAAATGTAAATTCTTTTGTTGTTTATTTTCTGCATTTAGGAAGACAGAATAACATCCAGTTAGCATTATTTTCATCATATTGACTAAGAAAAGTAACTATTGTGCCTTGTGCACATTTTAAGTGTTTAAACTGCAGCCGATGCGGGATGCCTAATCATCAAATGGGTATGTTTTCAGGAGATTATGAAAAACTGGTTCAGAGGGCACGAAACGGAGAGATGAAGGCAAGGAGTTCCAAAGTTTGGCGGTTAAGTAAGAAAAGGAGCGACAGCCTCTTTGTGCCTTACTGATCCTCAAGACATATGGAAGTTTTTGTCCACTGGAGCGAAGTGCTCTCACCTAATGATAGAGAGGCTGTCTGTTTTTCAGCTGAGGACTTTATGCTTGCATACTCTATAGGCGTGTGTTAGGGCTTTAAATTTGATGCCAATGAAGACTGCACAAGGGAGCTGTGACTGAGGCACGAGCAGGTAGCTTCAAAATCAACCGAGCTGCCGCATTCTGAATGATCTGCAAGCGGTGGAGCAAATTAAATGGTAAACCTAAATACAAGCTATTCGCATCCTCAAGTTTTGATGTTACCAGAGAGTGAATGACAGACTTGCGGCTCTCCTCCGGGATCAAGCAGATCATCTTCCACACTAGCAGTAACAGATCTCAACTGAGGTTCAAAGGATAGACTAAAGTCAAATTTGACCCTGAGGTTTCTCACCACCACTGCTGGGGGATAGAGGGGCTGTGATAATGCTCTGGTTCCACGTGCCATGTTCTTACATGGAACTAAGACTTCATGGAGTTCTGGGTCTGTCAGTTGGCCCAACTCGACGATGGATGAGGTTATGAAATAAAGCCTCTCGTCTGTTTTATCTACAAAAGGCTTCACTCACTTTATTTCTCTGGAAGGAGGAGCTTTCATCTTTTTTGGGCATGGCTGAGTTTTATAGAACATTCATTAGAAATGTTGCTGATAAAACGGTGCATCTCAGAAGGTTACTGTGCAAGAATGCTGAATTTGTGTGGGATGAAGTGTGTAAGGAAGAGTTTTCTGGTGTTAAGATAGATCTCAGGAATGCTCCTGATTTACAGGCATTTAAACCAGGAGATGTAACTTACATCATAACTGATGCAAGCAAAAAAGGTTTGGGTGCCTTGCCCTTTCAGATGAGAAATGGTCTAGATCAATTGGTTGCTTGTGCTTCGAGATGCCTGAAGGGTGCTGAGCTAAATTACTCAGTCATTGAAAAGGAGGCTCTTGCTTTTTTTTGGGCGCTCAACAAATTTTAAGAAATTTGTTTGGGGTACCTCCTTTATTGTTAGGTCGGATCACAAGCCTCTTAAAGAAGTTTTTGAATGAAAAGGTCTTGACTCTATCTCCTCTAGGATCAGGAGATGGGTTATTTCTTTACAGGGATATAATTTTGTTTTTGAACATATTCCTGGGAGTACGAATGTATCTGCTGACTGCCTCTCGCGTCTGGCTGACATTGTGGATTCAAATGATTTATGTTGTGAGGAAGTACTGGAGGATGAGTTTGAGGAAAAAGTGTGTGACATCACTCTAGGGGTGATCAAAGAAGATGAGTGGAAGGAGGAGTTAAAGAAAGATCAAGAAATGTTGAGTGTGATGGAGTTATTATCTCAAGATAAGGAAAACAGACTTGAGAAGCCCTGGTCGTTAGTATCTAAGGAATTAGCTATTGTTGATGGTATTTTAATTAGAGGCACCAGATTAGTTCCACCCCAAAGTTTGAGGAACAATATTATTCAGATGGCACACGAAGGACACATGGGAATTTCTAAAACCAAAGAACGTATTAGACATGATTATTGGTGGCCAGGTCTGGATCTCATGGTGGAACGGGCAGTGTATGATTGTGTTCCTTGCTCTTTGAGCGACAAAATTCTTAAGACCAGACGACCACCTATGGTTTGTAGGAGATTACCCATGTGTCCTAGGGATGAAGTAGCCATTGATAGTGTTTTTCTGCTTCATGGTGAACATCAAACTCCTTATTTGATTGTCTTACTAGATCTATACTCTTGTGGATTGAAGTGAGTTTAGTAAGAGACATAACAACATAATGTATAATCAAGTTTTTGGATTCCATTTTTAAATGTGAAAGCTTTCCTTGTTCTTTGCTATCGGACAATGGGCCACAATTTTGTTCAATTGAAATGGAGGAATATTGACTGAAGTGTGGAATTGAACACAAGAAGATTTCTCTGTATCATCCCGAGGCTAATGGCGCCATAGAGCAATTGAACAAAACATTTAAAGAAAGTATAAAACTGGCGAGAGTTAACTGTTTAAACTGGAGGGATGAGTTACAATGTCGAATTTCTGCGTACAGATTTACACCACACTCTACAACTGGGAAAACACCTTTTGAGTTATTCAAAAGGAAGAGCTCCAAACACAATTTTTCGTCCTGGGTGGATGACTCTTGACAAAGGTTTAAAGGGCAATGGTATTGGTGAATGGAGGGAAAAGGAATTAAATCTCCAACGGAAAAGGAAGTTCTATTTTGAGACTCACAAGTCTGGTAAGATTGTTAAGTTCAAGGTTGGTGATAAAGTCAAAGTCAAGGCTCCAGTAGGTTGTCAAAACTAGTCCAAATTCACTGCTGTAAAGAGTGTGGTGAAGCTATTCAAGAATGCAGTCAAAACCAGTGATGGTCATATCTGGAATCACAGTTGTGTTGTTCAAGTTAGACCAAGTAATGACAAAATTTGTGATTCAGAGTTTTCTAATGGTGTCTTCTTTCGGTTGGAATATGAGCCTTCTCGTAAGAGTTTTAGGGTTCGCAAAAGCCCAAGTTATTTTAAGGACTTTGTGAGAAGTTAATTGTATTTCTAATGTGAATGATTGTCATGTGCATGTTCTGTATTTTTACTGACATACTGATAATGCTCTGATTCCACGTTTCATGTTGTTAAGTGGAACCAAGTCTTCGTGGAGTTCTGGGTCTGTCAGTTGGCCCAGCTCGACGATGGATGGGGTTATGAAATGAAGCCTCCTGTCTGTTTTATCTACAAAAGGCTTCACTCACGTTATTTCAGGGGCCAAGCTTCGAGGGCCACCTGTTGTGGTTGTCTGAATAACAGTCAGTGCCAAAAAAAGAATCTCTCTTTTATCAGAGTTTATCCTGAGGCAGCGCGCATTCATCCATTCACAGATGGCCCTCAGACATCCCCTAAACACAATAAATGCACCCACCTCCTTCTCCTGGAATGAGAGCATCAACAGTGTGTCATCTGCATAAGAAATAATCTTTTTACCTCATGCCTCCACTAGTTTAGCTAAAGAGGCCAAGTAAAGACTAAAAGGCATTGGGCTCGGGACAGAGCCCGGAGGTACCCCACAATCAAGTGGTTTGGCTGTGGATGTACAGGGAGGGGAAAACCCCTTTTGTGAGCCGTCCTCCTTGTAGGACTTCAACCAGGCCCAAGAAGGAACTTGAATGCCCACATCCCATAATATGTCCAGGAGAATAGAGTGGAAAACTTTATTGAAGGATGCTAACGAGTCAAGAAGGACATCCATGGCTACCGAACCTTGATCAAGATTGACCTTAATGAATTCAGTGCAGTGGCGGCTTCTGCCATTTGAAAGTGGTGAGGCGTAAAGGTTTGGTATAACTTTGATGTATTGAGCGCCGTGTGCAAACTTAATGGACAAATGTGGAGTCCAGCCTGAGTCCTCCAGAGAATAAATGGAAAAAAAGATTGCCAAATGGTGCATTTTAAAGCTAATGAATTTAGTGATAAAGCAAGGCTTATAAAGCAGTGAAACAGGATAGTCATGAAATATTAAACACATAAAAACTGCCCTGTATCTTACTGCATTAGAATATTCAACAGTTACTGTAATGTACAAATTGTACAATGCAACAACTTTAGCCTTTGAAAGTGCGTGCTTGCCCAGTGTCTTGCATTTGCATACAGCACCAAATTTAAAAGTAAATGGTCTAACTAGGCTTCAGGAAGGACCCACAGGTGCTGATTGCAATCAGTCACTAAAGAAACATGTGAAGACCGGTCTTTCAGTGGGATGACAAATGTGGGCACTCATAGTGAGCTACCCGACTGGTATTTTCATTTCACTCTGAGTTGCAGTGGTGTCTGGCATGTACCAGGGCCGCGGGGTGGGGGGCACAGCAAAAAACAAAAAACAATTACTTACCTTCCTTTCTTCGTGCGTGACGTCTTCCCTCCAGCGTCTGCTGGAAGCCCCGGAAGCAGGAAACTACACTACCAAATCATGGCGCTGCTTTCAAAGCATGAAAGCAGTGTCAGGATTGGATAGAGCGGCTTCACTTAGCCATCCTAGAGGCCTGCACTTCCTCTAAACTAGGGGTCTAGGACAGATAGGTTAGAGAACTTTAAAATGTGCATGTCTGGTTGGCTGGCCCAAGACTTCTGGCCAAAGAGACATGCGCATTTTAAAGCACATACCTCTCTGCTGCTGCCACTCAGCGGTAATATAATACGGTAATAAATTAACATTATTACTGTTTTATTTTTTGCTCTGGGGCTTGTTGGGTGACTCTTCTCCGCTCAATTGGAGCAGCCGCCCCTGCTGAGATGTAATTGCAACCAGATATATAACACAACAACTGACCTACACCTAAAACCCGTCAGTATGATTTGCTTTGCCAATTGTTGTTAGCTGTTTAAGATACATGAGTAACAACTAGAATTTGTTATAAATAATTAAGCCTCAAAATGTTTGTTCTGAAATTTGAGTAGTATTGAGGCTGTGGAAGGAGTTTTGGCCTTCAGTTAAGTGTGCTTTATGTCAGATATATATGTCCTTTTTCTCCGCACATCTCATCCATCGGCACATCTTCAACCATCTCTCTTTCCTCTTCAGCACCCTCTTTTCACTCTTTCCTGAATGCACTTCCTCGCATCTCCCTCACTTCACCACTTCCATACATACACTGCACTCACTCACATTCAAGCAATGTATTTACTTTTGCCCTGTAAATATGTTGCCATCTGTGCACCCCTTTCACACATTTTCACAGAATTGTAATTACAACTGGAATACATGACCATTGTTCTGTGTGCTCTGCAGAGAGGCCAACCCACTTACAGGCACTTCGCTTTGGTCTCAGCGTCACCCTCAGAGCTCTCAAAGCCCATTACCATTACTGAGAACAAGACACCAAAACACACTTGCTCGCATCCACTCCTATGTGTGACGAATGGGAAAGAGTGGTATCTATGCCTGTGAATGACGGACGGAGACTCCAGCGCCCGAAACCATGATGCTGAAAGCATCACTTGCCTATAGTGGATAGTGTACACACAAAAGGAGGCCCGAGGAGATTTTCAAGACCAGCGAGGGCGAACTCTCCGATTTAAATAACAAAACACACAAGAGCCCTCGGGTCTATCAAGGTGGCATGCTTAATCAGTGAGAATCCTCCTCGCACCATCAATGATGAAGCATGCCACCTCTGGTGGGTGAGGGAAACCGTCCTTTAAAGGGACACCTTCTTCTAAGTCAGCCTTCTTTGTCCCCCCCCCCCTGTTTCTCTTGATAGACCCAAGGGCTCTTGTGTGTTTTTCTAAAGTGGATAGTGCCATAGACTACAATGGCAATAAAGGGCTTTGGAACAGTAAGCCCTGCCTAGTGCGTCTCTGTTCAGAAAGTTGATTTACTGCCTGGCTTCCGTCTCCTGCTTCAGAGCGAGGTGGGGCAGGCAGCCTGGAACAGACAGCTCAGCCTTAAATATATCGATTTCTGTAGAGATACAATCATATTTCCAAATAAATCGATTTATTTAATATGTATTCATGGAATGTGAAGGAATTTCAGGGTGGTGCTGCCCCAGAGCCCTAATGAAGAATCTGTCCCTGATTCAGCGACCTCCAAAAGAGTAGATTCCATGCTATAGCCTGCACCGAACCCTGACTGACTATCATGGAGAATGTTTTGCTTTTCCAAGAAACTGGAGTTTTGTTGATTAACCCATTTATCTAACATTTTGGCAACAACCAGAAGTAGGGAAAGAGGCTAAAAATGTCTCTGTACTTTGGGGTTCGTATTAGCTTTCATCAGCAGAGGTAGAAGCCTGCCTGCTTCCGGGCCTGTGGCACTCTTGCTGCCTCCAGTGAGGTATTTATCACCTTATGAAAAATGGGGCTTATGATCGGGCCGCCATTTTTGAGGAGATCTGGGGACAAGGGTCCAATGGAGACCCAGACTTGGAACTGGCCAATAGGGTGGAGGAATTCATAAGCGTGAGGGAATCTAGGGAGTCTAGCAGGGGGCCAGTATGAGTGTTCCTGGGGGGAATTGCCACGAAGCAAACTACTGTCTGGAAACCCTTGCTGTGAGGAGAGTGTAATCCTCGTCATTCTGTGCCTTAGACCGCCCGCCTCCCGCCGCCAGACCCCAGCTCCATCACCGGGTCCGGCCGCCGAGCGGAGCGCGGCGCTGGTCGCTGCCTTCAAACTACAACTCCCAGCATTCCCGGAGACGCATCCCGCGTCAATCACGCGCCAGGCGGCGCTTAAAGCTGCTGTCACCCCGGTCGAGGGGGGGAATTGCCACGAAGCAAACTACTGTCTGGAAACCCTTGCTGTGAGGAGAGTGTAATCCTCGTCCTTCTGTGCCTTAGACCGCCCGCCTCCCGCCTCCCGCCGCCAGACCCCAGCTCCATCACCGGGTCCGGCCGCCGAGCGGAGCGCGGCGCTGGTCGCTGCCATCAAACTACAACTCCCAGCATTCCCGGAGACGCATCCCGCGTCAATCACGCGCCAGGCGGCGCTTAAAGCTGCTGTCACCCCGGTCGAGGGGGGGAATTGCCACAAAGCAAACTACTGTCTGGAAACCCTTGCTGTGAGGAGAGTGTAATCCTCGTCATTCTGTGCCTTAGACCGCCCGCCTCCCGCCGCCAGACCCCAGCTCCATCACCGGGTCCGGCCGCCGAGCGGAGCGCGGCGCTGGTCGCTGCCTTCAAACTACAACTCCCAGCATTCCCGGAGACGCATCCCGCGTCAATCACGCGCCAGGCGGCGCTTAAAGCTGCTGTCACCACCGTCTCGCGGGACGCCGGGCGAAGCCCGGGCCAAGGGCGGGCCCGTTTCAGCCCGTTCCAGACCGACCCAGGCTGGGCTGGCCACCCCCCTTGCCCCTTGTTCTTCCGGTCATTGGCTTAAAGGTACTGTTTTCCACCCATTGACTTTGGACATTTTGATTATCCAACTGTGAGATTATAAACTGTTATAATCATGACTAGGGGTCTAAGAAGTAAAACAGCTCTTAAAGCTGCCTCATTTACAGGTCCTATTGATTTATTTATTTCTAAAACAACTGAGGCCATTAATCAGAACATTGCTGTCTTAGAACGTAGGGTCTCTCAGGACCTTGCGATTGCCCGGAGATCTACTTTGGGCCCCATAGCAACTGCCTTAACCCCATTGCCATCAGTCACCCCAATTCCAATTCTAATACAATCTGGCACCACAGCACAAGTTCATTCCATCCCTAGTGCTGTGGATTTATCAGCCACTAACCTGCCACTGGAATTGGATTTAACTGAGAACCTTGAGACAACCCCTGACCTTGAGCATATTCTATCTGAAGATCCGGTTCAGGATCTAGCACAAGCTAACAAACTTAGGGGGGTCAGAGAAGGCGCTGTCCCAAAGCATCCTGAAGAGCACAAAAAGGGGAATACTAAATCAAACCCCCATACTACCAGCAAAAAGAAAGGGCCAACTGTCCCATTATCCAAAAACGTCCCTCCCAGTAAAAATTCCGTTGTATCAGATCCATCTAGCCTACAATGCTCTACTTTGGTCAATGTCCTAGAAGGCGGCCCGAGTCCGCCGGACAGTGACACATCACAACTTCTTGCTAGCTTCAGGGACTTACTAAAACTCCACCTCCAACCCTTGGAGAAGAGTATCATGGCAATAGAAAAGCAACTTGCCATACTCCTCACTAAAATACCCAATCAGACCAGGGCGGGTATTACCAAAACTGGAGGGGTACCAGTAACAATCAATTCGGGGACCACACCGGTTAATCCACCCAGACCGCCGGTCACACCTAAAGTACAGGAAAAAACTAAAGAGCCTTTAACCACCTCATTACCTGCCCCAAACAAGAGTGCATCTTCCAAAACCAATGCCAAATCCACATCGCAACCTATACCTCAGTTACATTTAACCAGTCAACAAAACTCTATCCAACTCTCCCCTGCAGTTCTACCCCCAGCTGCTAATGTCACCGCAGCACAGGTGTCACTGCAGCCACCACAAGATAAACCCTCGGTCACTCAAAAATTACATCATACAGATGCTAAGAGGGGGCCTAGGCCTAAACGCCCAGTTCATCTCCCACCGGAGGTCTCCCCATTCACGGTAATTTTAACGGGAGTCCCGGAACTTCCAGCAGGTACCGATGAACCCTCCTGGTCCCTTTTGAATAAAATTCTTTAATGGCTTAGCATCAACAGGCCATTACAGCCTACTAATACCTGTAGAATATCTTCTGTCCGTAGGGTCCCTTGGGTGGGGGCGAGTCCCAAGAGTATTCAGGGGGATTGCGTCATTGTTACCTGCGAAGACGCATCCTCAGTGAATCATATCTGTTCATGGCCAGAGTTGGAGAAGAAAGGGGGAATCGATACCCAGCGGCTCTCCTTTTTCTATCCACCAGTATTCAATTTTCATGCTCCAATATTAGCCCCCAATTGGGTTATCCCCCAAGAACAACCATGGAATTATGGAGGCCCCTGGATGACACAAAAGAGCAGGAATAGGGATTGGCTACCCCGTCCCTGGTACCCCAATAAAGGCCAACCTATGGGGAACGGATGGCAAGGTATCCATACTAGCAACAGATTTGACTGTCTGGAGATGGTCGACTGACTTGGTGCCCCATTACCCTCTAGCCAGCCTACCACCAAACAGTTTGGGTCCCCTTATGCTCGCAAGGTATCTGCCGATGATAGAGTTACGGCATCCTGTATGTCGGACTGTGTACCCGCCGTTGAACGGGCGGGCAGACGATATGATACGGTAAAAGAGGGAAGCCCCACAGAACCTTCTCCATTTTATACTATTACCAGTAACAATCCAACCACCCATTCTTGTAAAGGTGCCCATTGTATTAGTCCTGATGTGAGTACATCCTTTGACGCCCCCAGTCCAGGCTTAGTTGCGAGTACCCTGGAAGTTAGTTCAACCATACCCTGTGTTACCCAGCCGGTGACGGCCATTCATGATACCATCAAGTCTGCCGGTCTTACCCTTATCTCCTGGAACATCGCTGGTATTGCAGGGAAATTAGACTCACCCTTTTGGTCCAGGTTTATTGGGGAAGGATTTGACTTAATCCTCCTCCAGGAAACCTGGTGCCTGGAACATATTAATATTGAAGGATATTCATCCCATTGCCTTAAAGCAGAGGTATTCAAACTTTTCCAGGTTGAGCCCCCCCCAGCTGAATTCCCCCAGATGTTGGGCCCCCCACCACCCGACCGAAACCTCGGGAATTCGGCACACCACATGATCGACTGCAACGCGCACACCACGGGCCATATCCGGCAAACAATGCTCAACACAACAAGAGCGCCTAGCAAACTGCAGGCCTGTGAGTGGGTGTGGCGAAACGACAGAGGCGTACTACACAGCTCAAAACACAATCCTCCAAGGCAAAGGAAGTCATCACAACCCTCCCCATCCATCATCTCCCCCACCGTTCATTCCTTCCCTCCATCTGTGCTCCATCCACATCCAAACCCCTTCAACCACTTTCAAACCCATCCACCATCCATCATCTCACCCATCCATCCCCTCACCCATCCATCCATCCCTTCACCCAATCCATCCCCTCACCAATCCATCCACTCTTCCACCCATCCATCCATCCACCCACTCATCCATCCAACCACTCACCCCTTCACCCAAGCTATCCTCCCACTCATCCATCCACTCCTCCATTCATCCATCCACTCCTCCATTCATCCATCCACTCCTCCACCCATCCATCCACTCCTCCACCCATCCATCCACTCACTCATCCATCCAACCACCCACCCTCTCACCCATCCAGCCATCCCCCCACCCACTCATCCATCCACCCAGTCACTCATCCGTCCACCCACTCAACCCCTCACTCATCCATCCACCCACCCATCCCTCGCGCTCTCCACTCTCCCCCCACTCATGCATGCACTCTCTCACCCATCCATCTCCATGCTCCTCTCCTCACCCATCTATGCACACACCTGCCCATCCACTCTGCCAATCATTCATCCATGTCCTCACTCATCCATCCATCCATCCTCCCCCTCTCTCTCCATTCCCCCCTCACCCAGCCATCCCTCCATCCACCCTTCACCCATCCACCCACTCATCCACCCACTCATCCATCCACTCATCCACTCATGAATCCATCCATTGACCTCTCACCCACCCCTTCACTCCTCCATCCATCCCCCGTCCATCCACCCTCCTCAATCACCCATCCATCCCCACATCCACCCCTTCACTCATCCATCCGTTCATTCATTCACCCCTTCACCCATCAATACATCAATCCATCCATCCATCACCTCTCTCATCCATCCACCCACCGACTCGTCCAGCATCGACCTCCCCATCGATCAATCCACCATTTCACTGATCCATCCATCCCTCCACCCATCCATCTACCCTTCCAACCATACACACATCCATCCACTCCCATCCATCCATCCTCTCTCCCACCATCCATCCACCCCTTCACCCATCCATCCATACCCTCACTCATCCATCCACCCCACCACCCATACATCCACCATGTCACCCACACATCCACCATTCCACCCATCACTCCACCCATACATCCACCACTCCACCCATACATCTATTCACCCACATGGCAACATAACGGACGTCTGGTGGCCGGCTCCACCCGACATCCCTCACACATTTGATGATTCAAATTCGAATCTGCAGACCAACATCCCTAAACACAGACACTTCGGTGCCCCACACAAAGATCCTCATGAGTTGATGACCGCAGACCAGAGCCCACCTTCCCGATTCATGGCCCAAACCCGGATTCCAACCTCTCCCTCTCTTCCCAAAATAACTGAAGGACTCCCGCCCCCACCCCCTCCCCCTCACTCCCACCCCCCTTGAAAGGCTGGGGCCCTGGGCCAGAGCCCACCCCGCCCGTGCCTCAAACCCTCTAGGGCAGTGGTTCCCAAACTTTTTCAACCAGCGGCTCCCTTGACATATGGGCCTTTGGCTGCGGCTCCCCACTATGTTACATTTTTTTGGCTGTTGCGGTGATACTTATCCGGCCTCTGGAGTACTTTAATTTTTCTCTCTGAAAATTATTGGGATGAAGGTATTATAATCATAGATGTTATCCCCGGTATACTATGTCAGTAAAACCGAATGACCCACAGTGCAAAGAGATGTCAAAAAGTCACTGCTGTTAAATATGACGGAGATCTTCCAGATCAAGGAAAGGAAATTGATTTTACTTTAAATACCACTAGAATATATTAAAAGCTTTCCTACAATCAACAGGGTTTCAAAACATGCTGTGCTTTTGCATAAAGATGGCATGGAAAAACAGGATAAATGTAGAGAAAGATGTGGTAGATAGATTTTGTAAATACAGTGCATAATGAGACAAAGAGAGACTAATTCAAAGTTAGTAAAAAAGTGGTTGATGAAAAAGGTGGGACAGGATGTGCAAAAAATGAAGAATAGTAGGGTGGATTGTGTAAGATGATTGGGTGAATTTAAAGTCAGGATGAGTAGGGGTAGGATTATCCTAGTTCAAGGTCCTTATAAAATAGTAGGGATGAGACAATTACTTGGAATTGGAAATGCGCAGAAGGAAAATGGGAATGAGGGTGCAGTTATTAAAATGAAAGAAGATAATTGTATTAAGGTCGCATAGCTGAAGGACTCTGATTGCAAGGGAGGTGTAAGGGAGGCACCAGGGTCGAACATTGTGTTGGAGATTATGGAGCAGAGAATGCTGAAGCAGTGTTCAGTGGTATATAGAGAGTTACACCAAATGGGTGCAGCCTGACACTATGTGCTTGCTTCTCAAAGCTTTTGTTTCAGAAAAGGAACAAAGTGCTTACTATAAAATTGAGTGAAAGTGCCTGACTTTCAACGGACTTCTTGAGGAAAGCCCCTCTGCTCTTCTCGCCACATACTTTTTGCCTAAATGTCACAATATTGTTTCAATAGTTACTAGGTAACTTAAGCCACAGAAGCTAGCACTGTCACCTCTCTGAGTGCCAGAGGTAGAGGAGTCTCAGAGAAGGTCTGCGCTCACCTCTGCAGGTAGAGAGGTAAGCCCGCTCTCGTTTTTACCTGCATATTCAGAGAGAGTTTATTGGCGCCTCTGTCCCCGCTCTATCTGTTCTCCTCTCAAGTTCTCTGTATAGCACACTCTGCTGATCCTCACGGGACAGACACTTCAATTACATCAAAGCAGCCTGGTGTTCTTTTCACGTCTCCTGCTCCACGTGTCATCAGGGTGCCGTCTCGTGCCCCTATCACTTCTAAATACGGTATGCCTTTATCTACAAGTCTTTTGTACACACTTTAGCCTAATCGTAGCACTATAAAATTACAATACATGCTTCTGTTCTTTTACCGAAAACTATCTTGGTGTGCATCTGTTCACGGCGCCCCTGGCTTGCATTCACGGCGCACAGATTGGGAATTGCTGCTCTAGGGAAACCTTCTCTCCCTTCTGGGAAGAGCTCTCCCAGGAGGGGGCCAATTCACGGAGTCGACAGCTTCAGCTACAGTGGAAGGCAAGGGGTCTCCTCTGCTAAAGCTGAAAGCATGTCTGTTTGTTTGCTTTCGTTTTTAACATAGGAGACTCCTTGCCTGCACTGCAGCCGAAGCTGTTAACTCCATGAATTGGCCCCCTCCTGGGAGAATCACCCAGACAAAGGAACGGGCACAAAGGGAAGATCGGAGTGGAGCGCGCGCCCCCCCTGGGATGGTGCCGGGCCCCCCCAGGGGTGCGCGCCCCACGGTTTGAAGAACACTGCCTTAAAGCTACCAAATCCAGCTCAGGTAGGGCTAAGGGGGGTCTTCTGTTGCTCCTGTCCAACAAGTTGAATAACTGTGTAGTTAGAAGCAGTTCGACTGTGGGAACCCACAGCCAGGTAGTGAGGGTCGAGTGCAGTAAGGGAATCGATTTGGTTATAGTAAATTTCTATAACAATATCTTTGATGCCTCTAGAGGGAACATCTTATTCCCCCTTGAAAAGGAAATTGTAAGGCTTATGGGCATTTCGAACAGAAAGGCAGAGGTTATATGGGCAGGGGACTTTAACCTACAGCCATGCCATTTGTCCAATGGGAATTCCTGTGGTCTTGGAACAGTAATGTCTAACCAATGGGGGGGACTGGGAGAGAGGGAGGATTTCCTCCACTTCCCACACTGTCATTATGGCTCAACACTTAACAAAATGTTAACTAAGCTAGACCTGTACCTGTTAAACTGTAACAAAAACATCCAGGCAGTTACGTGTCCTACCTTTACAGGAAGGGATGCTGGGTCATTTATAGATCATATCTTGCTGTCTAGTACCGGAGACTTCTCCAACCTATATATTAAAGAAGAAAGTCTCAGTGACCGCAACAGTATTTGTATTACCCTCCTGGGTCACGGTACATTACCAGTGTCAGGAGAAAAGTGCTCCACTGACTTAGTACCCATTAGACCAAATGGTCTAAGGATCAGATGGTCTGGAACTAATTCCACGGCCAAACAGAAGGAGGTTATAACTAGCTGTAAAACCCAAATCAGCTATTGTTTAAACAATGTAATTAACCCTGATTCCCTGTTGTCACATTTTTTTTTTCACAACCAATTTTATTGAGCATAAGAGTATCAAGGATGTGGTATCTTCACACACCAAGATCACCACAACAGTATCAATGCAATGATGACATATACAGTAATGAATGCAGCAAGTGCCAATGAAGCTCAGCTTTAAAGATGCCCTAGCAGCCTACCCTAAACCCCAACTACACCCCCCCCGTACCCAACACCCCCCCCCCCCACCACACGTGTACAGAAAGCAACACAAAGAAGATGTACAAAGAAGAAGCAGGTATAGCGCAGCCAGGGCTCTGCCACTCGAGGCCAGAAGTGTCACCGCGATCAAATGTCCTCCTCCTGCTCCGCTGGGGGATCCAAGGACAGGCCACGGTAGTCGGCCCACCGCTTCCAGATCTTGAAATGTTTGCGTGGGCAGCCCCGCGCCTCAAAGACTGGGTTTTCAAGGCCCATGAACTAGTCTAACCCAGCCTTCCATGCAGACAGAGGGGGGGCCCTCACAGACTTCCATGCCCGAGCCAGGTCACGCTTGGCCACCACCAGACCCAGGAGCAACAGATGGCGCTTATACACGTTGCCCCCAACCCCTTCCATGACATGCAGCAGGCCCAGCCGGTGGGTACGAGGAAGATCCCAACCCAGGACCTCAGCCAGGCAACTCCACACGCCCCTCCAGAATCCAGCCAGGCGACCACACGACCACACCGTATGTATCAGGGAGCCAGGCACTTCCCCACAGCGCAGGCACTCCGGTGACGCAATCAAGCCAGCCTTCCACAGACGTTCACGTGTATAATAGGCACGGTGCAAGTATTTGAATTGTATCAGGCGGAGCCGAACCGCAATAGCGGTGCCGCGCGGGGACTCCAGCGCCTCCCTCCAATCGTCCTCATCAAGGGCGCCCACGTCCACCTCCCACGCCTCCCGAAGGGAGCAGAGAGTGGAGGAGCAGTGAATAACAAGTGACTGATAGATCCTAGAGACCTTCTTGTCACCCAAGTCTCCCATAAACACTTTCGCCTCTAGCGGGCTGAACTCCGGCAGGGAGTCAAGACCGGCAATGCTCGGGGCAAGGGCATGCCGCAGCTGGAGGTAGCGGAAGAACTGGGACTGAGGCATCTGGAACTCCGCGCGGAGTTCCTCAAAGGACTTGAGGGTGGTACCCGACACGACCTGGCCCAGTTGTGTAATTCCAATAGCCTCCCAACCCTCAAACCCGGCCAGGGCCGCCAGTTCCGGGAGCATGCCATTGTGCCACAGCGGCGTTTCAGCTGTTAATTTGCCCCACCAACCCATGCGGCGCAGAGATTGCCGCCACACCGTAAATACCACCTTAGTGACCGACGGCAACCCACGGCGTATACGAGCCGAATAGAGAATAGTGTGGAGCGTGCGATCTCCCATGAGAAGTCTCTCCAGGGCATAGGCCGGGTCACTCCTATCTCCATACCACCATTCATTGAGGACAAGTAGGTGCGACGCTTGGTAGTAGGAGAGGAGGTCGGATGTGGCCAAACCACCACAGTACGTGGACAGAAAGCACGTCCTCAAGGCTACCCTGGCTGCACCGCCATCCCACAGGAAGCGGCTCAGCACAGAGTTCACCTGGCGGAACCACTCCATGCCAATAGGGTGCGGGAAGTTTTGGAGTTGGTACAGCAGCCTCGGCAGTGCCACCATCTTAAAGATGGCCGACCTCCCAAAGATCGTGAGGGGCATCCTGGACCAGGTTTTAACATCCGTCTGGACCCGTTCCCACACCGGCAAGACGCTGCGTGTCCAGGCCACGGCCCGCGAGGTCGAGAGGAAGACGCCCAGATACTTCAGGCCATCTGTCGCCACACGCAAGTCGGCGGCCCATGGGTCGGCAACTACTCCGCCACCCAAAAGCCACAGGGTCGATTTGGTCAGGTTAAGGTGAAGCCCAGAGACCTCGCCAAACCCCCGCATGATCTCCAAAACCCGGGGACCCGAGCGCCGCAGATCAGTGAGGAACAGGAGGACGTCGTCTGCATATAGTGCAATCCTATCCGCCAGGTCATCGTTCCAGACAAAGCCACGTAGTTGGGCATCCGTTCGTATTCGCGACGCCAGGGGCTTCATGGCCAGGGCGAACAGGTAGGGGGACAGCGGGCAACCCTGTTGAGTACCACGTCCGATTTGAAAGCGCCCAGAGACCGCGCCGGCCACGCGGACCGACGCCGTAACATTAGTGTAGAGGAGACGAATATACGACAGGAAGACAGGCCCTAGGTTGCCTGTTGTCACATTTTAACACTATCAATACTACTATCGAAGGTATTTTTACTAGGGCTCCCTCATCCAATAGAGGTATGAAGCAGGGGTGGTTTGACAAACCTTGCATGCTTGCCCTCCGGGAACTAAAGAAGGCATTAGGTACCAAACCACGAGACAGTGATGGAATAAAATATCTTAGGGCCAACTATAAAATGGCAATTACCAACAGAAAAAAGCTCCTACAGAGTGAGGCATGGGATAAGCTAAATGAAGCAGCAGAGACCAAAAACTGCAAACTATATTGGGAAACAATTAACAGCCCTTTTCTCAATAAAGACGACATCCCGGAATTAACTTCTTATGTTGCATGTAATGATTGGATTACCCACTTTACCAACATCTTCAACCCGGAAGGGATACCCCTAGAGGTATCAACTATTGAGGCTACATCTTGGATACCCCTACCTATGGGAGTAACACTGGAGGAAGGCTATGAAGGGCTTTCCAATAGTAAAGGAGGAAAAGCTCCAGGCCCGGATGGGGTTCCGATTGACCTGTTAAAAGCAGAACCGCATCTGTGGGTCCCCATCCTGGTGAGGATCTTTAATTGCGCGGCAGAAGATAATTTCCCTCCTTCTTGGGGCCAATCAGTTATAATTCCCTTATTCAAGAAAGGCAGCAAATCTGAGGCCTCCAACTACCGCCCGATTTCTCTGCTGGATGCCTCAGTGAAGGTTATGAGTAGGATTCTGCTTAAAAGGTTAGAAACCTGGGCAACTGATTCGAATATTTTAACCAAAGTGCAATATGGTTTCCGGAAAGGTATGGGCACTCTGGAACAATGTGTAAATTTGGACCTTATTATTAACAAATATACTGTGGCCAAAAATGGCAACCTTTTTTTATGTTTTGCTGATTTGAGCAGCGCGTTTGATTTAGTTAATCATGCTATTCTTTGGGAGGTTTTGCTAGAGTCTGGGGCACCGAAGGAAATTGTCCACTATTTAGCCAGGCTTTACGAAAAACTTTCCTGTAAGGTCCGTTATGGCACCCTAGGCGAATGTACCCCATTTTTCAAAGTTTCACAGGGAATTCGCCAGGGATGCGTTTTGGCCCATCTTTTATTTTCCCTTTTTATTAATGGCGTTGACCGTACCCTGGTTGATATTCCCGCGGATTCCCCTTTGATTAGAGGAAAACCTGTCCCACTTTTACTTTATGCGGACGAAGCTGTTCTTTTATCCCGCACACAGATAGGCCTCCAGCGCTTAATTGATAGTTTTATGTCGTTCATCCAAAATAGGAGGCTCTGTGTGAACAAATCCAAGACGTATGTTATGTCATGCGGGCAGGCTGCAAACAAGATGAAGCATAGTTTCTTCCTGGATAAAGATAAAATGACACACGTTAAAACTTTTTGTTATTTGGGAATCACTTATAACAACAGTGGGTCTTGGACTTCCGAATTTGATAACATTAGTCTGAAAATGCTGCGGACCACTAGCAGCATATTCCGATTTGCCACTAAACTTGGATCGAGAAGCATCCCAGATATGATCAACATATATAACGTTCGCTGTGTCTCTTCTGCACTGTATGGGGCAGGTGTATGGGGCCATAGCGAAGGCCCATCGCTCCAAACTGATGAAAATAAGTTTTTAAAGAGACTGTTATGTGTTCCTTCTTCCGCCTCTGTACAATTGATCCATGACGAGGTAGGGATCGAGTTTATATCTGACTTAGCAGCCGTTCGGCCACTCTTATTGTGGCGTTCTATTTGGGCTAAGCCAGAGACTCGATTCACTCAAGAGATTATTCTTGATTGTATAGGTTTGGACCACTCATCACGTATACAGTGGATGAGATACATTCATTTCTGGTATAACCTTTTATTTGATATCGATGTCTTTCTTGATCCAGAGCAGGCAGCCGCCATTCCCAAAAAAGAAATTAAGTTAACGTTTTTAAACTTCAAAAAGGCAGAGCGAGACAAAGTGCACGGTAAGCTAGCCACCGTGAAGTTCTATAAGGACCTGAATCTAACTCCGGGGCTTCAATCTTACCTTGTGAACGTGACTCGTCCATCTCACCAATTTGTATTAACCCGTGTCAGATTGGGCACCGTACACCATCTTGTTGCGTTCCGAAACCAGAAAGTCAGATCTGAGACTCCCTGCCCGTGCGACAGTACTTCACGCCAGAGCTGTTGCCATTTTTTACTTTTCTGTAAATTTTATCATTTCCTTAGGGTAAAATACCTTAAGCCCATTTTTATAAAGTATAACACTCGATCCACAAAGACCGCATTGATATTACTATCCTCATTGGAGAGTGTGGATATTTGCTTTTTTGTGGCTACCTATATTTTGAAATGTACAGCTGCCAGGAAAAGTATAGTGCTGTAACCCCCATATACTTACCTGTCTGTACTGAACGACCTGTATATGTTGTATATAAAATATTTTTAACATTATATTATGTTAGTCTTATGCTCTCCTTGAGACGTACAGCTGCCAGGAAATGTATAGTGCTGCTATTATTTTATACATTCCTGTCTGTACATAAAAGTTTTATAATAGTTTTGTAAATGTGGAATGATCATTCATGTTTTATGTCCACAGTATGTATTGTATGGTCCTTCTTTATACTCCTAATGTATCTTTTCATGCCCATTTGATCGGTCCGGATTTTGTTTTGTTTCAACGTACAGCTGCCAGGAAACTCCACCTGTTGTGATAAATATATTGATTTCCTGTCTGTACACATATGATCCTTTTGTATATACCTTCATATTGCTTATATTTTTAAACTATTAACTGTTGCCCACTAACTTTTGCACATGTCTCCTATTCCCCTTTTTTTGCACTACTCATGTGAATATTGTGTATTATTTTGTACATATAAGGTTTTGTATTTTAATGTTGCTTGTATGATTTGTATTTCAAATTGAATAAAAGCTTATGAATTGAATTGAATGAATTGAGTGTTCCTGTCGGCAATGAGAATTGGGACTTAATGTAGGGGAAACTTGTCATAAACCAATTGGATTTTATTGCAGAAGAATTCTGAAAGTTCTCCACACATTGTTGCCAATGGAATCAGGGTATTATGCAAAGCAGTAGAAGACAGGAAAGAGTTCACCACTTTAAAAAGTGTGTGAGGTTTAATAGCAACAGTAGTAATAGAAAATGAAATAATATATTTAAGTGCCTTGCGTACCAAACTCTGTAAGTAAGAGTGCTTTTTTGTAGGCTACTTTTATGTCAGTGTCATAAGATTTCCTCCATCTACATTCAAGGATTTTACAGTGTAAGCTCTGTTTTTTTTGGCTCATGAGTAAACCAGGGTGCCGACAGAGTCAATCTCCATTAGGATACCAATTTTAGAGGAGCAATGCGATCAAGGGCTGAAGTTAGCCAGTCATTTACATTAGCCGGGTCAGGGCCTACTGCACCTAGAAAATTCAAGCAGACTAGCCTGAAGAGCTTCAGAGAAAAGGGATTCAGATAGTTGCCTTCCTAGCCTAAAGATTTCTGCAAGGGGGTTGGTGTTTCTTAGAGCAGGGCCAGAGCATTGTAAAAGGTACTAGGAAGTGATCTGGCCATGCTAATGGAAGAATCGGGTCCAGTTCAATGGTTAGAGATTGGGAGAAAATATGGTCAAGTGTATGACCGGCTGATGAGCTTCATACCTGAGCCCCCTGCCTCCGCTCAGTATGCACACATTAATTGGCTACCCCTGAGAGAGGAATGGAGTGACACCTCTGCCCGTTGATAAAAGCAGTGGCGTCACTAGGGGGGTGCGGGGGGTGCGGTCCGCACCGGGTGACACCCTCACATGGGGGTGACACCATCTGGTTATTGTTACGCTGTGCAGGGGCGTAACAAACTCCCCTGCAGCCCCCAGTCTTCAGCACTTGAAGGGGCCCCCTTTGAGAAATTAATCCTTCCTGCCTGCGCCGGGCTTGGAGGACTCGTTCTGATTACGGATCAGTTGTGTATTTTTCTGTGTTCCCTCTGTCAGACTGTCAGCCCCGCCCAGCCTGCCTGGAACAAACATAGTTGCGAATCTTCGGCGCGGGCGGGGCTGCTCAGAAAGTCATTGAAAGAGGAAGTGCTTCCTGCTCTGTCTGGTCTCGTATTTCCCTGGAGCAGAAAGCCATTGAGCGCGAAACAAGGAATGACGAGGTTAAGTGTGCCTGCTGTTCACACTTATATTCAAAGACAGTTAGTGGTGCTGCCGCCTGCCTTTCCAGCGTTATACCCACCTGGAGGAGAACTGAATACGACTCTGCACCCACTCGAAAAAAGCATTGAAATGCTCCACTGCTGCAGTCCTGCCCAGGATGGTCACAAAACTTTCAAAGCTGGTGACGTCGCAGCTCAAGGGAAAGGAGCAGATAAACCGTGAGCATGAGGAATATTAGGCAACCAACTCCGATCTTTCTTTGTTACTTACGATGTGCATTTTAGTCATTGCATGCCAGGTTATCAAATCCGTGGCCTATTTTGGGAGCAGAGCAGAACACGAGTTAGCAGGTCACATTATTGGCCCGTTTTAGAATCCTAAGCACACAGGAAGTGCTCCAGTGACTGTGATTAGAAAGCCTGCACTTGATGGGGTCATGATAAACTTTCCACACAGCACCTGCTCGGGCCTCTACATGCCCCCCACCCCTCCACAATGGGAGGGTCCACGGCTGCGTCAGAGGCCTACACATGTTTGTTGAGTAGGCTGGGGCGCGACCTGTGCAGACGCTCCGCAAGGCCAGAGTTGGGCATGCACAGAATAAGGTAAGGTGAGTCCTTATTATTATAGGCTGTTCTACGTGCTGTAGCTGCTTGATGGCTGGCACTGTACCACCTGTATTTCTGCAACCACTACCTTAAATTGAGAATATCACCCTGAGAAGTTGCTGTTGGGAGCTGGATAGCAAGCCTCCCGCCTAAGGATGAGTATGCAGGAATAGCAAAATGCAAAGTAAAGGACAAAGTATTGGTTACAAAACCATGCATGTCTTTAGTTTTTCCTGTTCAACCCATCAAATATAAACCATGCAGTTGCAGATATGAGTGTCTAAGCGCATTAAATCAAATAGCAAATCAAGAATAGACTAATGTACCTATAGGGCTGTTTTTGAAAGGTCTATTGGTTGAGAGGGGAGGTGGTGCAGGCGGAGGGGAGATGGTGCAGGCGGAGGGGAGATGGTGCAGGCGGAGGGGAGATGGTGCAGGTGGAGGGGAGATGGTGCAGGTTGAGGGGGAGATGGTGCAGGCAGAGGGGAGATGGTGCAGGCAGAGGGGAAATGGTGCAGGTGGAGGGGAGATGGTGCAGGCAGAGGGGAGATGGTGCAGGCAGAGGGAGAGATGGAGCAGGCGGAGAGAGAGATGGTGGATGCAGAGGGAGAGATGGTGCAGGCAGAGGTAGAGATGGCTCAGGCGGAGGGGAGATGGTGTGGACAAAGGGAGAGATGGTGCAGGCAGAGGGGAGATGGTGCAGGCAGAGGGTGAGATGGTGCAGGCAGAGGATGAGATGGTGCAGGCGGAGGGTGAGATGGTGCAGGCAGAGGGGAGATGGTGCAGGCAGAGGGGAGATGGTGCAGGCAGAGGGTGAGATGGTGCAGGCGAGGGGAGATGGTGCGGACAAAGGGAGAGATGGTGCAGGCAGAGGGGAGATGGTGCGGACAAAGGGATCGATGGTGCAGGCAGAGGGGAGATGGTGCAGGCAGAGGGTGAGATGGTGCAGGCAGATGGTGGGATGGTGGATGCAGAGGGAGAGATGGTGCAGGCAGAGGTAGAGATGGTGCAGGCGGAGGGGAGCTGGTGTGGACAAAGGGAGAGATGGTGCAGGCAGAGGGGAGATGGTGCAGGCAGAGGGGAGATGGTGCAGGCAGCGGGTGAGATGGTGCAGGCAGAGGGTGAGATGGTGCAGGCAGAGGGTGAGATGGTGCAGGCGGAGGGTGAGATGGTGCAGGCGGAGGGGAGATGGTGCGGACAAAGGGAGAGATTGTGCAGGCAGAGGGTGAGATGGTGCATGCGAGGGGAGATGGTGCAGGCAGAGGGGAAATGGTGCAGGCAGAGGGGAAATGGTGCAGGCAGAGGGTGAGATGGTGCAGGCGAGGGGAGATGGTGCGGACAAAGGGAGAGATGGTGCAGGCAGAGGGGAGATGGTGCGGACAAAGGGATCGATGGTGCAGGCAGAGGGATCGATGGTGCAGACGAGGGAGATGGTGCAGGCAGAGGGGAGATGGTGCAGGCAGAGGGGAGATGGTGCAGGCAGAGGGGAGATGGTGCAGACAAAGGGAGAGATGGTGCAGGCAGAGGGGAGATGGTGCGGACAGAGGGTGAGATGGTGCAGGCAGAGGGTGAAATGGTGCAGGCAGAGGGTGAGATGGTGCAGGCAGAGGTTGAGATGGTGCTGCCAGAGGTTGAGATGGTCCATCCGGTAAGTTGTGAGGGGGTGACACCATGAGTTACCCGCACCGGGTGACACCAGCCCTAGTGACGCCACTGGATAAAAGGGAGGTAATGGATGCCCATCTGCCTCCAGGCACCCACTGGGCCGCTGGCGGCATCTGAACAAACTGGACGCAGCCCAAATCGGCCCCCAGGCTGCCAAAAAAAGCAGCTGCAACTTCGATACCAGCTCCTCGGCCATTGCCCTGGTGCCCTCCTTACCAATCCCACCCAGCTCACGCTGAGCTGAACATTTCCATATGTCATTAAAGACATGCAGACAAAAATAGTCTTTGCAAAAGAAGACGCACACACGAGGTACGAATAATTTAATAAGAGTAACGTAGAATAGCCAAGACGATAAGGAAAATGTATGCCCCTTAATATGAACAATTCTATTGCTAGATTGCCTGCTCTCTGCCCCGCCGAATCTCTGCCTGTTCTCTTCCATGCTGCATCCGTTCCTGCGTTCCGTCATGCTCCGTGGCATGCCTGCTTTCGGCCATGGTGCATCGTCTTGTCTGTCTCCTGCTGCATCGAGAGCCTGCTCTTGGTGCTGCTTCCCCGTGTCCCCGGGCTCACGCCTGCCTCTCTTCCCGCAGCCTGCTCGAGCCTCCAATGCTCATGTTGAGTTGACCCCTGGCAGCCGCCGGCCCTCTCCGCGCCGCCTCTTTTTCTCACACCTGCTGGACGTCCCACAGACCCTCCCTCCGGCACGCGCCGCTTCCCCGAGCCCGGAGCTCTATTAACAGCCTGTGCTGCGAGAGACCGGCACACGAAGGCTGCTCTCCGGAGCTCCGCCGATCCTGCCTCCGCCCGTGGTCCTGCCTGCCCCGGAGCCCATGGATCACCCACCGGATCATGCAGAGGTGGCCGGCGGGCTCGTGCCGGAGTCACCACAGCTGGAGAGCAGGGGCTCTGGAGAGGTGCTGATGTGCCAGGCGGTCAACCCCTGCCACGCCAACCACCGGGGCGAGCTGAGCGCTGGACAGCTCCTCATGTGGATCGACACGGCCGCCTGCCTGACCGGTGAGAGCTGCGCCCGAAGGGGGCGCTGCGCGCACTGTCCGCGGTACTACCTGGTGACCTACCCTCAAATCATATCCTGAACTCCTGACAGGCATTTTTGACAATGTGCTCATACACCCCATACTAGCACTCAGTGATAAATTTAATTATACATTGCCCGTTTTACTCCCACTTGCTATGCGCATCTAAAACTTCGCTTGCACGGTGATTCGTTTAACAAAGTTCGATACCATATGCAAAGCTCCTGTACGTTTAATGGCCCAGTGGTACGTTTAGTTTCATGCCGGTGCTACCGTTGAGAAGCTGACATTCCACCGTCACGATGACGCTGGCCGGTACAGACAAGTTTAATATGTTAATGATTATGGGGGGCGCAGTAACACTTTGAACCGCACGCTGACACGTTTCAAATTGCCGGCACGTTTCAAGACCGGCTGCTTATTTTAATGGCTTTATGATGCATTGAGGACATGGCGAGTCTGAGGGAGACCTGCTGAGGAGTTAAAGCTGCCAGCTGTAATGGGCCTGGTGTTTGTAGTGACACGCTGATATATTTGTAATTATATGCTAATAAACTTAGTGGTATGCGGAGACATTTAATCTCATGTCGCTACGCGTATCTAAATACAGATAGCCTTATAGAAATGCTGACATTTTTAATAACATGCTGATATGGTTAACTGAATGTTAACACGCTATTCTATTTGCAAACACTTTTTATGCCGAAACATATCTAGTGGTATAATACCCTCTTACTTAAAACAAGCATCGATGGGAAAGAAGCTTCGACTTCCAAAACATTTACTTTCTGTTGCTACCCTGCTGGCTGAAGCAGCGACAGGCGTGGCGAAGCTGCTGAAACTCCACGGGACATATTATCAACAGCGGCGATACAATTATTGCCTCTCTAGCTGCAGGAAACTGCCGCTAAAAGGGCGATAATGGGCTTGATAATATGCCCTTGTGAATTCCCATAGCAGCCCAGGTTAACACCAGAACCATTCACAAGCCCATTAATGCCGTTTTAGCTGCAGTTTCCTACCGCTAAATCAGCGATAATTTTATCGCCGTTCTTGATAATATGCCCCTGGATTTGGTTTCAGAAGTAATCCACTTCAGGTCTCCCCCACCACACACACACTCCCCCCCACCACACACTGTGTGAAGCTGCAGCTGCAAGCTATCTGCGTTTTCGAGCTTCTGCGGGCCACGCAATGCTGACAGAGCTATCTTTATAGCCAATAGGAGGGAACGAAGTGAACAATTGTGCAGGTCAAACATATTGGACAAACCCAATCTGATTATGATTGAAAGATTGGAGTCTGTGGTTATCCCTGTTTCCCACTTGGCTGTGTTGTTTGGTGGCGGGCCTCGTTGCTGAGGCCATAATATTAATTGGTCGTGTTTGACCCATTAGCTGCATATGAATATATCTATTTCTGATGTTTATTTATTTGTGATTAGAGATCTTTGTTTATTTGACCACTTTAGGTATCGTCCATTTCAGTATGAATCAAAGTCAGATACATTTTGATACTTGAATAAGATTGGTGTATTATCTGCATAACAGCAATAGTTGAAATTGAAGCAGGAGAGTAGGTCGGGTGGAGAGCGAAGGCAAGAGTTACAGATGAAGTAGAACTGTTAGGTGCGTTAGTTGTGAATTGAATGGAGCTGACCTGAAGGGATAAAGTGAGATGGTGATGATCCATCTGGTAGGAACGGTGCAGTCGGCTTCAGTTCTCTCCTTGTTTGTATCCAAGTCTCTGCAGAAGATTGGGGTGATGAATAGTATCAAAAGCGAGGAAGAGTTCAAGTATAAGCATGTTGGTACTCCAATGCAGATATTTGTCTCAAAGCAGACCTTTCTATCTTTTTGACTAAAAGAGCCTGTTATTGGCCAGATGTAAGAAGAATCTCTTGTTTCAAGGCTCGTTTGGTTTAGGACATCTAGAGTTCCTTTGTGCAGATGCCTGTATTCAAAGAGTTGTTGACCCTTCCGGCTGGATTGGCTACAGAGCATCCAAGAGGACATTGGTCTGTTGGTGATTCTGCTTGTCTACAAATGTTTGCAGCATTGGTGGAGTCTTCTGTGGTCAGGAAGTTAAAGGCGATTAACTGTAGTTGTTTTCATGTTTTATTATCTGGTGAACTGAGCAATGCTGCTAGGAGTGTGGTTGAACTGCGGGACGGTAAGGAGGGAGAAGGTCACTGGTGGGTAGGAAGTAATTTGGGTGTGATTTGCAATCAGCAAGCGTCAGTGATGAGGAAGCCTTTTGCGTTGTTGCTATGGAACCAAGATGTCCTGAGGTACTACCACTTTAGGTTTTGCAAATGAATAACCCTTTTCCCCTGAACTTTTCTTAAAGGGATGTTTGTGACCTTTAGGCTCCTCATTAGGTATACAGATCGCTCAACAGCTCCCCCTAATCAGATCTCCTTTCCTGTGGAGTGGCTCTTGGCCACTGTCAGCTCTCCAGAATATAGGGCAGATCTATCTGAAGCAAGGCAGACATCCGGTATTGTGGTTTTGTTAACTTTACTTGCTCCATCAGCTTTCCTTGTTACCCTCTCCAGAAGAAAAGAAAGTTAAGCATCCACATTGCTCACCATACACAGGCTGTGGGACGACTATTGACAAATGTGTGCATGGAAATAATGTATATTTAGACCAATGTTTGACTAAACATTGAGATGCACCTATGCACTTGTTTAGTATCCACAAAATATCACATTTACAAGAGTCAAATAAACATGTACAGAGTGAACAGACCACAAGAGAAGCCACATTTATTTAGGAAAACATAATATTCCCGTAATATGCTGTTGGAATGGGAATGTCCCCTGCGAGGTATGCTGTCATGTTGCCCTATCCTGAATGCAAAACTGTAAATATCTGTTTTCCCAGATTTTGGTTCTAGCCTCAATCTCATCTAGTGCATAGAAGCCTATGCTGTCCCTTAATATGACTGAGGTCCTGGACCTGTCCTGTGCCCTGAGGGGGCACACCAAGCATGCCCTAATTTTGCTGACAGCGGACTACTGGCTTGTCCTCGTTTCAGGGTTGAACTGGGACAGAAAATAAGACCGGGCATCAAAATAAATGTGGCCCCCATTCCTACATTAGATATATCTTTTTTCAAAGTGGCCTGTATTTGCAAATTGGGGCAGTTTTGAACTTGTAAAAACATGCTGTACAAGTATTTTTAAATATATCGACGACTGCATGAATTCAAATTTGCTGCAAGAAATGTTTGTTTTAATATCCGGGAAATCAACAATAAAAACTGGCCCTGTAGACCACAAACAACCAAAAAACAAGCTCACAAACTGATCCTTCAGAGCAGCCCATCAGGCACTGCCTGGTTGCCCTGTGGGCCAGTCAGACCCTGCACCGGTTTAGCATATAGATCGATGGTGCAGCATACTGTGTTTTTTGTCATGGCAAGAATTTTTTTATCAGTGTCACTGGATTAGAGACCCACTTGTGTAAAGTTCTGCTTCAATGTGCTAATCCTAATTCTTGTGTTCACATTTCAAACTTAATTTGTGCACATTTATGTAGGTGTTCAGTGACTCCTAGAAGGGCAGATTCTGTACTGTGCTCAGCTCTGAAACCTGACTGGGAAAGATGGTGGGCATTTTTTGCTTCCACGTATGCAGTGATTTGAGTGTTAATGTGCTTCTCCAAAATTTGTGAGAAAATAGGCAGTAAAGAAATAGGTCATTAATTGGCCTAGTTAGATGGATCTTTTTTTAAGCAGGGACAGCACCATGTCATGCTTCCAGGCCTTGGGAAGGGGCCCCTCATACAGGGAGGAGTTAAGAAGATCAACTATCAGAGACAGAAGGTGAGGACTCAGAGAACTGAGCTTGGATGGTGGAAGATGATCTAGTGGGGAACCTGATTTAAAGAACTGCAATAAATCCAGAAAACGAGATGAGTCCAAGGGGAACAAGGATTGTAGTGGAGCTGATGACCGAGTCATATTCAGGGGACTTGTTTCCCTGGAGAGAGAAGGAATAAAGTTGGAGCGGAGACTAGTATCACCAGACTGGTTTTCATCAGTTTGCGCTGCATCCAAGGTAAGGCAAATGTTTGTTACTTTCTCAACAAACGTCTGCCAGCTCTTTGCATTGGACCTGCAAGAGAGAGAGAGGAGGGGGCAGGGAGAAGTGGTGTTTCTGAGGCCTGACAGGTCTTGGACCACTTTGAATAGGGTTTTTGGACGGTTTTGTGCTTTTAGTGTCTTGTGGCTTGTGTGAGACGTAATATGTGCATGAGTGTGCCAGCATAATGGAGTCCTGTGGGTTCCATTTTGGAAACCCCTAACCAGCTCCTGTGCACAATATGGAGGTGCAATTGTTTTTGAAGATGAATTGAAGTGTTCTGCAGACATTCCTGAAGCTGGAGGGAGCATAACTAGAAAATGAAGTGGGAACAGAGAATACTAGGCTCCTTCAGAAATTCACAGAGGCCCGTTTGCTGAAAGGAGTTGCTGATAAGTCTTCCTGCAGCACTGCTATTTGGAAGATGGCGGGGTGAAGTTTGGGACTGAAGTCTCTTGTTCATTGTGGAAAGGATCTCTTAGGTGAGCCAGACGTTTCTATTTCCATGATCATTGTATAGTGTGGCGACTGATAAGCTGGGTATGGAAAGCCCTCTTTGTGCCTCTGTTGTGGGTATTCCTGTCTGGGGAGTACCATGCTATGAGAAGCATCGCTCTGCTCTGCAGCATACTTTGATAACCGCTGTGTATCCTGAGCTGGTTTGTGACTGGAAGTCAGCCTCCCTAAAGTATTGTCTAACTGGAAAAAGCTGTATCTCTGAACTTAGGAGCCTGGAAGCCAGCCTGCCTACTGAGAGAGGAAAAGATCCAACCAGAACTTGGTGCTGAGTGTCTTTCCAGGGGAAGGGAGACGACTCAGAGAAATTGGTGAACCAAAAGTATGGGCGCAGTCTCTCCCGAAGTAAAGTGCCAAGTGGGAATCTGGGATTGGCGGCTAACTCTATCCCTATCCAACAAGAATGATTGCGGCTGAATCCTTTGAAGCCAAGACCTGTGCCTTCCAGCACCGCTGCCAGCCTGCCTCTGTGTCCCCGTCTACATAGCTTCCCATCTGCTGCTCAACACCACGTGACCAAGAAGTGGGTTGAAGCTGTCGTCAGCCCCCGCCAGTGACAGTATCTGCATTCCTCGAAGGACTCCAAGCTACTTCTCTGGTAACCCCACACTACCTCCCTGAGAAGCTTGTGACTGCTTTCCATCGCTACTACTGAGACCCAAGTGCTGAAAGGGATGTACGTGACCCAATTTGCACAGCCACAATAGGATGGATTCCTGGGCATTGGAGGAAATTAACCCCAGCCTCCAAGGCTGAGACCCATTAGCTCACACTTGCCCCATTACCATGGTCTGGCAGGTCCTCTAATAGAAAGGATATGTATTCAAACTGATCAACTATGCATTGTGTGTCTCGTAACTGTATATAGTCACTGCAATTCACTTAATACTAAATTTTCAGTGGAAGACCAGGGCATAATGGGTGCAGATAGGAACGGTGCAAGAGTCAGGGGCGTAACACAGGCGCCCACAGCCCCCGAGCTGCAGGGGACCCCCTCAGGTTGTGTGTGATCCGTCGCGCTGAGTAGAGTTGCGCTGCATGAGCCTGCACCCCGGTGGCCGGCACACTTGCGCTGTTCTTATTTATCTTGTATTCATGTTTGCATGAAGTAAATACTGCAGTTTGCATCTCTTTCCTGGAATGCACTCTGCACCGTCAAAGTTACGGAGTTTGAATAGGCACGCGCCGCAAGACGTCACGTGACGTCCTGCTGTCACGTGTCACCGGCTGCAGTTAAGCTTGTGGGAGGCCGGCAAATCATGGAAGCGCTGGGCTACTCGGCGGTACATTGAAATGAATTGACCCCTCGACCTCCGTACCTAACCCCACGGACCCCCGGTGGCCGATGGAGCTCACACTGTACAGCTCAGCTGTTCCGCCTGCTGAGTGTGATAGACTCGTAAACCAGAATTGCCGTGGCTCACAGGTAAGGGTCAGTGAGACAGTGCCAGACTTACTCCGCATTTAAATGTTAATCTAATTTGCTTGTAAATAAAGTGCTTAGCGCGATCACCTACCTGCTGGACAGTGTAGTTTTGCCCTTGTTTTGCCTAGTGTTGCCCTTGTCACTGAGCACACGGGAACTGGGGGTTTTGTGGTTCTGTAATTCTCAAACCTGATTCCATTTTAGTCTTGCCCTCACGTACGCCAGTGAAGTAGGCCCAACGAACAAGTGGCCTTGCCTTCTGAGTTCGTGCATATATTAATTTGGGTTTTTCTGACTCTGAATGAACTGCAGAGAGAGTAACCCTTTTCACCTGAAACTGACCTTTTGCGGAACCAGTTTCACTAGCTGATCGTTGTCTGAGTTTTCAATCACTGTTCAGGACCTCGTTAACCTTTAGTTTCCTTGCACATATCTTATCCTAAACAATATCTAAATTGTTTCTTTCCTTAAGACTTTCTTTTCTAAACATAGGTTTTTGCCATGTGTCGTGACTGCCATCTGGTGTTACTTTTTATGTAGGCCTCAGAAGTTAGTCTGTGAGCAAAGCAGTCTGACCTATTGTGAATCATATATATATACATTAACCAAGGATTTCTTCGTGCACTGGAGTTAATTTCAGAAGCTGGCCTTTAACCAGGAATTGACCCTGCCAAGCCAATTTCCCTGCAAGATCGTTATTTACTTTCCCAAACACCATTCAAGACATTTGTTAACTTTTTAGTTTCTTTAAGTTTATGTTATCTTGAGCATTATCTGAAACTACTTTTCTTTACTGTTTCTTCATTTCATGGGTTACGCTTCCAATTAAGGGTTTGTTCGGGCCTTCCAGATTATTATTTAGATATGCCTAAATATTAACTTGTGGGTTGGGACACTGTAAAATGAGCTTTACTGTATGATGCTGTGTGATGTCATGTATTTTCTATTGGTTGAATTTTGGTGCAGGGGCGTGCATTTTAAATGTACATTTTTGTGTATAAATAGGGATATCTCGCCTTAGTAAAATTGAGCAGTTTTTTGAGTTGTACACCATGTTGTATTGCTGGGATTTCTGCTACTAGCTGCAGCTAATAAATTTGATCTCTGACGCCACCTAGAAGTATTCCGTGTCTCTGTATACCAAGGCAAGGGAACCCAGAGGACTTTGGGCGTGTCCCTGGCGCCGCTGGGTATTTGAAAACCCGGTTCTTCAGTTGGCGCGGCCAACGTGGGACGACTTCAGTGGTACCGGTCCAAGCCCAAAGATTGCGAGGAGCCATGTGAGGAAATTCTGGAGGAGGGGCCCCACTTCATCGACCCCTGCATGTCGACGTGGACCAAAGTTCTTTTCTGCGAGGTTTCCCGCTTTCCAACGGCTACGAAGGACTGCTGCCCTGACTGTCGCCTTGTCTTGGACCCTCCAATTGATGTTTGTAAAGCGAGACGATAGACGGTCTTCTGGTGGCGTGACAGATATTTAGTTAAGTATAAGTGGGTCGCTCCCACGACTTTGTCTGGTTCCTTGGTTTTGATTTGGTTTCTGCAGTACCCAAAGCCGAAGGGCTTGTATATTTACGAGTGTATCATTTTTTGATTCCCTTTGAAGTTTGAAACCAGACTAGTGAGCAAGATGCCTGGTCTGGGTAAATTTGGTAATTGGTTTGTTTGTGGTAGTAACAGGGATTCCCGATTGGAGGATTCATGTCAGATACCTCCGGTTGGAACTCCGACTTATGAACTTTTCTCAAAACACGGAGTGGGCCCTATTACTTATAATGAAGTATGGGTCCACTACACCAAAAAGGATGGTGTTTTACGATGGCCCCCACATGGTAGTTTTGAAACAGAGATTTTAGACAATCTAGAAGTTAGGCTATTTAGGAAGAAAGCCCGGCCGGCAATGTTTGACTCTTTCCGCCTTTGGCGTAAGGAAGCCAAACAGAGAGAAATTAAGCAAGCAAAGAGAGATAGGAAAAATAAAAATATGTCAGTACTACAAGCTTCTAGACAGTTTAAGGAAGATGGAGAAGAGCGTGCAAGTGAAGTCTTAGATAGACAGTGTTGCATGGCCATAGATAAATGTTATCCGGCCTTGCCGTCTTCTCCTCTGAAAGTGATGGAAGACCCTGAAAAAGATCCTTTGATCTCTCATTTACTGAGATTGCCTCCTCCTTATGTGCAGGGTGCTACTGCGCCTGTATTACCCCCGGTTGTTCCACCCTTTGTCGTTCAACCTCCTGCTGTTGTTCAGCCACCCAGTGCTCCACAGATGGTTTTGCCTTCTCCTGCGCAACCCATTCTAGGGTCGCCAGCCTTGCTATCAGCTTTGCCTCAAACTTCTTTGCCTTCTGCTTCTGCATCTTCGATTTCTACTGTTCTTGTCCCTACACATTCCTTGCCTCAGAATACTTATTCTCCTGTTCTTATGTCTACTTCCTCCCCTTCTGCTTGAAAACGAATGACCGAGACTGTTGTTAATCTGTTGTCACCATTGTTTGGGTCACTGAATATGACCCCTGTTTCGGAACGTAAGCAGAGTCGTAGTCAGCTTCCTAGTTCTGAAGAACGGACAGTGTTGGATTTGTTGGCTCGTAGGTGGATTTTAAATGCTCCGAGGTATGATTTGCAGCAGTTATGGATGTTTTCTTTCAGTGGGAACCGCCTAAGCAAAGGTATGTTTTTGATGTAATGTGTACTTTTCTGCGCCAGGAATGAGAAGATAACGAGTTGGGTCTGATTCCGCAGGATGTGCTCGATGTTCAGTCAGATTTTGCTAAAGGGATGATAGTGGAATCTGATGTTACAGATGCCGTAGAGACGATACTTGCTTTCAGATCTAGACTTTCGCCTCAGACATTGTATGAACCTGATTCCTCTGTTAGGAGGAAAGTGAAACAGTACCCTATGAGAGAAGTTCCTACGGTATGGAAAGAAGCAGTTCAGGCTAATGTAAATCGGGGTATTCAGGCCGCTCCGGCTCATTTTCAGCGAGTATGGGTACATGTCCCTTGGAAGAGAGCAGAGGTCTTGGCTCTTAAGCAGACCTTACCTGACCCTCGTAAGAATCCTGCTGGTTATTACAAGGAGTTGTCCCAGACAGTTGAAGCGTGTATTATGAATTTAGCTGACATCGATATGTTGATGGGTAATGTAGTCCCTCATCCCTTGTGGGCGAAGATTCGTCATGGGAATCATGCTGCTGAATTAGGTGATACCTGGGCGAATATTGTTGCTGCAGATGATAGACAGGAGGGAGGTGCTAAACCTGAACCTCTAGTTTCAGAATTACCAGGTAGAATTATTAATCTGATGAAAACGATGATGCCCGCTTTACGAGTGAATTGGGATAAGTTAGCAGCATGTTAGCAGAAGAAAGATGAGTGTATCTGATTTCTTCACTAGGTTTGAAGAAACGTTTATCGATCATAGTGGCCAGGATATGAGTACGGAGGGTGGTCAAAGGTTGTTTGTGGATAAATTTGTCTTTAATTTGCTTCCCGAACTTTCTAATAAGTTTAAGGACTCTGAGAGTTCATGGGCTGTCTCTTCGTCGGCCCAGATGTTGGCTACTGCACAACATTACGAGAATAGGGATAAAGATGAGAAGGATAAAGTGGAGAAGAAAACTAAAGAGTTAAAGACGAAAGTTCTTTTGCAGCAAGCTTATCCACCTCGTCAGAATCAGCCTCAGTTTCAGCAACCTCCACAATTTCAGAGATTGTTACAGAAGCCGGAGCCTTATGTTCAGCGATTCTTTCCTGGCCCTAATCAGTGTGATTATTGCAGAGAGGAAGGTCATTACAAGAAAAGTTGCCCAGCTTTGTTACAGCGTGCGAACGGTGTACCTAGTCAGAGAGGTCGTGGTAGTTTTCAGCAAGCTCCTAGGGGTAGGAGACGTGGTGTGTTTCCCCAAAATGAGCGTTCCTCTTCCCTACAGAATTCTGAAAATTATTTTGACAGACAGAATGTTCCGAGTGGTCAGTCTGCCCAGTATTATGGTGAGGATTACTATGTCGAAGGTGAGAGTTCTGGTTATAATGATAACTAGGACAGCCAAGGACAAAGTGAGGGAGTAGTGTCAGTTCCAGTAGACTAGAGTGGACCTTATGTTGAAGTGATTACATTAGGTGTGGTAGAACCTTTTCTTTTGGATACTGGTGCGATGAAGAGTTCTATTATGCACTTTAAACTTCCTGACGCACCTTTGTCTGGCTTGACCAATGTTTCAGTAGGATTCTCAGGCGCCCCAGTTCGTATTCCGGTTTCTAGTCCTTTGTCCCTTTCGATTGGCCCTTGTGAATTGGAAGCTCCACTTATTTTAACGACTGGTTGTGGTGAGAATCTGTTGGGTTTGGACTTGCTGAAAAGATTATATGCGACATTGCATTGTTCTCCTTCAGGAGTACAACTTACCCTCGGTAAGAAAGTGATTTCTCCAATGTATTTGTCTAAGGATTGTTTGCCACTGGAATTGCGTTCGCTTCCTGATACACTTTGGGCTACAGGTCCAAATGATGTTGGTCTTTTGCAGATTCCACCCTATGTTGTTACTCTCAAGTCGAACGCTAGGCTACCTCGTATTCCCCAATAGAAGATCTCGAGCGATGGCGAGCGAGCTCTTTTAGCGATTGTTTATGATCTGGTTGAGAAGGGTGTAGTTGAGGAAACGAGAGGTAACGTTTGTAACAGTCCTGTTTTGCTTATCCTTAAACATACTGATGCTTCTCAGCCACCTGTGTACTGGTTTGTGATCGACTTTCGAGAGGTAAATAAGATAGTCGTGCCACAGTTTCCTGTGGTACCTGATATCACTGCTTTGTTGACTTTGATTCCTGCTTCAGCAGCTTGGTTTTCTGTCATCGATTTGAAGAATGCTTTCTTCAATATTCCTATTGCTGAGGAGAGTAGGGATATTTTTGGCTTCTCATTAGGAGGCCGAAGCTTCCGGTTTAAGAGAGCTCCCCAAGGTTATTGTGAAAGTCCCTCCATCTATAGTCAGGCGTTGAAAACTCAGCTTGACGGTTTTGTGTTACCTGTTGGTGCTACTCTTATTCAGTACGTCGATGATTTGTTGATTACTGCTGATGATGAAAAGATTTGTAAAGAGGCTACTCTTTCTTTGTTGCAGTATTTGTCTGACCTTCATCATAAAGTGTCACCTTCAAAGTTGCAATATTGTCGCCAAGAAGTGACTTACTTAGGTCATCTCTTGTCGAAGGAGGGAAGGAGATTGACCCCAGAACCAATTCAAGCAATTGCGCAAATGAATGTACCATCCACACAGAGAGAAGTGTGTGCCTTTTAGGTATTACATCATATTGTAGACAGCGGATTCCCAATTTTTTCACTGTTGGCGAAACCTCTGTTAGCATTGACTCTGAAAGATACTCCGCATCCTCTTCCTTGGTCTGACGAATGTCAGAAAAGTTTTTCTGAACTACGCGATGCATTGTGTTCGGCTCCTGTGTTGGGTACTGTGATATTGCTTACTTATATTCTTCCTGTATCTTTAATGTGCTGGAATCTCTCATGCTGGTATTGGAATGCATGTGAATTCCAGCTGTGAGCGGTCAGTTGAAGATGTCTCCTGTGGCTGAGGTTTAATAAATACCTCCTTGACTTAACTTATATGTTCCTGTATATTTTATCTATATGAAGACACCACATTATTATGGCGACGATCGGGTGAAGTAATAAATACCTCCTTGACTTAACTTATATGTTCCTGTATATTTTATCTATATGAAGACACCACAGGTACTCCAGACTATAGTAAGCCTTTCATGTTGTACGTGCATGAGGGAGAAGGTTGTGCGTTGTCAGTGTTGACACAACCATTTGGGGACAAGCAGCGTTCATGTGCGTATTTCTCCTCTACGTTAGACCCAGTTGCTTAGGCGTTGCCAAGTTGTCTGAGAGCTACAGCTGCAGCGGCTGTTTCTATCCGACAGTCTGCTGGTTTGGTATTGGATAATACGTTGATTGTGATGGTCCCACATGCAGTGGATACCTTAATAAACAGGACTAAGACACAGCACCTTACTAGTGCACGTCTGTCAGGTTACGAGTTGACATTGTTGGCTAGTCATGTGCACATTAAAAGATGTAATGTGCTGAATCCAGCTACGTTGTTACCGATCTCTACAGAGACGGATCCTCAGGAACAGCATGATTGTTTTCTTCGTACAGAGGAGGAAACAAAAGCTAGAGTTGACCTCAGGGATACTCCCCTTATGGATGTTGATGGTACCCTGTGGGTAGATGGTTCGTGTTTTACGCTTCTGAATGGTGAAACGACTGCAGCGTATGCTATTACAACTTTACATACAGTTGTTGAGACAGCACGCATACCACAGAATTCTGCACAGGCAGCAGAATTGATTGCACTGACTAGAGCGTGTGTGTTGTCAGAAGGAAAGCGAGTGAATGTTTACACCGATAGCCAGTATGCGTTTGGAGTTGCCCATAGTTTTGGGTGTTTGTGGAGAGAGCGTGGGTTCCTTACTTCCCATGGAACGAAAATTCAGCATGGGCAGTTGGTGAATGAACTTTTGGAATCCCTCACTCTCCCAAAGCAGATTGCAATTGTGAAGTGTAGTGTGCATAAGAAAGTTGTGGACGATGTTGGTCGAGGGAATTCGTTTGCGGATGAAGTTGCGAAGGAAAAGGCGAAAGACATGATGAGCCGTATGTATGTTGCAGGCCCAGCTAATTGGGTTATGGCTGGTGGAATGTGTGAAGACACAATAGAAAGTGTAAAATTGATTCAGACTGAAGCGACTGAGAAAGAAGTGAGTGTTTGGAGAGAGACTACGGGTATGTTGGATTCAACAGGTTGTTGGGTTGAGTTGTCAGAACACCAGCGATGGCTGTTGCCAGATGCGTATGTGCTCCCAGTGGTTACAATGGCTCACGGAATGGCTCACATAAGTTCGAAGGGAATATGCAAGTTGTTGGCTCCAGTTTGGCAGAATGCTGTAATTCCGAAATGTGCAGAGAACGTGGTGAAACATTGTATGATTTGTCTGAAGTATAATCCCGGTAAGGGAACTCCAACTCCAGCTGGTCATTTTGCTCCTCCGACGTATCCGTTTGAGGTGATACAGCTAGATTATATACATATGGAGAGATGCAATAATTTGAAGTATGTCCTTGTGGTTGTTTGTGCCTTTTCCAGGTGGATAGAGGCCTACCCCCTAAAGGATAATACTGCCTTATCTACAGCCAAGGTTTTGCTGAGAGAGTACTTCCCTAGGTATGCATTGCCAAGAATTGTATGGTCGGACAATGGGAGTGAATTTGTGGGTCAAATCATGAAGAAAGTATGTGCTGGATTGGGAATAAATCAGACGTTCCATGCAGCGAATCACGCCCAGTCTGCTGGACTGCTAAATTACGTGTTCTCCACCAACACGTCTATGACAGTTTGCCGACAGCTACTACAGATCCAGGACATTCAATCCAACCTGGTCAATACGTCCTCATCAAGAACTTCCAGCGTACCAAGAATTTGGAGCCTAGATGGACTGGTCCCTATTTGGTATTGCTGGTCACTAGAACTGCTGTTAGAGTAGCTGGCAAAAAGAACTGGGTGCATGCCACCCATACGAAAAAAGTTCCTTTGCCTTTACCGTATGATCAGTGGGTGAGGGATGGTATAGCTGTTACAGATTGCGAGCGAGTCCCCACATTTGTGCCTTTTAGTGATGCTCATTTGACATGGACACGGTCAGAACGTGAGGATGATGATGTTCTGCAAGCTGCTGTGCCTCCTCATCTAAAGATTGACACCACCAATCCAGAACTTTTGTTTACGGACCAAACTGTGCCGACTAAATCACGTTACAACCTCCGATCTCGGAATAAATAAAGGGACTTTGAACATTATTTTTTTCCACACTAAGATCAAAAAGAGACAATTTCTTCGAGTATTTTGCATTTGACTTTTGTTTTTCTTTTTCTCTTGCTTTTTCTGAAATTATATTATGGTTTTCTGTTACATTTTTGATTGGTTACCATTTGCCAATTGCAGGGTCACGTAGAAGTACCAACGGTTCAGTTTGTGACCTGAGTAGTGGCAGTAGGTCTGCAGGACTTGCAGTGTCCCTACGACCTGCTAATAATCACAGCTGAAGTACTCTGTCAAGATTGCGTGAGCAACATTAGAAAATGAAGATTGTATTGAGGAATGACGATAAAAGGCAAGAGATGAAAAACCGATATTATAGAATGTTGTTCTCCAAGTGTGGTATAGCTTTATCTATTTTAATACTTTTATGTATTCTATTAGCTACTATATTCTGGTTTGTTTCTTCTATACAATTGACGTCTGCACCAACTTCTCAACCTATGATTTCTTTTTCTACTGTTTCTCCACATGAGTTTCATACGTTACCTGAACATGAACAGACACGAAGATCAGAATTTGTGAACAATTCGTTTATACAGATGTTGCATCAGCATCAGCTAGTCATAAATACTACGAATTGTTGGGTGTGTGGTCTTATGCCATATACTACAGATAAGGGAATGCCATATTTGGTTTTGCCTTTTTCGCCTAACGGGTCAGTTTGGGCACTCCAATCAATGTTTATCCATGCGAATGAAGCCTCTCCTGTACGTTCCGTTAAAGACAATGCAAGTAATAATGCCTTGATACAGGGAACAGTTGATATGATTAGAGATATCGATGCATATAACGCTATCCCTAGAGATGAGGTACGAGCATATGTCGGTTGGAATAAGACGACATATAGTGTTAGCTTGACGGAGAAAGAAAGGCAGCGAAGGTCTCCTCCTATTTGGATTGTACCCCACCGAGGTCATCTTTGTTTGCAAGGTAATGGTCAGAATCCGAGAGCTCAGCTTGGTAAGAGTGTGTGTATTCACACATACGTTTATACGTCCCAGAAATCTCCTCCGTTTGTGCCAGCTAAAGGCACGTATTTTGTTTGTCACGATAGAGCATATACATGGTTGCCATCTGATTTTTCTGGCACATGTTATGTGGCATTTTTGCTTCCCCCTACATACACTCCTGTTTTCGACTACCATAAGACAAGATATGGTAGAGGTGTAATCGATGCGAAAGATACTGTCGCACAAGAAGCTGGAGACTTCTTTAAGGGTTTCCTACCCTTTTGGGGTCCTATGGCTAATAGTAGGAATATTCGTCAGCTTATGAGAGTGGTTGAGGCCACTATAAATGAGACTGCAGGTGCTCTTAGCAATATTACAGCTGAGCTTCAAGCGTATTGACTTATGACATTACAGAATCGTTTTGTTTTAGATATTATACTTGCAGATAGAGGTGGAGTATGCAAATTGATTAGATCTAGTTGCTGCGTTTTCATACCAGATAATGCCCCGACAGTGTACCAAGCCATCTCTAGACTACATAAGATCTCTGAGTCTATTCATGTGGATGAAGGAGACTGGTCGTTGATTGGATGGTTATGGGAGTTGTTGTCCAAATGGGGATGGAAGATTCTGATGTTCCTTGGTATGGCGTTAGCTATCCTTTTCTCGTGTTGTTTATGCATCCAGTGTGGTCCCGCCATTTGTAGTCTTTGTGCTACGATCTGTGTGAGAAGACCAGTCCTGAGAGAAGTGAAGGATAATAAGATGATGTTACAGCAACACCTTGATGACCTGATGAGGATAGATATAGACCTAGATTCAGATTGACATGAGTTTAGGTTATTGCCTACGTAATGGCAAAAGGAGGGTCTGTGGTTCTGTAATTCTCAAACCTGATTCCATTTTAGTCTTGCCCTCACGTAGGCCAGTGAAGTAGGCCCAACGAACAAGTGGCCTTGCCTTCTGAGTTCGTGCATATATTAATTTGGGTTTTTCTGACTCTGAATGAACTGCAGAGAGAGTAACCCTTTTCACCTGAAACTGACCTTTTGCAGAACCAGTTTCACCTGCTGATCGTTGTCTGAGTTTTCAATCACTGTTCAGGACCTCGTTAACCTTTAGTTTCCTTGCACATATCTTATCCTAAACAATATCTAAATTGTTTCTTTCCTTAAGACTTTCTTTTCTAAACATGGGTCTTTGCCATGTGTCGTGACTGCCATCTGGTGTTACTTTTTATGTAGGCCTCAGAAGTTAGTCTGTGAGCAAAGCAGTCTGACCTATTGTGAATCATATATATATACATTAACCAAGGATTTCTTCGTGCACTGGAGGTAATTTCAGAAGCTGGCCTTTAACCTGGAATTGACCCAGCCAAGCCAATTTCCCTGCAAGATCGTTATTTACTTTCCCAATCACCATTCAAGACATTTGTTAACTTTTAAGTTTCTGTTATCTTGAGCATTATCTGAAACTACTTTTCTTTACTGTTTCTTCATTTCATGGGTTACGCTTCCAATTAAGGGTTTGTTCGGGCCTTCCAGATTATTATTTAGATATGCCTAAATATTAACTTGTGGGTTGGGACACTGTAAAATGAGCTTTACTGTGTGATGCTGTGTGATGTCATGTATTTTCTATTGGTTGAATTTTGGTGCAGGGCATGCATTTTAAATGTACCTTTATGTGTATAAATAGGGATGTCTCGCCTTCGTAAAATTGAGCAGTTTCTTGAGTTGTACACCGTGTTGTATTGCTGTGATTTATGCTACTAGCTGCAGCTAATAAATTTGATCTCTGACGCCACCTAGAAGTATTCAGTGTCTCTGTATACCAAGGCAAGGGAACCCAGAGGACTTTGTAATTTGTAATTTGTAATTTGTAACTGGGTTTTGTATCGCGCCAGCTCACCGACAGGTCTCAAAGCGCTACTAACCAAGTACAGCAACAAGAAACAAGATGAGAGTATAAGAGTGTCTGAAGCTAGTAACCGACTACTGAGGTGTAAATACGTCTTTGAAGAGTAGGGTCTTCAGGGACTTCCTAAAGTGGAGGAGGTTGGGTTCTCTACGAAGCGCCTCCGGTAGCTTATTCCAGATGATAGGAGCCTGAACTGAAAAGGATCTGCCTTCTTTACTTTGGGCGTGTCCCTGGCGCTGATGGGTATTTGAAAACCCGGTTCTTCAGTTTGGCGCTGCAGTTATTCTTTTATATTCTTCCAACAGGGTAAACAGTCAAAATATCGAGTAAAAAATAACGAATGGACATAATATTGAGTTTAAAATATAGAATGGACAAAATATCGAATGGACAGAATATAGACATCAAAAATATCGTTTTTAAGGTAAGTAATGTAATATCGAATGTTAAAAATATAGAAAGGTAAAATATCGAAGTTTATAATATAGGTTATTAAAATTATCGAATTTTTAATAATATCGAATTTTTATAGTGTATTTTATGTTATTATATGTGTGAAAAGTGTGTATTTATGTTATAATTTATTTTAATTAATGAATTTTGTTTTTTTAATTTTTGCGTAATTTAATTCTGTAGCGGGTTGTGAGTTTATAGGGGAATATAGTGGGAAGTAATTTAATTATAATTAATTAAATATGTACATTTATTTATTGGTATTCATTTTTAATGAATTGTTAATTAATTTATAATTGGTAATTAATTAAATTTTAATTGGCAATCAATTTTAATTGATTAATTGCTAATTATGTTAATTTTACTAATTTATTTTCTGTAGAGGGTTGTGGGTTTATAGGGGAATAGGGTGGGAAGTAATTTAGTCATAATTAATTAAATAATTCACTTTATTTAATTGTATTCATTTTTAATTAATTGTTAATTAATTTATATTTGGTAATTAATTACATTTTTAATTGGCAATTAATTTTAATTAATTGATTAATTGCTAATTATGTTAATTTTACTAATTTATTTTCTGTAGCGGGTTGTGGGTTTATAGGGGAATAGGGTGGGAAGTAATTTATTTATATTTAATTAAATTACATTTTTTTAATTGTATTTAATTTGAACTAATTGTTAATTAATTTTTAATTGTTAATTAATTGTTAATTTGTAATTAATTTGTATTAATAGGTAACTAATTGTAATAATTAATTTTAATTTGTAATTTTAATTGATTAATTATTATATTATATTAAATTGGTAATTACTTTTAGTCAATTTTTTATAGATATTAATTTATATATTTTTTAAATAATATATGAAGTATTTACTTTCCCTACTGTTGCACTCTCTGGAGTGGGAATAGTAATTTTTACCCCCACGCTATCCAACGCTTTCCCTACTGTTGCACTCTTTGGAGTGGGAATAGTAATTTTAACCCCTACGCTATCCAATGCTTTCCCTACTGTTGCACTCTTTGGAGTGGGAATAGTATCCCTACGCTATCCAACGCTTTCCCTACTGCTGCACTCTTTGGAGTGGGTATAGTCATTTTTACCCATACGCTATCCAACGCTTTCCCTACTGTTGCACTTACTGGAGTCGGAACAGTAATTTTTACCCCTGCGCTATCCAACGCTTTCCCTACTGTTGCACCCACTGGAGGGGGAATAGTAATTTTTACCTCTACGCTATCCAACGCTTTCCCTACTGTTGGACTCACTGGAGTGGGAATGGTAATTTTTATCCCTACGCTATCCAACGCTTTCCCTACTGTTGCACCCACTGGAGTGGGAATAGTAATTTTTACCCCTACGCTATCCAATGCTTTCCCTACTGTTGCACTCTTTGGAGTGGGAATAGTAATTTTTACCCCTACGCTATCCAACGCTTTCCCTACTGTTGCACTCTTTGGAGTGAGTAGATGTCAGGGCTAGGGTGGCTTGTGGTCTAGGGCCCGCCCCACTCTGCATTCGGAGTTGCCCTTGTGGCAAAATGCATCAGTCCTCTTTGAGAGGGCGCTGGTGGTTGATGTGCTTCAAGCCTGCTTGTGCTGTTAGGTTGCATCCATGTTTGTAGGTTTGTGCAGGTTTCCCCTGTTCTTTAGCTGCTGTTTGCTGCATTTCCGCCTAATGCGTGAGGTTTCGCATGCTCACGCGTAATGCGTGAGGTTTGGCATGCTCACGCGTAATGCGTGAGGTTTGGTTGTCGGGTCGCGTGCGTAAGCGCCGAAGGCACGCTAACTTACGTGACCGCACCCTGCCTCCTGTGCTCACTATTCTGGATTATTCCTAGGGAGTGGCTGTGGTTTCTTCCTGCTCCCTTTCCTGTTTCCCACAGCTCAGCGTTTTGGAGTGGGATTTCACCGGAGGCTTTCGGTGTTCATTGCAGGGGGCGTGGCAGTTTCCAGCTTGCTCCGTTTTCAGCTTTCCAGCCTTCAAGAACCGAGTTGGAGCGTTTTCAAGGGGATTTCTCATCCATCTGAGTAGTAGAGTAGGTCGTACTCTACAGGTAGGGAATAGGAATTCCTGGTTCCCAGTTCTTGGCAAAAAATGTTGAAAATTGCTTTCTTTTTTTAAAGGTGATATTTAAAGCTGTCAAATGCATTATAAGTGATTTCTAAAAACTAAGAAAGTTCGAAACCTTTAATGTTTTATTCCTCAAGTAGATAGTCGCAGTCCATTGCTGGCAAGGGTTGTTGATAGTGTTTCTGAGGAACGCAAAGCTTATTTGAATGCGCGTAAAAGCTGTTTCTGTTGCAAGATTGTCTAGGCGCATTCCCTGTTTGTGATATTTGGCTTATAGGTCAAATGGGTTATTTCTTGTTAATGATGTTTATGAGATAATTATTTAGCTTGTCCTCCAAAGCTTTGGTAAAGGAGTTTATTTGCTGAAGTGTGTTGCTACTTCTTTGATGTAGAATCTGTCGCAATTCACAAGAGATTGAATTCGCTATTCACAAGTGATTGAAAATTAAACAGTATAATTAATAAAGTGTTATATGTTGAATACAACTGAGTAGGAAGCTTTTCGGATTATTAGAGAGAGCTTGTTTATAGGCTTGTGTTTTAGAATCTCCACAGAGGTTTTAGCTAACTTAGAATTTGCAGAATATTTTGTTACTAACCTTTCCTTTTCAGATCTCCTTCCCCGCAGTTCCCTTCCCAACTCCCTTTTCCCCTCGCTTGATCACTCCAAGATTCTGTGTAGTAATTACATTCGGAATTGGAGGTATCGAGAGGTGGGCCCTTATAACTTCACGACAGACCCTGAGGAAGACGTCGCCTGACAGAATAGTGAGCCCACGAATTATTTTCCCCCTGGTCTGTACGTGAAGTCATAATGGCCACCATCAATGATTTAATGTCTGCAATTATGCGTATACAAGCAGATTTAAAGGAAACCATGGATGTAACTGCCTTGTTGGCAGCTAAGGTGGAAAATATTCAATTACAGAGTACTCCTCTTCCGGAAGAGTGTCAAGAAACTGGTGCTAGCAGAGGAAATACAAACATAGCTGTTACAGTACCCCCCCAGATTCCTTTGGCAGCTCCTGAACGTTTTTCTGGGGACCCCTCTAAGGTACAAATCTTTTTGACCCAGATAGAGTTGCATTTTGCTTGTAGACCAGCTGCGTTTCCAACCCCACAGTCTAAAATTGCGTTTTTAATTTCCTATTTGACCGGAGATGCCGCAAACTGGGCAGTTCCTTTGGTCAGACAAGATGACACTCTGCTTTACAACTGGAAAAGGTTTGTGGAAGAATTTGAAAAAGTTTTTGATCGCAGAACTGTTACTTTATCCGCAGATCGAGAACTACTACAGTTGAAACAAGGCAATAGGGACCTTGTTTCTTATTTGTCTCACTTCAACAGGTTAATCGCTGAAACTTCTTGGCCTGAAGAAAAAAGAGCTGCCCTTTTTTATCAAGGTCTAAAAGACGATCTAAAAGATGTTTTGGCACAAATTGATCCTCAACCAGTAATTTGCTCAGAATTGATTAATCTAACGCTGCGCTTAGACCACAGACTCTCTGAACGGAGATCAGATAAAAAAAGAACAGACAAACCAAACTGGAGATCAGAAGTTAAATCTAGGCCTCAATCTACAAATTCTGAAACTGGTTCGGAGCCTATGGAAATAGGAACTTTAAGACAACCATTGTCAAAAGATGAGAAAGACAATCGTCGAAAGAATGGACAATGCCTTTATTGTGGTCGAAAGGGTCACTTCGTGAAGGACTGCTTAACTAAGCCAAAGGGAAAATTTCCTAACTCTAGTAAGTCAGCAGCTCTGGAAAAAACAGATCTAAAATCGGAAAACTAATTGGCCCAAGATGTTTGAAGGGAGATCTCTTGGGTACCATTGCCTTCCCTTCTGTGAACTCATGTGTCGCTAACTACAAAGCTCATTTCAGATTGGCCGTACAAATCAGGTTAAGTCATGAAACATGTCAGATGGAAGTTTTAGTTGATTCTGGAGCTACAGGGAATTTTGTAGATATAGAAACTGCCCAACGCTTAGGAATCATCTGTGAACAAAAAGAGACTCCAGAAATAGTGCAAGCGGTGGATGGAAAAATTCTAGCTGGAGGGCCAGTAACCATGCAAACATCTAAGGTTGTTATGTTCTGTGAAGATGCTAAGCAACAAATACATAAGGAGGAGCTTCAATTTGATGTTATCCAAGCACCTCAGTATGGTTTTATTCTAGGAATGCCTTGGCTTTGTTTACACAATCCAACCATAGATTGGCGAAAGAGAGAACTGGTTTTTCTGTCTGATTTTTGTCATTCTTCTTGTCTTAAAGCCCCAAAACCAACTCTAAGTCAATTGGCCACAGCCGAGGAAAAAGAAACATTGTTACCAAAAGTCTACAAGGACTTCGCAGAAGTCTTCAGTGAAGTTAAGGCAGCTCTCCTTCCTCCTCATCGAAGTTATGACTGTCAGATCGATCTAGTACCTGGATCTAGTGTCCCAAATTGTCGCATTTATGCTTTATCAGAAAAAGAAAACCAGCATTTGAGAGAATATCTCGACCAATATCTAGAGAATGGATTCATCCGCCCTTCCAAGTCTCCGGCAGCATCTCCTTTATTTTTCATTCCGAAAGCTAATGGGGAATTGAGGACTTGCATCGATTATAGGGCGTTGAACAAAATCACAGTCAAAAATAAGTATCCATTGCCTCTCATCCCTGTTCTCTTGGACCAAGTTAAAAGGGCAGAAATCTACACTAAATTGGACCTCAGAGGAGCCTACCACTTGGTTCGTATCAGGCAAGGTGATGAATGGAAGACTGCTTTCAAAACCCGATATGGACTGTTTGAGTACTTGGTGATGCCATTCGGGCTGTGCAATGCACCAGCAGCTTTTCAGTTCTTTTTGAATGATGCCTTGAAAGAATTTTTGGATCTTTTTGTTATTGTCTATATAGACGATATTTTGATCTATTCTGATTCCGAAGCTGAACATGAAGGGCACGTCAGAAAGGTTTTGAACACTCTGCAATCTCATAATTTGTACTGCAAATTATCTAAATGTGATTTCCATGTTCGGGAAGTTGAATTTTTGGGAGTTCTCCTCACTCCAACTGGGATGAAAATGACCGACAGAAAGATCAAAGCTGTTGCTGATTGGCCCACTCCGACATCTGTTCGAGACATACAGTGCTTTTTGGGATTTGCGAATTTTTATCGCCGCTTCATTGATCATTTTTCTGCTGTGGTAGCTCCCATCACACGGTTGTTAAGGAAGAAGGTGAACTTTGAATGGTCCACAGAAGCTGAACATGCATTCCAGAAGTTAAAAAGAGCCTTTACTGAAGCTCCTGTTCTCATGCATCCTAATGTAGAGGAACCCTTTATCATTGAAGCTGACGCCTCTGATGTAGCTATTGCAGCTATTCTCTCTCAAAGACATCACACTACTGGTCAAATGCATCCAGTTGCCTACATGTCTCGAAAACTAAATCCCGCAGAACAAAACTATGTAATAGCTGAAAAAGAACTACTAGCGATTCTAGAAGCCTTCAAAGAATGGAGACATTACATAATGGGAGCGAAATTTACTGTAACCGTGTACACTGATCATAGAAATTTACAGTTTATGAGCTCAGCCAGAATGTTGACCCCGAGGCAACTCAGGTGGATGATGTTCTTTGCCGAATATGACTTCATAATTACCTTCCGTCCAGGCCAAGACAACAAGAAAGCTGATGCCCTGTCCAGAAAAGACTCTTCTTTGCATCGCTTTGAAGGAACTCCTCAACCAATAATCGATCCAGGCAAAGTAATTAATGTACTTTCGGCAGACCAATTTTTGGAGAATATTCATGAAAATTTTCCTTCTTCTCAGTGGAAATCATGGCTGAACTCCAATGCTAACCAAACCATCAAAGAAGGGATACCTTTCCATGGAAAGCAAGTTTATCTGCCCTCTTTGCAATTACAAGAAACTGTGTTTAACTGGTTACATTCACATCCTATGGCCGGGCACCCAGGCCCTCGAAAGACTGTGGAGAAAATACAAAAGATGTTTTGGTGGCCCACGCTGCATAAGGATGTGCTGAAAATGGCTAATGATTGTGAGGTCTGTGCAAGATTTAAATCCGATCACACTAAGCCTAAAGGTTTTCTACAGGTTCTACCTACACCAACTGAACCATGGAAACATATTTCTTTGGATTTCATTACTGATTTACCACCAATTCAACACCATACTGTGATCCTAGTGGTTGTGGACAGTTTAACCAAATATGCTCATTTCATTCCTTGTAAACAGCTACCCACTGCGGCACAGTTAGCACAAATATTTCTGCGACATGTGGTGCGCTTACATGGACTGCCTTCAGTATTGCTTTCGGATAGAGGGTCTCAATTCTCTTCCAAGTTCTGGCAGCAATGGTGTAAAGATCTACACATCACTTCCAATATGTCCACTAGTTATCACCCACAAACTGATGGGCAGACTGAAAGACTGAACCAAACTTTGAAACAATACTTGAGGTGTTATGTAACGGACTCTAAGAAATCTTGGTTGGATTTACTTTGGATTGCTGAATTTGCGTATAACACTTCGCCGCATTCATCAACCGGTTCCTCTCCGTTCCAGGCACTCTATGGCTATGAACCTAACACCATACCATTGACTATGGCTAAAGATGATAGTGGTGTACCAGCAGTTAGAGACTCTGTACAACTCATGCAAACTATTCACCGTCAAATTCAGGATCGCTTGTTGCAAAGCAAGAAGAAATACAAAGAGCAATATGACAAAAAACATCGTTCAGGTCCTGTGTATGCCCCTGGGGATAAAGTTTGGTTGTCTACCAAGAACTTAAACTTCAAACACAAAAGTATGTTTCAACCTAAGTACATTGGTCCTTACCCAGTTCTTCGACAGGTGAACCCTGTGACATTCAAGTTGTTGTTGCCTAGGTCTCTACGAATTCATCCAGTGTTTCATACGTCCCTCCTTAAACCTGCTAATCAGAATCTGGCTCCCCGTCCAGCTCCGATTTTAGTTCATGGTAGTTGGGAGTATGAGGTGCGAGACATTTTGGATTCTAGACATCGGAGTTCCAAGTTATGGTATCTTGTCTCCTGGAAGGGATACGGTACTGAAAATGATTCCTGGGAACCGGCTGACAATGTTCATGCCCCACGCTTGATACGCCGTTTCCACCTCCTCCACCCTCTAAAGCCGGGCCCTAGACCACTCTTGGGAGGGGGGTGTACTGTCAGGGCTAGGGTGGCTTGTGGTCTAGGGCCCGCCCCACTCTGCATTCGGAGTTGCCCTTGTGGCAAAATGCATCAGTCCTCTTTGAGAGGGCGTTGGTGGTTGATGTGCTTCAAGCCTGCTTGTGCTGTTAGGTTGCATCCATGTTTGTAGGTTTGTGCAGGTTTCCCCTGTTCTTTAGCTGCTGTTTGCTGCATTTCCGCCTAATGCGTGAGGTTTGGCATGCTCACGCGTAATGCGTGAGGTTTGGCATGCTCACGCGTAATGCGTGAGGTTTGGTTGTCGGGTCGCGTGCGTAAGCGCCGAAGGCACGCTAACTTACGTGACCGCACCCTGCCTCCTGTGCTCACTATTCTGGATTATTCCTAGGGAGTGGCTGTGGTTTCTTCCTGCTCCCTTTCCTGTTTCCCACAGCTCAGCGTTTTGGAGTGGGATTTCACCGGAGGCTTTCGGTGTTCATTGCAGGGGGCGTGGCAGTTTCCAGCTTGCTCCGTTTTCAGCTTTCCAGCCTTCAAGAACCGAGTTGGAGCGTTTTCAAGGGGATTTCTCATCCATCTGAGTAGTAGAGTAGGTCGTACTCTACAGGTAGGGAATAGGAATTCCTGGTTCCCAGTTCTTGGCAAAAAATGTTGAAAATTGCTTTCTTTTTTTAAAGGTGATATTTAAAGCTGTCAAATGCATTATAAGTGATTTCTAAAAACTAAGAAAGTTCGAAACCTTTAATGTTTTATTCCTCAAGTAGATAGTCGCAGTCCATTGCTGGCAAGGGTTGTTGATAGTGTTTCTGAGGAACGCAAAGCTTATTTGAATGCGCGTAAAAGCTGTTTCTGTTGCAAGATTGTCTAGGCGCATTCCCTGTTTGTGATATTTGGCTTATAGGTCAAATGGGTTATTTCTTGTTAATGATGTTTATGAGATAATCATTTAGCTTGTCCTCCAAAGCTTTGGTAAAGGAGTTTATTTGCTGAAGTGTGTTGCTACTTCTTTGATGTAGAATCTGTCGCAATTCACAAGAGATTGAATTCGCTATTCACAAGTGATTGAAAATTAAACAGTATAATTAATAATGTGTTATATGTTGAATACAACTGAGTAGGAAGCTTTTCGGATTATTAGAGAGAGCTTGTTTATAGGCTTGTGTTTTAGAATCTCCACAGAGGTTTTAGCTAACTTAGAATTTGCAGAATATTTTGTTACTAACCTTTCCTTTTCAGATCTCCTTCCCCGCAGTTCCCTTCCCAACTCCCTTTTCCCCTCGCTTGATCACTCCAAGATTCTGTGTAGTAATTACATTCGGAATTGGAGGTATCGAGAGGTGGGCCCTTATAACTTCACGACAGACCCTGAGGAAGACGTCGCCTGACAGTAGAGCAATTTTTACCCCTACGCTATCCAACGCTTTCTCTACTGTTGCACTCTTTGGAGTTGGAATAGTAATTTTTACCCCTACGCTATCCAACGCTTTCCCTACTGTTGCACCCACTAGAGTGGGAATAGTAATTTTTACCCCTACGCTATCCAACGCTTTCCCTACTGTTGCACTCACTGGAGTGCGAATAGTAATTTTTACCCCTACGCTATCCAACGCTTTCCCTACTGTTGTACTCTTTGGAGTGGGAATAGTAATTTTTACCCCTATGCTATCCAATGCTTTCTCTACTGTTGCACTCACTGGATTGGGAATAGTAATCTTTACCCATACGCTATCCAACACTTTCCCTACTGTTGCACTCACTGGAGTGGGAATAGTAATTTTTACCCCTACTCTATCCAATGCTTTCCCTACTGTTGTACTCATTGGAGTAGGAATAGTAATTTTAACACTCTTGCTATGCTACGGAAATAATATTGTATATTTTTTAATAATATTATGTTAATATATATATATATGTTTTAACAAATACAAATGTATTATTTTTTTAGAACTTAAAGAAATTATTTAATAATTTAAAGGTTATTTAAGTATTTTTAAGTATATTTTAGTCATTTATTTGTAATATTTTTTTAATTTACATTCATTTTAATAAATTCGATATTTTTACAAAGTACATATTTTTAAACTATATTTTTGATTCAATATTTTTGTACTTACCTGTTTGTAGATAGGACTTCGATATTTTTGTAGTCGATATTTTGGAGTCGATATTTTAAATGCCTATATTTTTGTAGTCAATATTATGTCAGTGATCCTTCCAACAAATCTCAAGTTGGGTAAAAGGGTACTGCTTTGTTAAAACCACCCTTTGGTGGTACTCCTCGGGGCTCAACCAGATACCAACTATTTACTACCTACACAGAGCTGGATGACCAGGGCCGTCAGGGATCATGAGGCCTAACTCTACAAGACCTTTGAGGACACCCAGCCTATGTATCAATCTCTGCCTATATGACAGTCACAAAAAACAAAGAGGACTGATGGAAAAAGTACTAAAACGAGCATCTAAAATTATGATTTTTGTCTCTGACATATTCTGTTTATGCTTGGCTTTTTTCCTTAGATATTTTTTGTAGCTAATTGTTCTTTCCGATTTTATTTGAATGGTGAGCTCAATGTCAAAGTTCATCACTCAAAGCCTAAGTAATCTTGCCACTTTCACTACGAGCTGTGCCTGCTCTACTGCATCACACCTCTTTACTGTGTCATTAATTTTACACCCAAACCCTGGTTATTTACACACTGAACGGTGGGACATGTGCATTTCCACAGAGAACATGTATAGTTAGATAACAAAGTTAAGCTGATCAGCGTTATTGCTCTGTACTGAAAGCATTAAGCATTACCTTCAAGCCCTACCCACTGCTGTACAACATTTTGGAATTCTTAAACTGTTACCATCTGAAGTGCAGTATATTTTTTCCCTCTTTTTGTTAATTATTTAAATAATCTAACGCTTGTTTTGTTCATATTCAATGCCCAGGTAATCTGACCTGCATCATGGACAATCTAGAGTTTGTAGTGTAGTTCCTAGTTTCCCACGAGGCCCTGCGCATTGGAATAGCATAAACAGTAGTATCGACGTGGAACTGCTTATATTCCAGGCCTCCACTGACTATGCTAAACTTAATTGGGTTGTGTTACCAACTAGCTCAGAGGTCACTGGAAACTTTCTTCTCTGCATAGGAAGTGATCAGCTTCCTTGGCACAGACAAGAAGGGATTCAGCTTTCCAACAACCGTGCAACATGACAACTTTGCTCCTCAGATCAAGAGTCGATCTCTAGGGTCGTGTGAAACAATAGACACAGATTTCACTCAGTCAGTCTAGTGCAGTTTACTTTCACAGTATGTAGAGAATAGAGAGACGGGCGTTTATCAATAAAGGGTTAACATTTATTGAACAGTCTTTCTTCTCGTACAAGAGAAATGTATTGCCACAATTGCAATAACTGTTATTATAAAAAGTACGTACAGTAAGATAAGTATTGCGAAATAGAACTGTAAAAGCATTGATATGGTTTCTTAGCCATACAATGGTTTAAAAGTAATAAAACATATATACAGTCATATATACATTAGGCTAACATACTCAACTGGTGCTTCTAACTAAGCCTACCCCAGTGTGCCTGACCTAAGCCTAACACGTGAGAAGGGGAGTAAGTAAGTAGCTTTAAGTTAAGTTGGTTTTGCCAAGGTTTGTTTCAAGAATTCTCTTCTAAGGGTTTAGTCAACACCATACCTCTGAATAGAATGATGGAGGATTGGTATCTCCTTCAGGGGTCTCTCTCGATATCCCAGTCACCCGCGAGGGTAAACTGGAAGCGCCGGGACTGGATTTCTCTGCACGAGAAATGCAGCGGCTTCTCTCAGCGCGTCGAGGAAGGAGGGGGGACAGCGTCCGCGGGCAGCTGGGCTGGATGTCTTCGCAGAGGACGGCTGCACGGCTCCTCAAGCGTACTGAACCACAGTTCGCGCTGTAGCGGCGATAATGGTAATCAGCAGCTTCACCACCACAGGATAGCAGGCTGCAGCGACAGAGTGCTAGTTTTTACCAACACGGGGTCATGCAGGCAGCTGGCATCAGCAACAGGGAACGAACTCACAGCTCGTATCTTTCTTCTCATTGCTTAAGGCAACGTGGGTAATATTTATACCTGACAGGTGCCGGGTTTGACGCAAGTTTGCTGGACATAAGACGTCAATTAAAGATGTCACTAGGAAGTGACAGTTATCAGTTGCTCATTAGAGTTCCATTACTAATCAAAACATAGCAAGCGGGGATTTCCAGGTTTGCTAAGTTTTTATCTTGTTGAAGAACTCGGAGTGTTATCTAGGAATATCAGATAGTGGCTGCTGCTCTGTCATTGCACTAATTGGTCGCAAAGGAAGTAGCAGAGAGTCATGCTGGAATGTGGCTCTGTTCGTGTGAGGCCAGAGATGACTTTTCAGAAAATCGCACTTGAACGGTTATGCCAATATAGGGAATAAATGGATTTATAGCCGAATAGGGGCATAAGGTCACAGTATCGATCAGGAACCTAGATAAGCACGCAACACCCACTCCACGTATACATGTCCATCAAAATTACTAAAACTAAGCAATTAGATGTATGTGTAACATTGCCCACCCCAAAATACATAAATGCATTCGAAATAGGCGTACTTGCAATACATGGAATTTAGGTACTGTACGTTTTTTTAAAGCATAGTAATCATTCAAAAAATTATTGCATATGAAGTCAATGAACGATTATGCAAAAGGAATTACACATGAAGTATCTCTGACAGAAGAAATGCGAGATAAATCATCACATAAAAATGCATTGTAATAACATGTGTGCTAGAGGCTGGTGTTATGTTGTTATGTCTCTAGATGTGTTTAGAAATAGAAGTGTGAAGCTTCTGTTCTCTAAGAATAATTTTTACGTTAAGCAAAGAATTGTTCGTGCCAAAAAAGGGTCAATATTAGAAAAAAATTGTCCAATTCAAAGAAAAATAGATTTCCAAAGCTCCTGGCAGTTTTTGTTGATCAAAACTGAAGGCCGAATTCAGAGTTCATGGGAACGCTGTGTGTCGGAAAGCTTCTCAAAAGTTATTGTTTCTCTATGGGTGAGAACATCGTATCAGACAGGCTCGCAAAGAATTGGTCTACAAAATCAGGTGATAGTTCAACCAAATTAGATAGCGCTGTAACTTGGCAGGTGTGAGAATGATTGCTGTCATCGAAGTCAGGACCAGCAATGCTCACAGAACGTTGTACCTGGATGATGTTGCTTTTGTCACTCGCTCCACTGTTACCACTTGGCTGTAGTACAGGAGTCTCCACGAATGCCGTCATCAGGATTGGTAGCCGCTGGGGACAACACAATGCGTGAGCCGTTATTGGACTTAGCAAAGTATCGACGTCCATTGGTACTGCTGATGGAAGTGAAAGACAGATGTCCAACACGCATTCATCGCCGCAAAGCATACACCGTAGCACAGGTAAAATGCAATTTTGCCATATCGGTCTGAATGAAAGGAACCAGGTCATGTTTAGATCTCTCAGCCTGGCCAATCCGAGGACGTTAGTTATCCTGTCCCTGTAGCGCATTGCTAGGATTGTCTCTTCCATTCCCATGGGAGCTATGTCTGAGCCGAGGCTTGCCATAACGTAGCAGAATGGTCAAAAATAGAATCCCTGCGATGAGTCCCAAAAATAGTGGAATACCACCAAAGATGGAGTGCACAAAATTAGGAAAGATTCCCAAAATTGCCTGGAAGGGTGTTAGCAGTCCCGTAAAGACTGTCTTAAATATGCCTGGGATGCTTGTAGCACTAGACATGTTAAGGAGTTGGCTGAACATTTCTACGAAATGCACGGGGCAATTTGTTGATAAAAGGTCATGGACCTCAGTAGCCGTCCTTGCGACTAGAAGATCATACGTCTCTTTAGATGACGTTATAGGCACTGTTGTCTGTAAAAGTACAGATTTCATTTTGCTTAATGTATCAATTCGTATAGAATAGAGATTCAGACGAGGCCAGAGGGGAGTCACTATGTCTGGAGGCCCGCTCGGGAACAATGCTTGCATACAACATTTGACCATGGACGTTACTTGTACTAGATAACTTTTCCCTGGCGCGAGGCCACAGCACCTGTGATCCGTTCTAAGAATGTAACTCCCGTTTGCGAGTTGCATAAAGAAGGGCTCTATCTGAGTTGCAGGTGTGACTAGCTGGTGGCATGAGAGGTTGTTTGAATTTCCATCACATGCTCCGTGTAAATTAATACCCTGACACAAAAGTATACCGCTTAGTGAGTGTTTACAGTTGTCACCACTAAGAAATACATTTTTGTCACTGTCACTATAGCAAGAATGAGTGTATGGTAATTTCCATTCGGATTTAACATATCCCTTACCCAATTGTTCATACTGGCCAGCAGGTATGTACTCAAGGCATTTATGAAATCGGAAAGTTGTTATCGGAATTGTGATAATTCCGTGTATTATCCATTCAATGACAGGACTCTCTGACATTGTCAATGGTAATCTCTCGAGTTTCTCGATGCTCAAGATTGTATAGTCTGCTCCTTTCTGTGCCAAACTGATCTGTTTATCAGTAAGGTTAAAAATGGAAAATAATGACGTCGTGTTGATTAAACGCCAAGGCACATAGCCTGAACGAAGATTTTGCAGCGTCCAGCCTAGTTCTATAATAGAGCGTAATTGAGACTGGCCATGTTGTAACATTAGCAAATCTCTGTCTATCACATCAAAGGCAGAGGATACAATATTGTCCAAAGAATATATTCTGGAAGACAGAGTCATTAACCCATTGTCTACCACAGAAAGTGATTTCTCCAAATTAATACGATCAATTTCTCGTATTTTTTTCTGCAGTTTCAATTTGCTTTACTTTCCAAGCCTCGTTGTAAGCAGCATAGATACTGGTCGCTATGAAACGCTTTTGACGCTGTTTGCGTGGTCCAAGAGTGAAATCGCGCAAATCAGCACCATCTTTTAATAAAGACAAGTGTTGCTTAATTTCAGCCAGTGTGGATGTAGTTAGCCATTCTAGGCAGAGTTTCCCTACACTGTATGTTGTTATAATCCCTGGATGTTGTCTCTGGGAATATCTAGAGTCTAATCTGGTCATTTTTAACCCCTGTGTTTTATTCAGGAACCTATCTTGACAGTTATTTGTGTCTGTAGGCCAGATTAACCACTTTTTCCAATCAGGATGTGTTCTGTTGAAATGTAAAATTTGTGACACGTCTAACTCAATATCAGCTGTTGTATTTTCAGGTATTGGCTTTGGTATAGACGGTGTTTTCATTTCTTTGTTCTTGGCTAGGCCAAGACAAGATGTTTGGTGTACAGTGTCATTTAAAAATAACATTTGTTCAGGTATCATGCAGGTTCTAAAAAGTGCTTCAATGCCTTGCACCTGCCAATCTTTTGTACCCCAAATCGTTTTCGTTTCAATATTATTTTTCCAATAATCAAAACCAAATGTCATCATTTTGTCATAAAATGCTTCTGAATATATCAATTTAGAATTTGTCAGCATTGTTTTCATTCCTGTTTTATCTAACAGTTTATAATAAAACGTTTCTGCATCACTGGTGTTAAACCCTGAGAAGTATTTGAATTTCTCAAAAAATGCTTTAGAACTGCTTTTAGGTGGTGTAGCACAATGTTCCCATTGATTATACATAAAAACATTTCTAGGCTGTGCAGATTTATGCAAGTAATGATCCCCATAGTGGGTGTAACAGAATAACTGCTCATAACTAGATGAACCTTGTAAATAATCATGATCTGTGAATCTAGCTGACATTACTAAATCAGACATCATGTCATTAATACTGTTAAAGTCCCAATCATCAGAGAATGTACTAGGAGTCACAAAGTCACTTAAGGAAACCTTTAGTTGATGAGGATACTTCAGGATTTCGACCGGACCATAGATCTCATAGTCTGTTTTCTCCCATACTACCCCACCAGGTATTGGAATTGCTGTGACATTTACTGTTGACAGTTCTCTTTTCTTCACGTGGGATGATCTGTGTGGTTTCAGGACTAGGTTGATGTTCTGACTTGCTGTGTCCATTGTAATATATTTTCCCTCAATGAATTTTCCCAAACACAGTACCATGATGAGCCAAAGCAGGAGGAAAAATACACCTAGACCGAACCAGAACTCTAGCCAAGGGGAAATTAGGTAGATTTCCTTCAGTTGATGAAAGAGTTCCGTTGCTTTTTCTTTAAAAGACTTTTTTGTTTCTGGCATCACTTCGGGGTCGTTTAAATCTTCAGAGAAGTTGTCGAAGTTGATGAAATAACCAGAGGCAGTTCTGTCAATTGATGGGATTGTTTTTTCAATCTGTCTCTCGGTAGCACTTTCTGATGCCACATTAGTGTAGACTGGTGTTGTTTCTTGACGAACTGTTTCAAGCTGTGTTTCAAGAGGCACGAGTTCCATGGCATTATTGCATAGTCCTTCATTGTGCACTGCAGGCTGATCGAATGTGATTAGTCTTTCAGTTTGAACCTCTTGGATTGTTGCAAGTTTGGGTATTCTGTTGTTTCTTGGGAGTCCACTGGGCCTACTGTTGATTATAGGCCACATGCTTGTGGTTTTACCAGGTCGATGGACACGACTCTGTTCTCCTTTTTACCAGCAAGGGGCGGTAGCACGACTGATCTTGTTCCGGTGACTGCTAAGACAGGTACTGCTTTTCTGTAAGAAGGCCCAAATTCCTTCTTAACCGCGATCTTTTCTCTGACTAGATCCCCAATCTTTGGAATCCAGACAGGCCTTGCTGGGGCTGTTGCGGGTGGTGCCTCGTCAGTGGTACTTGGCTGTTGCTTTAACTTTATGTTGCTTAATGATTTTCTTGTTTCATTCAGTTCCTGTAAAACAGCCAAACGGTCTTTTACATCAAAGTGCGTTGTTTCTACTTGTACCACTGACATCTGACTATCGAGGTCCTGAACGTTCATTCTAATTCCGAACAATAGTTCGTATGGGCTGAAACCTTTTAGAGAATTTCTTGGCATGTTGTTAAGACTAGTCTGGACACTTATTAAATGTTTGACCCACCCAGCGCCTGAACCTAATACCTTCGCTGTTATAGATTGCTTTATGTCCCGTTTTTTTCTTTCTACCACACTTGTGCGACGGACAAGAATACCGCAACCCAATTCCCATGCTGGCCATGGCCTCCTTATAGGCTCGAGAGCTGAAAGCAGGACCCTGGTCAGAATGGAACGTGGTAATTGCGCATGTGCCGATATGGACTCGCAAATCTTTTATAACCGTTCTAGCGTCAGCCGAGCGCTGGAGGCCTCATTTTTTAAGTGCTTTTCGTCTTAATGGTGTACACTGGGACGCGCTTCTCTTCTTTGATTGCGCAGATAGACCGCCTTATGCTGTCTAGAAGGGATCCTGAAACTACACTTGCCTGTTCATTACTGCGATCTCTATTGCAGTCTTCACAATTTTGAGCAAAACATTGAATATCTATACTCATTCCTGGCCACCAGTACTCTGATTGCAATTCTTTCAGAGAGGCTTTGATTGTTTGGTGTTTCAGACCCAACCCCATGTGTGCTTCCAGTAGGAGGAAGCCCCTCCTGCTCCTGTTTGGAATTACTCTATCCCCCACTCCAGGGATTCGAGCAAAAGGAACGGAGTTTGCATCGATTATGTATGCATAATTGAGTGGATAGTTTACGGGTAGTGCTGCACAGTTGCCTTTTACGGTCGTTTTTACTGCCAGCATGGTTTCCCCGTCTATGTACTTATCTGTACGCTTTTTTGTGGCTACGGAAGCCGGGTTAGTTGCTTCCGCGGTGGCTGTATTAGCCAATGAATTCCCTGCAACGTGAACGCCATCACGTTGAAGACTCTGTGCGTGAATCACGTGAGTCTTTTGTAGTTCTTTGTGTAAAAGAGCTACCTCGTTCCAGAGCAATTTATGCTTTATTGTGGCACCTGTGTCATCTTTGTAATCGTTTTCGATCCAACTCTGCAGTTTATTGTTGTAAGAGTTGACGCAAAAATGAGAATCGCACACGATAAGTGTGGGGAATTCGCGTTCTGCATTTTCGAGCGCCATCTTTAAAGATCTGATTTCAGTTCTTTGAACCGAACAGTTTCTTACAGATTCAGTTTTTGTTACTTTCGGTCTGAATTTACCGCACAGCCAACGACCTTTAATGATCGCACATGCTGCATTGTAGGATTTACTCTCTACATTAAAATGCTGTACAAAGCTATCTGTATAGATTATACAGGCGTATTGTGGGAGAGGCAGAATTTCGATTGGCAGAGGATATTCTTCTTCATATTCTAAATCATTCAGTTCTTCAAATTGCGGGGCGAAATAGTATTTCACATCTTCCGCTCCTAGAGAATCTATACACTGTATCCATTTCGGATCCAGTGACACTGTAGGCAGGTTTACTGGGCTGAATAGCGCCTCGAAGGCGGATTCCGCTGTAAGGATATTAATCCGTTTACCGTGTGCTAGTTCTCTTTCATTTGCTAATGCGATTTGCACTGCGTTCACAGTTCTTTCTGTGCGACTGAATGTTTTTTCTGCTTGTGTGTACAAGTGAGATTTAATTGAAATTGGTACCTTTTCTCCCTCATTAGAGGTTAGGTACGTGAATCCGCATCTTCCTGAGATGACTCGGATTACAAGATCGATCGTGTTGTCACGTGTATCTAATTTTGTTTTTGCTAACATGTCTGTTTGCAGTGATCTCAAAATTTCTGTGTGTTTTTGAGTCCAATTGATTTGTTTTAAATCAGGTTTTATTAGTTCGTAGAGAGGTTTAACCCTCTCTGCGTAATTTAGGATGTAAGTTCTTCCGAAATTCAGAAAACCTAGTATGGATTGTAAATTCTTCAGCGTTTTTGGAGCTTGGAGTACAGCGCACTTCTCTAAGAAGTTGTCCGCTAGGCTTTTCCCTTCACTTGATAATTCGTACCCTAAGAATAGTACTGTCAGATGGGCAATTCGGGACTTTTTAAAGTTGAATTTGTAACCCTCTGCTGCGAACCCAAGTATAATGGTGTTCACTCTTTTCAAGTGAGTATCCAAGTCGTCGTCTGTGAGATAAATATCATCTTCGTAAGATAATGCTTCATCATCATAGATTTGTAGTAACTCTGTTACCCTAGCTGAGAATAGTCCTGGGCTGTTCTTGAACCCCTGTGGGAGTCGACAGAATTTTTTCTGCGACCCAAATGCAGAGAAAGCGGTCAGATATCTGCTTTCTGGTGCAATGTTTTGACAAAAGAAACCATTAGAAATGTCTAATGTTGTTTTGTATTTTTTCCTAACTATGTTATTCATTAGGGCTGCACTATGCGAGTTTTGTACTGCAAAAGTTTTGCAACATGTATTAAGATGTCTGTAGTCCAAAACTAGACGATATGAATTGTCTGGCTTGGAGACAGGAAACAAAGGATTGTTCATTTGAGAGGTGCAAGTTTCATATGGCTGAGATACCCGCCACCCCCTCTCAACACAATCCCCAAGGATGGGAAACCGGAAACAGTTCTGAAGTCTTTGGAAGACGGGAGGGAGTAACCCCCCCGGCCGTATTTATTAAAATATGAAACAAAATTAAAACATTAAATAAACAGTTTCATATTATGTACAATTTCATTACCACATTGCGATGTTTGGCTAACCTTAACAGATTCTCTAATACAAAGGTTCTCCTAGCCGAACTAACATCCTGCAAAACATTTACTTGAAATTTTGAAATTGTACATCCTAACGTTTAAGGGCCAACGGCAAGGTCGTAACCGGTGTCAAGATCCCTAACCCAGAAATATCGCCCTCACTTGTGAGGGGCGGCCCAGAGGCGTACCTCAAGTGTAATTACCAATTTCCCTTGACTTGACGGGGGCCCCAATAAAACTCGACGCCACTTAGAGGTCGTACGAGGACTCGTGTGAGGTATCTAGAAGGTCGCGTAGACCCCCCCCCCAAACCCCACACAACTTACCATATCTGCCGTCGCAGACGTCCTGGCCCCGGGAAATTCCCCAGGAGGGGGCTGTAACCCCTCCTACCCAGGAAGGGGCCTTGACCGCCTTTCCTCTTCTTTCGGCGACCCATCCTTAGAAGGGACTGCCTCCCCGTTGAGGGGCCAATGGCCACCTCCCCCGAGCGCTCCCATCCGTGCTGGGTGACGCCCACTCATAGGGATCTTCCAATTAGTGCTCACCGATCATGACCTTACCGCCCGACCAAAATAAATACGACAATGCTAACTAAATGACTAAACTAAAAATACAGTAGCAACTATACTTTCATTAAAAGCATGCTTACCAATGAACACTAAAGCAGAATTGCTTTATTTGCAAAACGTAACACAAATCGACATTCTTTATTACATACTCAAAATCATCACGATAATACCACAACCTGTAAACGAAAATCAGAGTTATCCATCAACTTTATTCAAAACCACTTGCTGTCATCAGGGGCTGGTGGGTGGGTCAAAATTGGCTCTTCGTTCCGTCTCGAGCTCACGTGCAGCGAGGAGGTGCAGCTTCAGAGCACAGGAACAAGAGGATGCCTTCGGATCTTGCTTCTCCTTTTATCCGTCTTCAGGGCGGGCGTAAACCCGCCCCTGCCTGCCCCTAGGGCGTGGCCAGCCGCGTCAGTGTCTAGGCCAACGCACTCTAGGGCGGGAAAAGGCGCGCCCCGGCTACGCCGCTTCGGGCATACCAGCCGAGACTCGCCTCCCGCCCAAGATGGCTTCCCGGGGGGATCGTGGTACTCTGCCATACGTTCGGGGGGACCGAGTGGTCGCCCCTTTCCAATCACCCCCTGGTACTCAAGTTGATCTAAGATCTCCCTGACTTGTTTTTTAGCTTCTTGCTTTATGGGATACTGCCGTTGGGCAGTTGGTTCACTTTTTAGTTGGATTTTGTGAGGCGGAGAATCCTCATCCCATCCTACATGATTTTTATATAATGCAGGTGCCTGGGCTACTGCCCATTTCCTTGCATATGTATATTTTTTGTGAATCGGAATGTGATTCGAGAAGGCAGGCATAATCACTTCTTCGCCACGAGGGCACTCCCTGACAAACTCCGGGGGCCAATCTTTTTCAGCTAACAGAATATCATAGCCTTTTGAGAGCTTATCCCAAAATAGACCCTTAATTTTCCTAGTCTTATCACCCTCCATACGCAATGTTATTTCGTATATTTTATGGGGCTCGCTAAGTCTGGCGTCGGCAGTTTCAACCTGAATGTATTCATTCGTGTCCACTGTCTCCAGATGACTCATCAAGTTCTTGCGCGCTATACTGATCTCTGCTGCACTGTCCAACATTGTCAATGCCCACTCCCCGTTTTTCAACTGTGTCCTCAGTATTTTCGGCATGGTTGATTACTTTAATACTGGCTACCTTCTTTTTCTGAAATTGAGATTTCTTATTTTGAGCAGGTTCCTTGTCTTTGGACTTGGTGTGCTCTCCTGGGTCTGACCGTCCTCTTCTTTCCGAATTCTGTGGAAGAGATCGAGAGGGACGTGTATCAATACTTTGATATCTGTCAGGTTTTTTTATATTATCCCTATTTCTAAGGTTATATCTTTTCTCAGAGGGCTCCCGTTGGGGAGACTGGCGTTCTCGAGTCGGAGTTCTTTCCCTCCGTCGAGGAGACCTTCCTCTGGACTGGAAAACTTTTTCCTTGGGAGTGGATTGTTTATTTCCATCCCAGCTCTTTTTAGGAGTGTTTGAATTATTTTTAATAAATAATTTTTCAGGATTTTCGAGCAGTTGGGGCTTAACTGGTTTCCCACCCAAGCTGTCTCTACCTAATTCTTCATAGCACTTTTCTATGATTTTTGCAAGCTCAACAGGATCTTTTATATCTGTTTCCCTCAACTTCTGGCGAATCGCCACAGATGCTGCTTCTCCCTTTACGTTGGCTAATAATATAGCCGTGACCTGCTTGAAGTCTTTCAGTAATTTCATACCTAGATTTAAAGCGGGCTCTGGACCGAATTCATTTTGAATCTGTTTTAGCACGTCTGGTATTACCGCCATAGACGGAACACCGTGTGTTTTTGTGTAAATGGAAGCAAAGACTGTACCCCAAGTGTCGCAGTCCTCCACGTGTGGTGCGATTCCCATAGGAAGGCAGATGGTCAAGATTCTGTGTTTCTCAATAGGGGTAGTATCAGGAAATACTGCCTCTATTTGAGTGATTTTCTGGGCTAACCAGAAAGGAATTTGTTCCCGTTTTACGGGTGTTTTACCAAGACATGACTGTATGTTCTGTGGTGTAATTTTATTTGTGTTCCCCTGATGAGGGGTCAGCTGTGGTGAATTAACAGCTGGCTGGACTGTTGCAGTCCGCATTACATATTGGACTAATTGCCTATGTATTTTTATTAATGTGTTTAGCTGTTCTAACAGCTCTTCCTTAGACATTTTTGCAATGTCAGGATGTGGTGTGTAGCTGGCTAGAACCGGCCACGTGGCTCCTGGTCTACCTAGTGGACCGAGCCTAGTTATGTGATCATTGTGTTTTAGGGCGCCATTAAACCAGAGCAGGTGCTCTTGAAATTTAAGTGGGATTTCAACCTCCTCGAAAGGAGCGTACTCTCCCGGAGGTTCCTCTATTTTGTAATAGTGAAACTCTTGTGTTATAGCGTTTACCGCTGGAAAGTTTATCCATGAATAGAATACCTCTGTCTGCCGATACTCGTGAGCCTCTATCACGAAAATTACTGTACCACCTTGAGGTGGCAGTCCGTTTTCTATACGTTTTAAAGTTATAGATCTTCTTAACTGGACCGGGATGATAATAGCACCCGGGTCTGTGTATTCGGGACCTTGCTGAGTCGCATCTACTGCGGCCCCAGGGGCTCCGTTTTCTGGCATTGTAAAAATGCGAGTTTTGCAGAGTAGGTCTCCAAGGAGACAAAGATTAGATGCACAATATTTTGGAACACTGTATCCTTCAACGTTGAATAAACCAGAGCTTTACATAGGAATCTCTTCCTACTAAGGTCGGGCGGATTTTAACCTTTCACCCACTCCAGACGTCTATTGGAGTATTTACGGGAGAAAGGGTGTGAAATATGCACGACTGAGTTACTCTACAAGTCTTACGTTAGTTTATCGCCTTACCAAACGTTGGGCGCCATGTAGTGTAGTTCCTAGTTTCCCACTAGGCCCTGCGCATTGGAATAACATAAACAGTAGTATCGACGTGGAACTGCTTATATTCCAGGCCTCCACTGACTATGCTAAACTTAATTGGGTTGTGTTACCAACTAGCTCAGAGGTCACTGGAAACTTTCTTCTCTGCATAGGAAGTGATCAGCTTCCTTGGCACAGACAAGAAGGGATTCAGCTTTCCAACAACCGTGCAACATGACAACTTTGCTCCTCAGATCAAGAGTCGATCTCTAGGGTCGTGTGAAACAATAGACACAGATTTCACTCAGTCAGTCTAGTGCAGTTTACTTTCACAGTATGTAGAGAATAGAGAGACGGGCGTTTATCAATAAAGGGTTAACATTTATTGAACAGTCTTTCTTCTCGTACAAGAGAAATGTATTGCCACAATTGCAATAACTGTTATTATAAAAAGTACGTACAGTAAGATAAGTATTGCGAAATAGAACTGTAAAAGCATTGATATGGTTTCTTAGCCATACAATGGTTTAAAAGTAATAAAACATATATACAGTCATATATACATTAGGCTAACATACTCAACTGGTGCTTCTAACTAAGCCTACCCCAGTGTGCCTGACCTAAGCCTAACACGTGAGAAGGGGAGTAAGTAAGTAGCTTTAAGTTAAGTTGGTTTTGCCAAGGTTTGTTTCAAGAATTCTCTTCTAAGGGTTTAGTCAACACCATACCTCTGAATAGAATGATGGAGGATTGGTATCTCCTTCAGGGGTCTCTCTCGATATCCCAGTCACCCGCGAGGGTAAACTGGAAGCGCCGGGACTGGATTTCTCTGCACGAGAAATGCAGCGGCTTCTCTCAGCGCGTCGAGGAAGGAGGGGGGACAGCGTCCGCGGGCAGCTGGGCTGGATGTCTTCGCAGAGGACGGCTGCACGGCTCCTCAAGCGTACTGAACCACAGTTCGCGCTGTAGCGGCGATAATGGTAATCAGCAGCTTCACCACCACAGGATAGCAGGCTGCAGCGACAGAGTGCTAGTTTTTACCAACACGGGGTCATGCAGGCAGCTGGCATCAGCAACAGGGAACGAACTCACAGCTCGTATCTTTCTTCTCATTGCTTAAGGCAACGTGGGTAATATTTATACCTGACAGGTGCCGGGTTTGACGCAAGTTTGCTGGACATAAGACGTCAATTAAAGATGTCACTAGGAAGTGACAGTTATCAGTTGCTCATTAGAGTTCCATTACTAATCAAAACATAGCAAGCGGGGATTTCCAGGTTTGCTAAGTTTTTATCTTGTTGAAGAACTCGGAGTGTTATCTAGGAATATCAGATAGTGGCTGCTGCTCTGTCATTGCACTAATTGGTCGCAAAGGAAGTAGCAGAGAGTCATGCTGGAATGTGGCTCTGTTCGTGTGAGGCCAGAGATGACTTTTCAGAAAATCGCACTTGAACGGTTATGCCAATATAGGGAATAAATGGATTTATAGCCGAATAGGGGCATAAGGTCACAGTATCGATCAGGAACCTAGATAAGCACGCAACAAAACTGGCTCCAGCACATGCCTACCTATAATGTTTAGAATTTTATTTCTACTAATCGGAGGTACTATTTGAAAATTGAAATAATGGTATTTTGCAACCTTAAAATCCCTTTTTATTAAAGGTAAAAATATCAAGTTGTGAAGGATCTAACACAGATCTAACCTGTCACTAAAACAGCCATAAAAACTCTGTAGTTTGCCTGCCAGCCCCCTTCTTCTCATTTTCCCCCACCCCATGCTATCAGGGGTTACAAGAACCCAAGCTTCCCCACCACACCCACACTCTTTACTTCCCTCTCCATGCCATAGATGTTCTGCAGTGAGCACAGGGGTTCTGCTAACTCTGACTGATCACAGCGCTGTCATAATATCTATAACTGCTTTCTTTTGTGTCTGATGGTAGTGCTTAGAAGCAGGCACTCTAGGTCATATGCATTGTCCATGCTGCTCACTCTTTCCACCAGGGAGGTGGGATGCTTATTTGTCACTCACCATGCCCCTTGCCACCAATTTACTTCCTAAGTGCCCTTCCATTTTTGGTGCTTTGTAGCACTTTTAAAATCTTCTTACAGCTTCTCATGGCCCAAATGGGTATAATTTCTGATATTTATATGTTTTCCCTTATTCATTGCTTGATTTTGCTCGTGAGAAAATGTCACTCATAGTCGTTCAAATGTCACTCATAATTATGAAAATGTCACAAATAGCAATCTAAAACCTTGGCAGCCATGTTTGCCTGGCTGCAAGATGGCCACTTTGAGAGGAAGCTCTATCGGTTGGAAAGGACATCTGACATTTGTTTGCAGCCGGATGCAACATTGGGGCAAATATATAATTTCTGCCTTTAACAGATGCCCCGGGGTGGCTGCCCATTGGTAGTTTTGAGGGCGGAGTGACCGAATCGTGGCCCACATCCTGGTGGACTGCAGCTGCTGCTGGGAGAGTTGGCACGGAGAAGGTGACGCCCACTGCTGAACCTCGCTCCGTGGATGCCTTTGAGCGGTAGGCCCGCTGGCGGTCCTCTGCAGAGTTGGGATACATTCGCTGGCTTCTGAACCGCCCCAGGGCGCGATCAGAGGGAGACAGGCTTTGTGTCGCCTGGAAATATATCCCCCCCCCCACCCTCCCACCTGGACGACAATGAGGCGCAGTGACATACGGGCCCCCCCTCCTGCCCACTGTTGCCTGCCGTGGCTGGGCCCCCTTTGCCTCCTGCTGATTCCTGTGGTGCTGGGGACGGCCGCCCAGGACTTCAGCTGTAATTGTGGCTGGGCCTAATTCTTCCTTGGCATTGTCGAGCCCTCGGCTGGGCCATTTGAACTGGACTGTGTGGGTCGCTCTACTCCTACTAGATTGTTGACTGCTTGGGGCTGCTGTTGGCTTGCCTGCCTCTACCGCAGGCCTCAATGGTGCTTCTGGACACTTACTGTTTACCTCTGGCTTCCCTATGGGGCATCCTCGATGTTTGACCCCCGGGGGCTCGCTACCAGCCTTGTTGGAGAACTCTTGGATGTCGTGGCATCGATACTTGGGGCAGTGAGCTGGAGTGAGGTGATCCAGCATGCTGCCTCGCCAACCACCACTCAGTCTTCTACCCCCATGGCCATCTCCACCTCGGGGAGCCCACCAGACCCAGGACCACTGCTGTGAGTGCAACAGTACCTAGAGGCCAGACTGAACACGGCAAGAATGTCATGCTCTGTAAAGATGTAGTATATATTTGTCCAACCCTAATCTCTTTTTAAAATGTAATCTTGAGTGAATTTCCAACTTGTGTGTGTGTGTGTGTATGTGTGTGTGTATATATATATCTATATATCTCTAACCACTAGTATCTGTAGTAGACGTATGTACTTACTACCTTTCTTATGTGAATTTAGAATTTATCTGTTTGTATCTTTTCCTTGAGTGAATTTGCAATTTGTAAATATGGAACTCTAACCTCTAGTATATGTAGTAGACTTTTTTACTTACTACCATTCTTCAATCAATCAATCAGGGAATTGTAAGTGCGCTACTCACCCGTGAGGGTCTAAAGGCACTGAGGGGGGGGGGGTATAGATCTGTCTAGCCGAAGAGCCAGGTCTTGAGGGTCTTCCTGAAGGTGTTCAGGGAGGGGGCTCGTCTGTTGTCTGGCGGTAGCTCATTCCAGGTTTTGGCTGCAAAGTGAGAGAAGGATCTTCTACCTGCTCTGGCTCTGTGGATGCGTGGGGTTTCGGCCAGTGCGAGGTTGGAAGATCGGAGGTTTCTTTTGGGTATGTGGAACTTGATTCTGTCGTTGAGGTATTTGGGTCCGGTGTTGTGTAGGCATTTATAGGCGTGGGGGAGGATTTTGAAGGTGACTCTTTTCTCCACGGGGAGCCAGTGGAATCTTTGTAGGTGATGTGTTCATGCCGGGGGATGTTGAGAACGAGTCTGGCGGCGGTGTTCTGTATTATCTGGAGTTTGCGGAGTAGGGACTTGTTGATGCCGCCGTAGAGTGCGTTTCCGTAGTCCTTTCTACTGGTGATGAGTGTGTGGGTGACTGTGTTCCTTGATTCAGGGGGATCCACTTGAAGGTCTTGCGAAGGATGCGGAGCGTGTTGAAGCCGCTGGAGGTGACGGCATTGACTTGGCGGTTCATGGGGAGTGATGATTTAAGTACAATGCTGAGGTTCTTGGCGTGGTCTGAGGGATTTGGTGGGCTTCCAAGGGCAGTTGGCCACCATGTGCTGTCCCATGCTGAGGGGGTGGTGCTGAGGACGAGGACTTCTGTTTTCTCGGTGTTGAGCTTTAGGCAGCTGTTGGTTATCCAGACTGTGACATCTTGCATTCCTTTCTGGAAGTTGAGTTTGGTGGTGGTGGGATCTTTGGTGAAGGAAAGGATGAGTTGGGTATCGTCAGCGTAGGATATGATGTTGAGGCTGTGTGGTTAGACGATGGCTGTGAGGGGGGCCATGTAGATGTTGAAGAGGGTCGGGCTCAGTTATGACCCATGTGGGACTCCGCAGGTGCTGTTCGTCGGGTTAGAGAGGAAGGGCGGGAGTCTGATTCTTTGGCTTCTTCCGGTGAGGAAGGATCGGATGCAGTCCAGAGCTGTTCCTTGTATGCCTGCGTCGTGTAGTCTGGTGGTTAGTGTGCGGTGGGAGACAGTGTCGAATGCGGCTGACAGGTCGAGTAGGATGAGGGCTGCGGAGTGGCCTTGGTCCAGGAGGGTGCAGATGTTGTCTGTGGCAGCCAGTAGGGCGGTCTCTGTGCTGTGGTTGGTTCAGAATCTGGATGGGACGGGTCGGGGACGGTGTTCTATTTGATGAATTGTGTCAGTTCCTTATTGACTGTTTTCTCTGCGAGTTTGGTGGCAAAGGGGAAGAGCAAGATGGGCCGATAGTTCTTAAGGTCGGTGGGGTCAGCTGTGGGTTTCTTGAGCAGGGGTCTGACTTCTGCGCGCTTCCAGTCATCTAGGAAAGTGCCTGTTTAGAATGTGGTTTTGATGGTGCACTGTTGTTCTGGTACGATGGTGGCTGTGGCTCTGTTGTAGATGTGAGGGGAGCAGGGGTCGGTGTGGGCCCCCAAGTGGATGCCATTCATGGTCGAGGTGGTGTCTTCAGCCGTGATCAGTGTCCAGCTGGATATGGTGGGCTGGCTGGTGTCTTTGTGGGCAGGGGGCATCTGTGGCACCTGGTGGAGGGTTGACAAAGTTGTCGTAGAGGTTTTTGATTTTGAAGTAGAAGTAGGTTCGAAGCTTGTCCCAGAGGTCTTGGGATGGGGTGATGTCTGTGGCTTTGCTGCATGGGTTGGCGAATTCTTGAATGATGCAAAAAAGGTCTATGGAGTTGGTGGAGTTGGCGAGGATTTTGTTGGTGGCTCAGATTTGGTTGTGGTAGTCCGTCATGGCATCTTTGTAGGTGTTGTGGTTTTCGGTTGTATTGGGGTTTCTCCAGTTCTTCTCCAGGCGTCTGCAGGTGTGTCTGGCTTCTTGGAGAGCGGTGGTGAACCAGGTGGCTTTCCTGGGGTGTTGTATGTTAGGGATGCATAGTGGGGCGAGCTTGTCTGCGAAGTTGGGTATCCAGGTGTGGAGTTCTTTGGCTGCGTTGTTTGGGTTGGATGCCCAGGTGTTGTTGTCTCTGGTGGTGGTGGAGTTGAGTTGCTTGTCGGTAACCTTGCTCGAGTTCCTTCGTGGTGGGCGTGGGGCTGGTTTGGGTGCCTTGGGTTTCTCGACGGTGAAGTGTACGAGTGTGGAGTTGGGGTCGCTGGGGTTGTCAAGGTGGAAGTTCAGGTCTTCAATGAGTATGTAGTTCGTTGAGGCAATGGCGTGGGGTGCGATGAAGTAGATGATGGTGGTGGTGAATGGTGTCCGGGGACCGGGGGGTCTGTAGGCAAGGGTTCCGCGGAGTGTGGCTTTGGGGGAGGTCTGGATCTTATGTGAATTTAGAGCTTTTCTGTTTGTATCTTTTATGTAACTCATGTACTCTGAAATCTATATGTAATGTAACTGGTCCTTTTGAATAGCGCTCAGACTCCTTCGGGTAAAGTTTGCGCTCTATAAAATCGCATTAAATAAATAAATACTCAGGCCTGATAGATCCAGATTAAATCCTGAGAGGGACCCCCTCTGTGTAGCTTGCAACTTTCATTACGCCTCTGGCAAGAGTCTCTGTACTAAATGCCAAAAGCCAAGCTGCCAATAATCAATGCCTGAATCAAGGTTCTTCGCACAGAGAGTGGCAACCAGCGAAACACTCTTTGCAGGAGGTTTAAGGTGTGGTAACAGGTCCCCGTCGTAATCATAACTTGGTCCTTCATGGATAGCAGAACATCTGTGCGGACTTCCACATTTTTTACCACAGAGGTTGGAGAGGGGGCTGGACCTAATGTAGCAGGCCACTACCTAGGGGACCACACTGTCTGAGCTGTGCCAAACAACATAATTTCCGTCTTACACGCATTTAACTGAGGACAATGGTCCGTCATCCATTCAGATATAGCTAATATACTCTTAGCAAAACGCTGCTCAATATCCTCAGCGTTCTTATCAAAGGTCAGAAGCAGCTGGGAATCATATCATAAGAGAAAGGGGTAAAACCGTGTTCCCTGATGACCTTGGAAAGGGGGGCCGCATATATAATAAATAAAGACGGGCTTAGACAAGAGCCCTGGGGCACCCCCTTAGTAAGTTTCAAGGTTTGGGAATGGAACGGACCCAAGTTGATGGTCTGAGTGCGCTGGTAGAGGAAACTGATGAGCCAGTTGAGAGCCTGTCCCTGCAGCCCAGCCTCTCTCAGTTGAAAAATCAGTTTCTGATGAGAGACCATGTTGAAGGCTGCTGTCAAGTCCAATAAGACCAGTATCACTGCTTTATTAGCATTCTAATATGATCTGTAACCCCAATAAGGGTTGTCTCTGTGGAATGAATGGGTCTAAACCCAGATTGTGAAGGACCCAAAATAGTGTGATTATCAAGGTAGTCCAGTAGCTGAGTGTTGACATAGCTCTCCACCATTTTACTCATCAGTGAGAGAAACAATATGGGACTGTAATTTGAGAGCGTGCCATGAGACCGCTGATCTTTTTTCTTAATAGGAATCCCTTAAGCGGAATTCCAGTCCAATTCTAAAATACCGTCACTTAAGGAGGAATTCAAAATCTACATAATAGGGGTGGCTAGAAGAGGGGCAAGCAGGGCATATTTGCGATTCCTTAAAAGCAATGCATGATTAATTTTAAAATTGCGAATTCGCAATTAGGGGGGGCCAATTACCACGAGGGTGAACCTCGTGGTAATTTGCGAAAAATGTTGAAAATGCTCAAATTAGCATTTTAAACACTGTCATGTTACAGACACACATGTCCTTAGGACATGTGTGTGTGAAACATCCATTTTAAAATACATTTCAGGGGTGCAGCACCCATGGAATGCATCAACATTTTGCGAATTCTAATTTGCGAATTCGCAATTACCATTGATTCCTATGGGCCTTTTGGCCCATAGGAATCAATGGGAATTGCGAAATCGCAAATTGGAATTCCCATAATATTTGCGATTCGGTAAAAATTGCGATTTTTACCGAATCGCAAATATTATGCACTTTCAATAATGCATCCCGTTTTGCGATTCCTTATTTGCGATTCGGTAAAAATCGCAAATTTGGAATCGCAAAACAGGAGTTTGATGCATGTGGGTAAAAATGTAGTGGCAGTAGGAGAAACCATAGTAAGAAGTTTTGTGATGTCAGAGACTACAGGGTATTGGGGCACCACAAATTAGTTAAGCTCTCGTAAATCAATAATGAAACTGTACATTTTAGTATCAGTGTCTCTTTTCAAAATAGGAAGGTTAGGGCTATTATAAATGTTATAAGGTACTTCTTCCACAACCCCCACCTTGATCAAATCCTGAACAAAGTGCGTCAATGCTTCTTCACCTTCCTGAGATATTTTATATTGGGGAATAACCATTTGTCCCATATCGGTATCTGATGTAGCGCACAAAGTACTAAGTAACGATGCCAGATAAATATCTTCTTTAATGAGACAAGGCCTCTCAACCATTGGATAGTTATCATTTAAGATAACATGCACACCTTCTGGGGAACAACGTATTGTAGCACGAAAATATTTAAACATATCAATGCCCACGATATTATCCGGTGTCGTAGGGGAAAGCAAAAATGGACATGCTGCAGTGAATTTATCAAGACTAAATGCAAGTGGCAAGGACAGTGGGCTAGATGTAGGTGTCCCATCGAATCCTATCGATGTTATCATTGCGCCAGACAGGGTAGCCCTAGAAACCAATTTTTTAGACAAAGCACTACGAGTAGATCCTGTATCAACCATAAACCGATCAGCTGAGCCCAAGACATTTGCATCAACATAAGAACCTTTCTAATCTACTGGGACCTCAGTCGGTTCTTTACCCCATCCTAGGCATTCCTATGCATAATCAGAATCCTCAAGACCATCAGCCGAATAATCTGACATTTTATATTGATTCCGTCTATCAAAGGTATTAAAATAATTTGTTCCTTGTTCAACTGCCTCAAATTTAGTACGATTTTATATTCCTCCCCTACGTCCTGAATTCCCTGGGCGTCCTCTCATACTTCCTCTACCCCCTTGAAACTGCTGACCTCGCAAAAGGGGGCACTCAGAATGCCAATGTCCAATCTCTTTACAATAACGACACTGATCAGAAGACAAAGTTGATCGAGAGAAAGTGGGTACACCAGGGGTATCTACTGCACGTCCGCCTCTACGACCGCCTCTGAATGGTGGACCATATACTTGAGCCAACATAACTTTCGTCTTTAAATCCTTAACCTTCTTATCCTCTTTGCCTATTGCTTCCAATTCCTGACGCTCATAATACTGGGCCATAGTCAAAAGGGAGACTGGGTAAGACGTAGTACACAAACTCTCGCTGGCCTTAAGGCGACTAGCTAATTCTGGCAACATTTATCGACAAATTTGTCAACGAACAGATGCTTACCCGTGTCATCCACCCATGACTGCCCACTAAAGTCATGGAATGTCTCTTCAAATCGTGTAAAGAAATCAGAAACTGACTCATCCGCTTTCTGTTTACAGGTCGCTAACGTTGTCCAATCTATTTTCTTAGGGGGTATGAGAGTTTTCAACTTAGTCACAATAGCTTTGGAAGATCTAATATCTCCTGTAGTGGGTTCTGCGCAGGTTCCCTAGCGGCATCTTTTTCTTCTAAATACACCCAAGTATCACCATATGCTACATTATCATCTATTTTCCGAATTGTTCTCCACATATCAGGGGGCAAAATAAGTCCAAAAACATATTGATATCTGGTAAGGTCATAGTGCAGGAGCTAATGGCTCCTTCCACTTCTTCAATGAAAGCGGACGGATTTTTCCGCGGATCGGGCAAAGCACCCTTAAGAGCCATAACGTCTGCTCTACTCCAAGGAGTTTAGACCAATTATAAACAAAATATCCCTTTACATCATCTGAATCTTCATCAGCACTAGTTCCTGCACCCTTTGGAGGAACATGCAAAGATGCAGCTTCACACATTCGTTTCATAGTAACTATAGTATTACTAGGGTCATTGGCTGTTTCCAAAACTTCTTTTTGGGTTGAGGTCTGAACTGTTTGCGCACAATTAACTTTACTAACAAATTTTTGCTCTGCTTTTAAATGTAATGTATCATCTTGTAATTTAGCCACTCGCCTAATTAGATCAGGCATATTTGACAAAAAGAAAGTTCCATCACTTAATTGTTTATAATCTGAATTGATATCAGTGGGCTCCAAGTTTTTAGAAACGTTTCTAAAACCAAGAATTCACTTCCAGGTGAACTTCTCCGCAAAATATAACTGCTCTAAATCCTTCCACTGCTGCACCATTGCTACATGGTCTAGAGCAGAAGTAGTACCATGAGCTTCTTTGAGAGCAGTTGATCTGATAGTGCCCTTTTCATCAGTAGTCAAAGTAGAGCCATCTTGCTTATCTCTGTCTTTATCATCTGAAGAAAAATGTTCTCCTTCAGAAAGATCATTCTCAGGGGCAGATGGAAATTTATACGGGGCGGAGGTCGATCTAAAAAGATGGAATCATCCTGAGGTTTATTAAGTATGGGATAAATGGGGCGCCTAATAGGGTACTGGCCAGTTACCTCCAAACGACACTCCCTTTCCTCTTTTTCTTTTATTGCCTTCATCGCTTTATTTTTTAATTCCAATGCTTTTTGATATATCGTTTTTCACTGCTCTTTTTCTGCTATAGCTTCTCCTTTCCTCAGTCTCTCTTTTACTTCTTTCTCCCACATTCGTCCACAATCAAATATATCTCGTCGACTTTTCCTTTTAAACAAACACTGTTCTACATATTGAATCTTTTTAAAGTCAAATGACCCATTCACTGGCCATTGTAGATCAGGATCCTTTTTTGTATATTTGTTCCACAGTGTACTATACCTTATGGAAGAAATACCATAGTTAACATACATAGGTCTATTAAAGTCCCCTCTGGGGGAGCCGGCTGACTTCTTTCTAAATCTGTTTTGGTACTGCCAAGACAGCAACACAGCCTACGGAGTATGCTGGAAACAGGCATGCTACAAAAATTTTGTAAAATATAACTTTTCCAAAATATTAAAAGTAGAGAAAAATCTCCACATTACCTGCTTTTATCTTTTGCAAAAAATAAATCAAACAAACAAAACCAAAATCTTGGCCAAGCAAATCAAGAGTGCCACATCAGCGACCTTACCATACAAGAGTCTCCAACTTCCAACTGCCAATCTCTTGGTCGACCTAATGGTTACTGTAAAAAGAATTACGCCAAAGGATACATACCTCAGTCGGGAACTGCCACCAACTGGAGGGTCAAATCGAAAAAACCCAGAAAAGTTGCTTCGGTCTGCAAAGACAAGGGTCTCCTCATGCAGGACGTCTCTTCAGTAATATTCCACTTCCGTCAAGACCACTCCTTCGGGCGGCCGCGACTCCGATGAGGACCCAGGTGTCGGGCACCAACTGTGGAAATGTGCCTTTTAATGAGCACACTGGTGTGAGGGTCACCCTTCTCTGTACACGGGTCCATAGAACAACAAAATAGAGATTGGCACTGAAGCTGGAATTCAAAATAACAAGTTTATTAATTACTCATGAGTGGGACCACTTCTATACAACACCCTCAAGTGTTCCAGGAGGCAGTACATTGAATACACAGACCATGGTGCTTATATACACACTTTTCTTACGGCACCATGTAATAGTGAGCACTAATAAGGCATCTGCCAAAAATCAGGGATATACCATAAACCCACCTCTTGGTTCCACCTCCTCAATTAGAGATGGTCAGTCATGAATGCCATGTCTACCCACCTCTTGGTACCCCTGCCCCATTTAAAGGGTGGGAAAAACATTTGTGTTCAACTGCGACACCTCGTGGTGGAGATAGAGCCTATTTAGAAGTCTTTCCGCCCCCTCCCTCAAAGAACCAAGTTTATTAATTACTCATGAGTGGGACCACTTCCATACAACACCCTCAAGTGTTCCAGGAGGCAGTACATTCAATACACAGACCATGGTGCTTATATACACACTTTTCTTACGGCACCATGTAATAGTGAGCACTAATAAGGCATCTGCCAAAAATCAGGGATATACCATAAACACACCTCTTGGTTCCACCTCCTCAATTAGAGATGGTCAATCATGAATGCCATGTCTACCCACCTCTGCCCCATTTAAAGGGTGGGAAAAACATTTGTGTTCAACTGTGACACCTCGTGGTGGAGGTAGAGCCCATTTAGAAGTCTTTCCGTCCCCTCCCTTAAAAAAAACCCTACAGGAACCCTTACTTTTTTATGTAGTCTTTTTTTTGCTTTTTAGGACTGAGTGCAATGAAATGCTTATTTATGGATTCAGTCTGAACATTGCAGAACCCACAGTACCTTTTTGGGGTATTACTAACGTTTGTATCATTACATTGGCCTATGAGCATCAGTGGGGCCTGCCACGTAAAGTCTTGTCGGAAGACTTAGAGAAAACACCCTCAATCATATGATGTGGGATGCACGAGTCACAGTAAGAGCACACCCCCTCACAGAAGGCGCAGATGGGAGCTGTAGGCATACAAAACACGTTTGATGGTAGAGAGGTACATGATTAACCTCTGTGGAAGAAACAGACTTTAGCAAGGAAACTTGCATGTCCAAGGACAAAATGGGCTGTATACAAGCACATTGAGTAGATTAAAACTACTATGGAACATACATTTTTTTTCTCATTCTGAATTTCAGTACATCCTTCTAAAGTACCATACACGTATTTATTATTCATCAAATATTGATGTTTATAAAGCGCTCGAATGCCCTAAGGCGTTTTGGTGCTGTGTCCGCAAATACAAAAACAGATCTATATGTGGAAATCGTGGTATTAAAAAGCCAGATCTTGTGAGGGAAAAAAAGCTATTTTTAAGTTAGTTTTCTAACTGCAGCAGGATGGAGGATGCTTTAAGGTATAAGGGGAGTAAGTTCCACAATTATATAGTGACATCTGAAAGACTTCGCCTTCCCTAGGTAGCTCTCATAGTTTCAGGTCTAGTAATTAATTTAGTACAGCTGGAGTGAATGTAGCAACGGAAAACTTTCCTCAGATAGAGTGGGCCCATATGACATGCTTAGTAGGCCAAACAGGACGCTTTAAACACCACTCTTTTGCCAAATGAAAGCCAATGAAGCTTCTGGATGGTTTGAGAAATTGATGAGTGTTTTTTAGAATTTTTTGCAGCAAACAAGCGGCATCATTTTGGAGTGCCTGTAAATACCAAAGTGTCTTTTTTGGATGTCCATAGAAAGGGCATTGCAGTAATCGATCTTGGAAAGCACTAAGGTGATTATTACTGTTTTTTTTAAAAATCTAATGTAAAAAATGTAAAAACAAGTTTAGGTGGTTTGATGTATCTGGTCTGAGAAGGTGAGTTTACTGTCAAAGATGATACCTAGATTTCACACATTAGAGGCAGGACAAGGTAGAGGACCTAGATCCTGAGGCCATCCAGTACGACTCCAGAAAGTTTTTACTTTGCTGAACAGTAGAACCTCTGTCTTTTCCCATCCAGCTCACAACTTCATACATTCATGTTCTGAAATGATTGGCAACCTCTAATGGATCTCCCAAGATTGAAACTACAAGCTGCATATCATCTGCATATGATACGGCGGAGAAACTAAATGATCTAATCTGTTTGGCCAAGGGTGCCACATATATATTAAAGAGAGTTGGGCTCAGGGAAGATCCCTGAGGGATCCCACTAGGCAGCATAAAAGATGTGGATATAAAGTCTTCAAGCGCGATTGTTTGTTCTCTATCTGCAAGAAATGATGTCAACAAATCAAGTGCTGAACCACTGACACCTCTGCTTTCCAGTCATTTAGTAAGTACTGTGTAGGAGACAGTCTAGAAAGCGGGGGATAGATCTAGTAAGATCCACGCCGCTTTCTCTCCACCGTCCATGATTATTTTAATTACTTCCACAGCTGCAACCAATGCTGACTCTGTACTGTGTGTTTTCCTGAAACAATACTGCGTGGCATTTAGGGTTTCATTTGTATCTAAAAATGAGGAGAGTCCAAAGTTAAGATGTTCCAGTATTTTTGCTGGAAACTGAAGCTGAGAGATGGGACTATAGCTTTTTTCCTCAGTAGGGTCCAGAGAGATAATATTCGGGTGTAATACTCTGATAATGTATTAAGTCAAGTTTTTAGTTTCAAGGAATCAGTTGCTTGGAGTCCTTATGCCATAATCCATTATCACTCTCAACGCGATTTGTTCAGAAACATAGTGCCATTTTTAGCCTCTTACTAAAAAAAGCCACATTTCACTCTTTTAGGGCTCTCACCGTGACACAGCTGACACATTCTAGGTGTTAGATGAAGCTACTTCCATATAACGTTGAAGGTACAGTAAAGTGCAATGGATACACTTTAGCCCAACATAGTGATGTGTGCTTACGAGCACTTGGAATGTGTCCTTGTCAGGTTTAAAAAAGGGCTTAAAATGACAGGGTACACTTGCAAAACTATATGCAAGGAATGTTGGGTTTTCTGGGAGCCCACATCAATTTGCTGAAATTGCTTTCTTAAATTTGTTAATACCTTTCTTAGTATGGATATTCTTCTCTGTATGTTTTTTTCTGTAGAGATTCTTAAACATTTCTTGTTGGCATACTCTGTGCCATTTAGAGGAAGTGTCGGACTGAACGGCCGAAAAGTTCTGAGCTAGGATATATATAGGACAGAATTCGTGCAAAGCTTCCTACGGGAAGCTACTATGACTTACATGGGCAGCTATGAGAATGTATGACCCAAAAACAGCCACTACAAAATCCCCTGCCTACTTGCCATTTATAATGGCTCCATATCAGAAATCAGCATTTAGTATCCTATATGTTTCCAAAAAGACTGGCTTTTTTCCATAGTACACCTAAAAAATTATTTTGTACGAGTCAGCAGTGTTCTGAAATTTTAGCACTGCAATTTTAGGTTTCAATAAACAAAAGGTTTCAGCCAATAGCTTGAAATTACATCTTCTTTGCTCTCTCTCTCTCTCTCTCTCTCTCTCTCTCTCTATATATATATATATATATATATATATATATATGTTGTCTTATGTCAACATTGCTGCCTGTCAATGTCAGTATTTTGCTTTTCTCTGAGCCCTATAATGGAAGCCTCTTGAGGTCCTTGATATCTTCCTTTATGCAATTTATTTTATCCCTAAGTACTCGCTTGTTACAACAGCTGAGCTCCCTAAATAGGCACTTTGCACTTTCCTCATCAGATTCTCTGGAAAAGCCACTGTCTGCCAAGCTCAAATACTCTAGTGCCATGGTTCCCAAACTTTTGACTCCTGAGGACTCCCATTGAGTCACCACTGGAAGCCGGGGACTCCCAAGCAATTTGTATGAGTTACATTTCCAAATTAAAACAGTAATTCGAAAAAAATACAAACGTGTGCACACAAAACAACTACTCAAAGTACTAAGGATTTTGGGGCCAGATGTATGACCATTTCATTTAGCGCCTCACAATTGGCGACACATTGCGAGTGGCAAATTGTGAGTCGCTAAATGAAGTTTACAACAGTGTGTTTGGGATTCCCAATGGGGTCGCAAATTGTGAGGTTCATTAATATTAATGAGCCTCTCGCAATTTGCGAGCCCATTGGGAATGCCAGACCTCCCAGGGATGGTGGCCTGCTGGGCTCTGCAGGCCACCATGTCTTGGACTGCTTTTAAATAAAGCAGTTTTAAAAAAAATTGCAGCCTGTTTACCATGCATTTAAAAAAAAAAAGAATATGAAACGTTTTCGTTTCATTTTCTAAGGGCAGGCAAAGGTCCCTGGGACCACTGCCTGCCCTTAAAAAATAATTTTGCATGCATTTGCAAAGAGGAAGGGGTCCCCTGGGGACCCCTTCTCATTTGCGAATGCATGGCCATCTGCTTGAAGTAGGTGATATTTGCGACTGTTTTGCGACCGCAAAACATTTTTACATTGTTTTGAGACTCCCTATTTGGAAAGGAATGCCCCTTCCAAATAGCAAGTTGGAAAACCTATTTAGCGAGTCGCAAAAAAATTGTGACTCGCGAAATAGGCTGTGTACATGGCTCAATAGGTTTTCGCATGCATAAACGGGTTCGCGAACCCGTTTGCGCATATAAAAACAGATCGTACATCTGGCGCTTAGTATTTTATATTGAAGTAATAGCCCCTCTGTCACATGTATTTCATTTGTTTGATAGCATCTCTCATACCATTGTAGGATGTCAGAGCACTTTACATCACACACATATAGAGACATTGAATCATACATGTAAATCAGTGTGTATATAAAATGTTTAGAGTGCTCGGTCTGGAAAAGCACAAACTCAGGATTCAGAACATAACAGTGGCTAGCACTGACTTTAACATTAAAAATGTATTTTCACCCATATAAATCTTTTTAGCAGCATCAGGATAATGAATAACTGGGTAAAAATATAAGTTACTAACTGGTACCATGCAGTTTGCAAGCAGCTCTTTGATGACAGTTTACGATTGTCACTTATGAAGTGCACAGTAGTGAAAGAATTGCTGTGACAAATGCATGATACACATTCTTTGCAGTAGGCACATTAACCCTCTGTGCTACATTAGTTCAATCAAAGCTGCAACTGAACAAAACTCTCCTCAGCTCCAGCAGGTACATTAATCACTGGCATTCTATTGACACTTTTATTGTTGCTGGAAAGCTGCTAATTATACAAGAAACGTTTCTATGCCTTTAAAACTGTTGCCTGCAGACCCCCTGGGAATGTGTCACGGACCCCTGGGGGTCCGCGGACCACAGTTTGGGAAACACTGCTCTAGGCCTTTCCAACAGTAATGAGATTTTCTTCCGCAGGCAATGGCCAGCAACTGTTTTCAGGGATTACATCAGATCTGCGTGATAATAAGGTGAAGAAGCGCATGTATGAAGAGCTGATTAAGAATAAACTATTTTGTTTTATTTATGTTTTTTGCCTTGAATTGGCAATTAAGAAAACTCTGATGCAAACAAAAGAAGTGTGAGATGATTTAGAGACTGGCAGGGGGCGACTCCTCTCTACCAAATATAGTAACACAAACAAGCCACCCTGGGTCAGAATTGCAATGACAGAGTGTGGGGAGCCCCTTTTTAAAGGACAAAGTCCCTCACCCACCCGTAGTTGTCATGCTTCATCATCGGGAACCTCCTCGCACTGCAAACCTAGTCGCAGTGCAGGCTACAACCCCCTCACTGTCAGGGAGGCGCTCAGGGATGTTTGTATGAAGTAGTTGGGAGGTATACTAAAACTCTCAGATGAACTGGGGGTGGTGGGAGTGTGTGAGGAAAGTGAGGGTAAGGTTAAAACTAACTTCCTGGTATGTTAAAGACACGTTTTGGGACATCCAGGGGTCAGGATTAAAAAAGGTTTGTGGGCCACGGCAGGAAGATTCAACCTGTCATGGTCTAAGTGGTCAAATGCTCGGCATGTTTCAGCCTAAATGCCCTCCGCAGAGGTGACGTGGCTTTCTTCAGGACCAGGTGAAGTGTGAAAAAATGTCAAGTAGTGAATGTTGCCACAATACCAAATCTGGTAGGTGGGGTAAAAGAAAACAACTGGCTAGTAAGTTCATGAACCAATTGTAAGGATCTGCTGGTCAGCGTCATCCTTGTGAAGAGACATGTTAAAAACAGAGGGCCTCATTTATGCAAAATGACGCATCGCTGCGTGAAAGCAGAGATGCGTCACTTCTCATCGCACACTCCTTGCGTCATGATTGATGCATCATATTTAAAATATGACGCATCATGTCACAAGGTGTAACAGATACGTCAGTATTTCTGACGAATCTGTAGGCGCAAAAGTGACGCATTGCTGGAGTGTGTCACAAAAGTGACGCAACTCCAGCAGTGTGTACTTTCACATGGGCAAGTCCCATGTTTATTTATTTATTTATTTATTTATTGAGCTTATTGAGCTTATTGAGTGCGACAGCTACCCAAAAAGGGTTTCCCGGCGCTAGAAGATACTGAACCAAGAAGGAGGAGAAAGTCTCAGGGAAGCGACCGGGGCAAGTTACTGGTTGAATAGCCAGGTCTTGATGTTGTTAGGGCCTGCGTCAGTCTTACGCCTGCCATGAAGCAGGCGTAAGATTTTGACGCATTAGTGCCCAAGAAATGGCGCAGTGAAATCTTATAGATTTCACTGCGTCACTTGCATGACCCTTTCTTGTGTCCAAACGCCCCCCTTGCATACATTATACCTGGCACAGGTATAATGTGGCGCAGGGATTTACAAAGTAACGCATCTACCTAGATGCGTAACTTTGTAAATATGGCACAACAAGGCGCATATTTTAAGCCACTGGTGCGTCACAAAAAGTGACGCACCTGCGGCGTAAAAGTGACGCACAGCCTCATAAATGAGGCCCAGAATGTTTGTACACATTACCACATGCACTCCTTTGTTCTTGTGCCACATATATAAATCTTTAGTTTCAATTTTGGCTGCGCAAATACTGTAACATATCAATTTCTTGGTGCTTACCTGTGTTGTTGGGGGAGCTAATGACAACTCATCCTCGGCGCACGCACTCGAGGTGGCTTCCAAATCTTATATTAGGAAGGGGGACAAAAAAAGGTTGACTGTAATGTACAGTCATACATATTCATGAAATATAGTTGACTTTACATGCTTGAGGTGGGAAGCAGGTAACTGTTCAATGCTCAGTATGCAAACCTCATCTACCACACGGAGATATGGTGAGGCAATGAGAAACAGTGCAAGAATACGCTTGAAAAGGTCCCAAAGGGCAGTGTATTGATATCTTGGTATAAGATGGTGAAGTCAAACTCACCTGCTATGCACCTTTGTCGGATTGGCTTGCAAATAGGACCCGGTTTCCTGTTTCCTGTTGCTTTTCAGAGCAAATTTTCTCCAAAAAGTTTCTAAGTTCCAGCTATTAGGGTTAGGTAGGAAAAGAGTCAACAACACCACTGCCAAAGTTCCAGGACCTGGGAGTCACAACCTGTCTCCAGCCATCCTGCCTACACCTAGCCCTCTTTGCCTCTGTCTGGAAGGAATCAGCAACCCATCACAGGAGAGAGAGACAACGTGACCCTTTCTACTGGCAGACAGGCACTACTGATTTGAGCACTAAAAGGCAACTTTTTAAAAGTGGTATTTTCAGAACTGTGCCTTAAAATCTGACTTCACCATTAAAAAGGATTTTAAATTACAGTTCATTTAAGTATACACATTACTTTCCTCTCTGCTACCAATCTAAAGTTAGCACTTATTAATTGAAATAAAACACTCCATTGTTACTCAGTTGGAGAAATAGGCCTCACAACAGTGAAAAATTAATTTAGGAGTTTTTCACTGCCATGACATGTAAAACTTAAGCACGTGTTCTACTTTTTAAGTGCCATGCACCCAGCCCTGGGAGCTGTTAAGGCTTGCTTTAGGGGTGACATAATCGTTTTTTTTAACATAAGGTTTAGGTCTGGCAAAAGATGTATTTTGACAGGATGAAATGGCAGTTTAAAACTGCACTACTGGCTGCAGTGTCTGGCCTGAGATCAATTTTAAAGTGCTACTTTAGTGGGTGACACAATGAGTGCTGCAGGCCCACTAGTAGCATTTAACACACAGGCTTTGGGTATGTGTAGTACCATATACTAGGGATATACAAGTAAATTAAATGTGGCAATTACGTGTAGACTAATTTTACCATGTTTTGAGGAGAGAGCACAAGCATTTTAGCATTGGTTAGCAGTAGTAAAGTGCACAGACTTCAAGCCAACGAAAACGAGTTCAGCAAGCAGGAGCGGTGAAGGCAAAACTTTGGGGGACTACTGTCCAAGGGTGTCATGTCCAACAGTGCTGATATATAAAAATGGTTCAAGCCCACGGTTGATTTTTGTGATAGTTCCTTGTATGAGTGAATGTTCATGTAAAGAAATGGGGGGGGAGGAGTAAACGCATTGCTTGTAGCATGCTGTGTGTCCTAAGACAATAGGGAAAGGCTGATAGACTGAAAAGAAATACCAATACTATTTCGGAGGCACTTTTTCTAGTCCTGATGAAAGTCTGGGGCCCTTAATGGTTGATGAGTCAAACCTGAAATATGTAGACACTATACATTTGTAAGGCCATCATACCCCGTAGACACCCTACTTCTGATAAACAACTTAAGTGCTTCTTGAAATATGGTTGAGCCCATCCTGGTTTATAGGGACCATGATGAGACCCGATGGTTAAGCATTCCACTGGCAGAGTGGGTGAGGGTCTTTTGCAAAACCAAAAAAGATTCCCTCTGGGTTACCTTCCATTGCTTTCATTCTTGATTTCAATTTGTATTCTAGTTAGATATAGGTTGCAGGACACCTTGCTTTGATAAGTCCTTTCTAGATGGAAATCAAATATCCATCGTCCTGTTGCAGGAGACCAATTTGTATCCTCACATGGGACCCACATTTGCATAAAAGAAAATGGTCAGAACATTGTGCGCTCTCATTGTACTCTTCGTACACCAGAGGAGTTGCCATACTGATTAAAAGGGACACACCCATCATTGTTGGGTATAAGTTGTGGGATACCTTGTTGTGATAAGTGTTTTGTTAAGGAAATCATGTCCTGGAATTTCTCTCTCCCCTCCCTGATCATTCATTTATTTATTTATTTATTTATTTATGCGACTTTTAAAGCGCGCAAATACCCATGGGTGTCTCGGCGCTATAGATCAAAAGTAGTCAGACAGAAATAGTTACACGGAAAAGGTAGTTTTACTGAGTGAAAAGCCAAGTTTTTAGCTGTTTCCTGAAGGTCATGAGGGTGGGGCTGGTTTTGATGTAAGTGGGGAGAGAATTCCAAAGTTTGGCGGTGGCTATTACAAAGCATCTGTCTCCCCAGTTGACTCTTCGGGTGCGAGGAATGTTAACAAAATGATAGGAAGAGGAGCGCAAGGTTCTGGGGTTGTTTTTAGGTTTAAAGGCCTCTCTGAGAAAAGCAGGACCTATGTTGTTGATTGCTTTGTATGCTATACAGAGGGACTTAAATCTGATGCGGTTTTTGATGGAGAGCCAATGAAGGTTTTGCAAATGGGAGGAGATGGATTGAGATTTGGGAATCTTGAGAAGGACTCTGGCTGCCGCATTCTGCACTAGCTGAAGTTTATTAGTAATTTTGGCCTGTGCATTCAAAAAAAGAGCATTACAATAATCTGTACGTGAGAAAATTAGGGAGGTGATGAGTGTTTTTGCATGAGTACTGGGGATATAAGGTAGTAGCTTTTTTATTTTCCGTAACATAAAAAATGAAGAGGACACCACATTGTTAGCATGATGGGTAAATAGCAATTTATCATCAAATATTACCCCTAAGTTCCTCACCTTGGTGACCGGGGTGGGGGGAGGACCTAGCTTGTTAGGCCACCAGACGGGAGACCAGATGGGTTCCAGTTTACCGAAGACCATTATCTCTGTTTTGGAGGAGTTCAGCTTTAAGCAATTGGCAGCCATCCAGTCACTTATTGCCAACATGCCTGATTGAAAGTTAGCAGCTACATCAGCACCGTCTTGATGGATAGATAAGACGAGCTGTGTGTCGTCGGCGTAGGTTGTAAGGCTGATATTATGGGCTTTGATTACCCTCGCCAAGTCCGACACGTATATATTAAACAATGTCGGACTTAGCGAGGATCCTTGAGGAACGCCGCATGGAAATGAAAAAGTAGGCGAGCAAAATTGTCCCATTTTGACTGTTAGGGATCGATTCTCAAGGAATGAAGATATGAGATTTTTTGCTTTGTGTGTAATCCCCAAGGCAGAGACACGGTCGACCAAGGTGGTATGGTCGACCGTGTCGAAGGCTGCGGACAAGTCCAATAATATCAGAACCGCCGCTCCCCCTTTGTCCATAGTAGACCTAATCTCATCAGCCGCTTTAATGAGTGCTGTTTCTGTGCCATGTGCCTGTCTGAAACTAAATTGTGTGTCATCTAAAAGATCATTGGTTTCAATGAAGTTGGAGAGTTGCGTGTTCATAAGACTCTCAAATATCTTAGACGGAAAGGGTAGGCAGGCAATGGGCCTGTAGCTAGCTGGATCTCCTGGGTCTAGGTTAGGCTTCTTAAGAAGTGGGCGTATGACTGCTTGTTTCCATACTGAGGGGTATATTCCTGTACTGAACATGGTGTTACAGATGTTGGCAATTGCTGGTGTAATAATGTGTGCGATCGAATTGAGGATAGAAGGTGGACATGGGTCAGTAAGGGAGCCGGATTTGATTTTAGTTATGAGGTGTTGGATGCACTCTTGGGAGGTTTCTTGAAAATGAGAAAATGTGACTGAGGTATTTGAAAGGTCAGGTGAAGATGTCGATGACCCAGAGTGAGTGGAAGGGGAAAAAGTGCTAAAGATTGACATAACCTTGTCAGTAAAGAACTTGGCAAGAGAGTCACAGAGTTGTTGGGATGTGTCCTCCGGAGGTGCCGGGGGATTGGAAAGCTGGTTCACTACCTGGAACAATTGTTTAGTGGAGTTTTGTGCAGAGTTAATTTGTGACACAAAATAGTTAGTTTTCTGAGTGAAGATTATTTGTTTATAATTGATCAAGGCTGATTTATAAATTAATTTGTCAGATGGGTAATAATGCTTGCGCCATCTCCTTTCTAGGTTTCGGCAGTGTTGTTTTTGCCTACGGAGATCCTCCGAGAACCAAGGTGCTGATGGGGTATGACGATTTCTATTGGAAGTTTTGAGGGGAGCAAAGGTATTGCATGCCTGGGTGAGGTGTGTAAGATAATTGTTGGATGCTATGTCAGGATCAGAGTAGGTGTTTTGCAGTGATTCCGTTAACATTGTGGAAAATTCAGGGATGTTAAGGTTTTTCCAGTTCCTTGATGTAGTATGGGGTGGTGGTTTAGGTGGTACTATAGCCATAGGATTAAGTTTGATGTTAAAATATACCACCGAGTGATCAGTCCATGTAAGAGGTTCTACTCTGGAGACCGTGATGTCATTATTGTTCGTGAATATCGCATCCAAAGTATGTCCTGCAATGTGGGTAGGGGCTTCAACCAATTGATGGAGGCCGGCCGCTAGGCAATCATTTAGAATAGTAATAGAGTCTGTATCATCTGTTGTCTCTAGGTGAAAATTTAAATCACCCAAGATGGTGTAATGCGTCGATCCTAATGAATTTTCCAAGATGGAATGGAAATTGGCAAGAAATTTAGTACGTGAACCAGGGGGACGATACACTAATGTCCCAGCGAATGATTGTTTTTTGGACAAGGTGCAACTGAAGGCCATGGCTTCACATTCTTTGAGGGATAGGGGTGTGGTATGGAGGCGGATTTCTTCTCTATGTACTATGGCTATTCCACCACCCTTCTGTCCTTTTCTGTCCAATCTACTTACACAATATCCTAAGGGAAGAGCGGCCGAAAAGTCTGGTCCCGATGATAGGTCTGCCCAGGTTTCTGTTAAAAATAATAAATCCAAAGATTTAGACGATATGAGCTCTAAAATGTCCCATTTGTGTCTAGGAAGGGAACGGGTATTGAGGAGAGCGGCAACAATAGTGTTATGAGCGGGGGTAGGTGAGTGGGGAGTACAGGTGTTGCATTTAATCGGCCCACATAAGGTATTGGGATTGAGGAAGATAGGACAGGAGTGGGGAAAATGTAAAGATTGCCTAATGGAAAGTAAATGATCCCTAGAGTATTGATATGTATGTAAAGGATTGGTGAGGAGTACATCAGGGTAACGGTACCGAGGTCCGGCGGTCCCGGCGCGGACGGGCGCAGACGGGCATGACTCTGGCGCGACTCCGGCGCGCAGACGTCGCGCCCGCTGCGCACGTCCGCTGCGCTTGACTGGGAGCATTGGCTTTTATGGCCGGGGTAGGCGAGGCACTAGAGTGCTGACCTGCCGCTAGTGGTGTCAAAACGGAAGTGGGTGTAGAGTACTTCCTTTCAGTGGCGCTAGTCCCCTCCACACAGCCAAACTTTTGGTGGTGGAGTAGTGAGACTCGCCGTGTGCCTTTCAGTTGACAGGTAATGTGCAGCAAGTGAATAGTGACAGCGTTTAAATTTTAAAAGCAGTTCATACAATTTTTAAAAAAGCATATTCATCTCATGCTAGCGAATTCACAATGCAAGCTGGTTACATTAGTGCTCAACACTCGCTGGGCGCTTCTTCAGCCGCCGTGCACGAGGGAGCAGATAGTAAGATGAAGTTTAAAATGAGTGCTCTGCAACTCGCTGGGCGCTTCTTCCGCCGCCGTGCGCGAGGGAGCCAGTGAACAAGGAGAGCGAGGAGCGCTGAGCGCTTACTAGTAGTTGCAACCTGACGGAGTCCCAAGGTTTTTGACGCTGGTAACGTTTCTGTCTGCTATTTGGATCTGAGGAGGAGCGCCTACATCAGGTCTTTTATGGCCGGGGCAGGCGAGGCACTAGAGTGCTGACCTGCCGCTAGTGGTGTCAAAACGGAAGTGGGTGTAGAGTACTTCCTTTTAGTGGCGCTAGTCCCCTCCACACAGCCAAACTTTTGGTGGTGGAGTAGTGAGACTCGCCGTGTGCCTTTCAGTTGACAGGTAATGTGCAGCAAGTGAATAGTGACAGCGTTTAAATTTTAAAAGCAGTTCATACAATTTTTAAAAAAGCATATTCATCTCATGCTAGCGAATTCACAATGCAAGCTGGTTACATTAGTGCTCAACACTCGCTGGGCGCTTCTTCAGCCGCCGTGCACGAGGGAGCAGATAGTAAGATGAAGTTTAAAATGAGTGCTCTGCAACTCGCTGGGCGCTTCTTCCGCCGCCGTGCGCGAGGGAGCCAGTGAACAAGGAGAGCGAGGAGCGCTGAGCGCTTACTAGTAGTTGCAACCTGACGGAGTCCCAAGGTTGTTTGACGCTGGTAAAGTTTCTGTCTGCTATTTGGATCATAGCATTTGCATTTGGCATAGCATTTGGATTCATACGTCTGTTGGTGACTAGTTGCAGGTGTTTTGGCGCCTAAAAAGGACAACACCTGCCTCTTCATTTGAGGATTGCCAAGCCCTCTCACATTCCATGTCTGGCATTCTACAGTTCCTAGTGTATCATCTTGAGTAGGCATGGCATAGAGGAAGTGATCTGGCGTCACCTGATAGGAGCGCAGCTAGTAAATGTGAGACTATGTATATTGCGTTGATTTCAATGACACATTCAGCATACAAACAAACAGTGCCTTCTACACCAAGCATTCCAACCCTGCTCCTCCTACACTGATGGCTTAATCCCATCAGTACAATCCCCAAACGCATCGCTTCATGAATGTCAGACATGTGTACCTACCAACAGAGGAAAAGTAGTAGTTAGCAAAATGAACCTTGCCAGCTGCAATGAACTGGGTATAACCCTCGGAAGTGTCAAAGAGCCAATGAATCCCCCATGAACATGCGTCGCGGGTGTCAGGGAAATCATGAAACGTGTTATAACATACAACAATACATGAAGTGATGTGATTCGCTGATGGTCAAATCTAACGTTCCAGGAAGCCAAATTATTCAAGGGAGACCTCATATGGATATCACCAACATCTTTATGTGCATTTTCTTAGCTTCGAGTCGTTGTCATCATTTAGACTCCATTTGCTGCTAGGGTGACTCATTTAGTTCTCGACTCTTCGAACCTTGCCATGCTCTCTGAGAACTTTTCTTCAGAAAAGCAGCAGTTTACTGATGCTTGCTTTCAAATATTACCTTCAGGCAGGCGGGATAGAGGATGGTGCACTGGATATTGATTTGATTTGATTTGATTTGATTTTATGTTTTCTAGAGCGCGCAGCTACCCTAAGGCATCCCGGCGCTAAAAAAAGACCACGGTACTGAGGGAAGGAAGGGTCAGGAGGTGAGCTCAGGGGAAAAGTAAGGTTTTTAGGCGTTTCCTAAACCTGAGGTGGTTGTGTTCTTGCCTCAGAGAAAGGGGAAGGGCGTTCCACAGTCTAGGAGCATTGTAGGAGAACATGCGGCCGCCTGTTCTGGCCTTCCTAATTCTGGGGACATTGGCAAGGGAAAGAGAGTTGGATCTTAGTTGGCGACTTGACTGTTGTTGAGTCACCAGTGTCCTGAGAATGGGAGGGCCTTCATTGTGCAAAATTCTGTGAGTAATGCACAGGGTCTTAAAATTGACCCTCTCCTTTACTGGCAGCCAGTGCAGACTTCTGAGAGCTGGTTTGGCCGAATTCCTCGTTGAAGTTCCTGTGAGGATTCTCGCCGCCGCGTTCTGTGCGCATTGAAGTCTATGGATCACCGAGGCTGGGGCTCCTAGGTACAGGACATTTCCGTAGTCCAGTCTGGAGTTCACAAGCCCCTGCAGCAAGAGTTTCCTGGACTGGAGCGGAAGTAGATGTAAAATCTTTCGAGCCATTTTTATCAGGCCGAAGCAGGTTCCCGCCGTTTTTCTCGCCTGAGTTTTGAAACTTAGATCCTGGTCAAGCCATATCCCTAAGCTCTTGACTTCGGACTTGGGAATGGGTGGTGTTCCCATGCACGGTGGCCAAGGAAGGGAAGTGGGAATTTTGTTGGAGGTTCCTACGAGGAGTATTTCCGATTTTTCCCCGTTTAGTTTTAGCCTTGATTCGCACATCCATTGATGCACCTCCTCTAGACAGCTGCTCAGGTTGGACAGGGCATTGTCGGCCTGGTTAAGGGAGACGATCAGCTGGGTGTCATCAGCATACATTATTGATTTAATGCCAAACGGCTTTACAACATCCTCAAGGGGAGCCATGTAGGCATTAAAAAGTGTTGGGCTCAGGGAAGATCCCTGAGGCACACCACACCTAAGAGACTGAGCAGTGGAGATGGAGTACCCGTCAGCCACTTGGAAGGACCTGTCTTTGAGAAAGGATGATATCCAGGCCAGGGCGGAGTCGGCCACTCCCATTAGGCCAAGGCGCTGGACAAGGGTTGCATGGTCCACCGTGTCGAAGGCGGCACTCAGGTCGAGGAGGATCACTGCCACTGATCCTCCTGCGTCCAATATGCCCCTGGCTTCCTCGACAATGGCTAACAAAGCGGTGTCAGTCCCCTGTCCTGGTCTAAAGCCTGTCTGGGACATGCGGAGAAGATGGTTGGTCTCTAAAAAATCCAAAAGTTGCTGATTTGCTACTCGTTCGGCTATTTTACTCATAGCTGGTAGCAATGAGATTGGTCTGAAATTGGAAGGGTCTGTGGGATCTAAGTGTGGTTTTTTTATGAGAGCCTTAACTGTGGCTTTTTTCCAGTTCGCCGGGACTATACCGTTTTCAAAGGAGGCGTTGATCAGTTTAGTAAATAGGGGAGCAATAGTGGGAGCAACTAGCTTCAATTTACTAATGGGGGCTGGGTCTGATGGGGAGCCACTTTTGACTTTCTGTAAAACGTTGAGAAACGTTTCAATGGAGATTTGGGAGAAAGAGGTTAATCTCGGGGTGTCTTGGAGAGGGGAGGAGCCAGGGCGTGCTTGAGTGGTAGAAGGGGTTGGAAGGGAAGTTAGGATTTTAGCAATTTTTGCCGAGAAGAACTCTGCCATTTGGTTGCATTTTGTGCCATCCACGTCTGGGGAAGATGGAGGGTCTTGTATTTTGGTGAGGAGTTTCACTATTCGATAGGTCTCTCTCGCGGAGTTAGCGGCTGAGGCTATTTGCTCCTCAAAGAAATTGGCCTGTGCAGTTTTTAGAGCGTTTTTATACAGTCTAATATGGGTTCTATAGTCGCTTTTGTCATTTGTATTCCAGTTTTTTCGCCACCGGCGTTCAAGCTTTTTGCCCTTTCTTCTTAATTCGCGAAGTTCTTCCGTGAACCATGGTAATTTGGACGATTTCCTACTGGATGGGAGAGTTTTAAGAGGTAAAACTGAGTTGAGGGAATCTTTTATCCAGTTATGAAGTTGGATTTCAGCTAACGAGGGGTTGGGGTCTACTAGTGGAACCGTGGACGCCAGTGCCTGATCCCATAAGGTTGTGTCCAGTTTTTTCCAAGGACGAGAAGGGGCTCGGGGGAGGGGGATGTCAGACGATTTGCCTGGAAGTTGAAGTTTAAAAGGGACCAGGAAGTGGTCTGACCAGGGAAGGGGCAGAGGAGTTTGTACAGTGAGGGTGGAGAGGTTGGAAAAGATGGGGTCCAGTAGCCGACCTTTCGTATGGGTGGGTTCTTTGTTAAGGAGATGAAGATTAAGGGAAGCCAGATCGGCTTTTAGGTCAGTTGCAAGTTTGTTGCTTTGATCGTTGAAGTGGAGATTTAAGTCTCCAAGGATTGTGAAATTAGGGGTCACACAAGCCCGAGAAGAGATGGCGTCCGTGAGTGAGTCTATGAAACCCCCTACCTGTCCCGGAGGGCGGTAGATTAGGGCCCCAGAAAGTGTCGTAGATGGTGGCAGGTGAAGGGAGAACAGAAAGTTTTCACTATCCAGAATGGGGCTATCTTTAAGTTGGCATGAAAGATTATCACGGTAGATGATCGCAATCCCCCCACCAATACCCTTCGGTCTATTTAGAGATTTGATGAGGTATCCGGGAGGAAGTGCTTGATTGATGTCTGGATCTGTGCTAGGGGAAAGCCACGTTTCTGTTAAGAACAGAGCATCTAAGCCCAGCTCTGCTAGTAGTAAGTGAATTTCAGTCTGATGCTTTGGGAGTGACCTACAATTCAGCAGGGCCATTTCAAGATGAGCCGGTTCGGGTTGGGGGGATGGGGATAACCTGTAGTCGCAGTTAGGGCAGCCGATAGGCTCGGTTTCTGGCATAATAGTTTCCTTACATCTACAGTTCACTGGTTCCCTGAGCTGGTACAGGGTATCGAGTGAATATTTCAATCGAGGGCAGTTGTGACTAGCCTGGGGTATGGGCTCAGGGCTCGGTCTGGCGCGGACGGGCGCAGACGGGCTTACCTTAGGCGTGCCTTCGGCGCGCATTCGTCGCGCCCGCTGCGCTCGTCCGCTGCGCTTCCTGGCAAGGCACATGGCTTATAGTCAGGAGAGGAGTAGTCAAGGGGGCATGGCCGCCTGAGGTGGGCGTGTCTCTAGTCGCGCCTCGCCCTCGAGAATGGCGGTGGGAGTGACAAGCGTTGCAGCGATGAGCTCGCTGTTCGTGAATTGCTAAGTGCAATGAGGTGATCGTTTTAAAAAAGTACAGAGTATCACACACAAGCGTTTTAAAAAGAAGGTTTTGTCTCAATCTCTCCCGGCTTCCGCCTCAGGAGTCTCGTAGGTCTTAGTGTCGCGCTTTTCCAGCTGCGCGCACTATTTATAGTGTGGTCAAGGGGGCGTGGCCGCCTGAGGTGGGCGTGTCTCTAGTCGCGCCTCGCCCTCGAGAATGGCGGTGGGAGTGACAAGCGTTGCAGCGATGAGCTCGCTGTTCGTGAATTGCTAAGTGCAATGAGGTGATCGTTTTAAAAAAGTACAGAGTATCACACACTAGCGTTTTAAAAAGAAGGTTTTGTCTCAATCTCTCCCGGCTTCCGCCTCAGGAGCCTGGAGAAGTTGCTGATTGATGGGTACAAATGTTCTTCTGGTCGCCTGTACTGCAATTGTACAATCCGGGAATAACGATATCATAGCCCTTAAATGGCAGTTTGTTTCTCCCTGGCTAGGCAGAGCACAGCCTGTCCTAGTGTTCTTGCATTCTTCATGTGATGGAGTCCATACGGAAGGTTAGTGCGCCCATTTTAGAGTCTGTGAACACCAGGCTCTTGTGCATTGCCCGCAACAGCATTTTCATGTTGTTGTCTCTGTTCCGAAGTCTAGATGCTGAGTAAAAGACACCGGCCACTGACGTCTTCTCTCTGACAACATCCGTTACTGCGCAGCGACTCAAACGGCAGCTTAGATTGCCGCCTGTCTGTTTTCCCCATTGCGCTGGAGTGTACTGGCACATCCTAAAGGGATCGCGAGTAGACCCCCCCAAGCGTTGGATTGGTAACGCGGGCATTCAGGCAATGCCCGAGAGGCCGGTGTCCGAGGGCTGCTGTGGGCTGCTTTTTTGAGCAGTCTGGGGGGCTATTTGGGTGCTCTCTCTGTTCTTCTGATACAGTCAGCGGCCCAGTGGGTGTCTGAGTGGCCTTTCTAGAGGCGGGTGGGCGCTCATTACCTCCATTTAGCACAGGTATCACTCCCTTTGTCTCTCGGGCCGGCCCATTAATGTCTGCACATACTGAGCGGGGGCAGGGGACGTCCTCACTTGTTTCACCAGTGTAAACTAACGGGTGCATTTTTTTACCCCCTCCCCCCTAAAGTTTTTTTATAAGATTACACCAACGCAGTGATATGAGAAGTGTTGATGCAAATGTGGGCCGATTTTTTTTGTGTGTGTTCCCGGGCCGATTTTCATTCCCAATCCAACCCTGCCCCACCCCCCACCCCCTTTCAGCCTCTCCCTGCGTCCAGGAGCACCACAACCGCAGTTTCAGGCCCAAACGAATGTGGGGATTGTACAGAAGTGCATGCAGTCTTTTTATGGTGAAGTAGGCAGTACAGGGATGTAGGTTGTGGCAGACTTTATCCCCTCACAGCAGGCGCCTCAAGACAGTGCGGCCATCTTGCTTCCCGGCTGTCTGGCACACCCACAAGCCTTCAATTTATATTTATGTCTAAATTTTAAGAAATTGACCGTAAACAAGTCTTGAAGTGATCTGGGATGATAGATGGAATAAGAGAGCAGAGTGTTTCTCTCAGTTGTTTTACTAAACAAAGCTGTGTATAAAAGATTATTCTCAAGCTTTACTTTGAGGTCTAGGAAAAATCTAAATCCGCTTTATCTCAATGCATTGGTAAACCGTTGGCCCTGACAATTAAAGTTGAGCCAGTTAAAAAAAAAAAAAAGTAGGAGAGAGTGTGTCCCTTGCCAGATTAGGAAGACTAATACAATGCTCCCTCTATTGAGAGAGAGCGCCTCTGAGCACAACGATTGGGACCAACTGGTCTTATTCCATAACAAAATAGGTAAGCCAAAGGTTAATGGCAAAAAGCACCAAACTGTTAATTTCAGCATTCAATATTTATTGTATTGGTGTTAAAGTTGCTGTTTCATGATTCAATGAAAGAAGATTATTCAACAACATATCTCCATCATTGGAAGAGTTTTAAATAAATGTTTTTCTGAAATACTACGTATATTTTATTTGCTGATCTACAGATTGACATGTGACTGAATTGTTTCATTTGGATTTTTTGTAAAGTAAACCCCTGACGAAGGGCGTGGCCCGAAATGCATCGGGATGTGTGTTCATTTATTTAAAACTCTTCCAATGATGGAGATATGTTGTTGAATACTCTTCTTTCATTGAATCATGAAACAGCAACTTTAACACCAATACAATAAATATTGAATGCTGAAATGAACAGTTTTGTGCTTTTTGCCATTAACCTTTGGCTTACCTATTTTGTTATGGAATAAGACCAGTTGGTCCCCATCGTTGTGCTCAGAGGCGCTCTCTCTCAATAGAGGGAGCATTGTATTAGTTCCTTTGGATTTCACACTGCCAGACCAGACAGTGTTTTCCTCTTGCAGCACACTATACCTCTTTACAATCCGTCATCTTTTGCATAACCAGCTGTGCGAGTTCCCTTCCTTTGTTGTTCTCAGATTAGGAAGACGTCATCATTATATCACTTGCGATAGGTAATATGTTGTCTGAAGTAGTTTGAGGACTAGAAGGGCGTGGATTACATATGAGCCATAACTATCACAACAAAGTTTAAAGTGAAATCACTCCTTTCGATGTGCCTTTAATCTGTAGTTCATCCACTGACCTATTGGCTCTAACCCTGAGCCACCGCCAAAGGCAATTGACCTCCCTTGTGATGATTGTGTATTCCTTTTTTTGTAAACTTGTTTTTATTTAGAACTTACACAGTAGGGTACATTACATGATGGTGCATATGAGAACAATGCAACATTAAAGAGCAGGTAGTGTCAGACACTATATTGAACCTGCACAGGTACCGGTGGTCCTAGCTCAGGAGCATCACAGAAGAATATACAATTCCATAACAACATAATAAGCAGACTGTGCATTACATCAAATAATAAACAACTCAAAAGAAAACACAATAATGAACAACTGTGGCAGCAGCAGATAGGAAAGGGTGTGTATGCCCACGGCAGTTGGCAAGAGTAAAGAGGAGAACAGTATCCGGGGTCCCGGGTGCTCAAGGGGGACTAGTTGCCTCCATCAAACGGGGGAAGTGGGGTAGGGGTGAAACAGCATCAGGCGATGTATCGCCCTACCATGCAATTGATGGTCACAACTCATCGAGAATCCAGTAGTTACTGCATGTCGATTCTGTATTCTTGTGAATTTTAGGTAACATGCAGAGAACTGAGGTTCTCAGGGTTTTTACATTAAAAAAAAAGATTACTATTCTGGTTTAAATAGCTTGACATTTTATTTAGTAGGTTCAGTCAATTGGAAATTCTCGGCTTGAATGTCTTTGGTTGGATTTCTTTGGAGTTTGAGATAAAGTTCAGCGATGGCAAGGTGCTAGTTGATCTCTTGTTTGTAAATATCCATGTCCTGTTTGACTGTACCATTCCCCCTGGCGGCTGGTTTAATGCCTAGTGTAGGAGTAGTCTTAAAGGACTGAAGGGCTGAGCTCTCCTGGCGAGTAATAGTCTGTTCTGTCTGTGAGGGAAGACGGCTGATACAGATGATCATCTCAGTTATGAGGAGTGGGAGAACACTACACTGCCCATGGAAGGCCAGGCATGACCTGAGGGGCGTTAAAAAAACACAAAGACTGCTTGCTATGCAGAGATCTAGCTTCATCCTGAAATGAAGAAGGGGCTTATGAATCCAAACACAGGTTTCCGTTTGTGTGGGTTTTCAAGAACTTTGTGGCAGTGGCGGCCAGTAATTTTAAGAGGGGGGGCGGACGGATGAGACACACATGCACACAAACATACTCACAGCCATGCATTCACACACACACAACACATTCATTCACACATACACAACAAATCCATTCACAACATGCATCACCAAATATTCATACATACACACATGCACGCACCAAACATTTAATTAAAAAAACAAAACACACTTACCTACAGCTCGGCTTCGGAGGTTCCAGGGGACTTGGGACTGCTGCCTTCCCTCATTGGTCCCAACGTCATTACAGAGTGGGATGGGGGTCAGTGAGACTGCTCACCCCACCCCACAATGTGATGGAAGTGTCACTGATTGACACTTGACCCTGGGCACTTCAGGGCTTAAAACGGATGCACCCAGGTGCGAGGCAATCAGTGACGCTACCACTGAGAGGAGGGCATCGGGGACTTTTGCTGACCTGAGGCTGTCACGCCCAGAGGAGCTGTGACTTCCTCAGCCCGGAAAATTTCAGCTCAGGCAGCCAGGAGCCTGCACATTTAGAGCATGTCTGGCTCCAGTGGCGTAACGAAACTTGAGGGGCCCCCTGCAGGGTGCATGGAGGGGCACCTTGGAGGTTGGGGGTCCGCCTGCACCGCAGGGGCTGTGGGGGCCTGTGTTACGTCCCTGCTCCCTGCCTGCCACTGCAGACTGGAAAGACAGTTGTCTCACTGCAAGTTCAACTTTACCAGTACAACTAATGGCAAAGCCACCAGTATGTGTAAGTCTTATTCTGGGTCCCTGGAAGGCCTATAGAGCCCTAGGGCCAGGAGCATTATATTGTTAAGCAAGACACATAGGTTTATATATGGCTTAGCTGCAAAACCTCTAAAGGTTGTCGTTTTGCTGAGGAAAGTTAGTAGCCCCATTGTATAACACAGGTTTACGTGCTGGCATCCCAGCCTGGTTAGCTTCTGAATGGGACTACTGTTGGAACCAGCACCATCTGATTGGCTGAAGGGGTACCCCCACCCAGGCAGAATACATTACTCCTGTCAAGGTCAGGTTATTACACAAACTGTACTATCCACGCTCACCCTTGGGTAGCTTGGCACTGAGCAGTCAGGATTATTACAGAGGCAATGTGTAAAGCAAAGGCATAGCACGCCACCACAGTAAATACATGGCACGTCACAAAAGAGAGACATCACTCCAAGTATTGTTTTTAGTCAGCACACACATTAATCAATGTACCATGAATATCATGTATTTATGGGCATAAATCACACTTGCCAATATTATTAGCAGTACTAGGCTCAATCGTGTTGATAGGATTTCAACACATGCACACATGAGAAAAAGTTGTATTCTAAACCCCACACAGCACCTGTATCTGGTGCAACATGTTGTCAGTCTCAAGGCCACCCCCACAATCCTATTACGGCAATATCACATAGTTTAAGGGTGCACCTCAGGCTACAACGGCATCCGTAATATGTACATACAAAGAATGATAACACTTTTTAGCAGCGCCGCAGGCCGGGGCCACGCGGGAAAAAAATGTGTAAACTGTATGTACTTTTGGCAGGAAATCAACATGTAAACCATCACTGCAGTTTAGTAGCGTTAAGCACAGGTGGTTCACAGACTGTCACTCCCACACACTCACTCACTCTGCACCGTTACACGATGCAACAGGTACCAGCCCAGTCTGTACAGGACACTCTCATACACATACACACCGACACCCTAATGTGGTGCCACTTTTACCCGGCACGTCAACGAAAAACACGCTGAAGACCCCATGTCTCCAAGTCTCACACCACCCTCCTATTTGAAGCCACTGTCCCTGACACCCTGGATGGAAGATCAACAGCCCCTCCCTCCAGACACTAGGCCACATGCGGTCAAGGTCACACTTATTCTGGGTCCCTGGAAAGCAAGTGGGGATAAGCAGTCTAAATAAACAAGAGGTAGACGCAAACAAAGGGGTCTTGACGACACTCTGGAAGTTCACCAATGGGTTGTAAAGCAGAAGCAGGTTTGGAGCAATAACTGGTTAGAAACAGGGCTCCGCCCGGGCCTTCTGACTGACCCTAGCCCAGTTTTGAGAAGAACAAGAGGCTCACTCAGTGTCTTGACCTGCTTACGAACCTTCTCAGAAGTGTTCCTTTAGCCTAGTCACTTACTCTCCCACCTACCTTGCACCAAGACATCTCTGGGGGGCCAGTTGGGAAGAGGGCAATTGGTCCATAGTGATGAGTCCTGTGATGGTGCCAGGAAGGTACAAGTAATGAATGGAAAATAACACAGGGAAACCACGGGGTCTGAGGATCACCGCTTCTGGTACACATTGATCAGGGTCATGCCCAGGCTATCCAAGCACAAGATCTGGTGTGTGATACGATGAGATGCACCAGACACTTGAGGTCACACAAAGAAGAGTTGCAACTTCTCTACCTCCCCGGAAATAAAGCACTCTGTCTGGCACACATTGATGTAGGTTGCGCCTACAGCGCATCCTCCATGCACACCAGCCAACTTCTGCACATTGCGTCCTCCATGCATGCCAGTACACTGTTGCACAATGCTTCCACCATGCATGCCAGCACACTACTGCACAGAGCGTCCTCCAAGCAGAGCATGAATCGAGAGAGCACCAGCATGCCATGATAATCACCAGCCTTTCCTTCACTGAAACCCATTCAGTGTAAAAGAAAACACACAAAATGGCACCATGATTGAGAAGCCTTCTGCCTCCATGACACTAATTGGGCTGGCAAGGACTAAATGAGGACAGAGCCTCCCTCCCCTGTGTCCCTGAACTGTTGTTGTACAGATCAAGATGCCCACTAGCGTGACTTCTGGTGGACACACATATGGTGTATTTGCATATGTGATAATTCTGTACAGTTTTACTGCACTCAGTAACACTGCATGGAATTAGTGCACATATAAGTACCACTACAAGGCAAAATCGTGGGTGTGATGTATGTACTTAGAGTATGGAAGTGGCGTTCGCAGATGCTGCCAGTTTTGCTCTCTACCAACAAAGAACTTGTAAGAAGGCTGTAACAAATTTCTGCTTATTATATCATCTTCAGAGCCTTTATACTGAAACTTCAGTGGCAACTTTTCTTGTGCATTTATTTACCCATGAATTTATTCATGTAACCCACAAGGTAAACATGTGGGGCCATCATTTTATTTCAGGGCACACACCAACACTATGTGATATCCAGTGGTCGAAGTGGGGGAAAAAGTAGGGGAACTGTGGGCGGAGAATCAGAGGGCAGGAATAACCCATAGATTGGATCAGTGGGCAGAGTCAGAGGTGTGGCAGGAAGAGCAAAATATCCCAATATTCTGTATTTTATGGCATGACACGGAGGCAACATTATGCAAATTCTCCTTTATTTATTATATTATATTACCTACCTGCCTACCTAATCTTTTACCTACCTATTCATTACATACCCTACAATGTCTCTTAAGCCTGAATCCAACCTTGAGGGTAAGCTTGAGTCCATGGTTTCTAAGGCCATGGACAAAGCCATGGATTCTTTTAATGACATGATTAACAAAAAATGTGAACTATTGGCGAGCGCATGGCCCTCTAATTGTACTGCACATTTTTTAGGCGCAAAGAAAAGGGCAGCTAAGGCCCCAAAGAAAAGAACTGCAACTCATCCACTACAGCGAAGACCAAGAGGCCTGAGAGAAGTGGGAAGACACATGACTCACGCTTTCCAGTCGGTGACCAGACCGGTGTCTCGAGCACCACGGAAGGGCAGCAGTCAAGCTCTGATCCCCCTATCCACATCGAGACTGATGAGGAGGATGAGGCAGAAATTCATATCTCCTGCTCATCAGATTATTATTATTTTTTTTAAACAATTTTTATTGACGGATCGCACACAAAGCGCAGCACTCTGCACTCCGGAGAGACTGCGAACAAGTAGGCATCCATTAGTAAAGAAATCCATACATTATTTTGAAACAGAACACATACCCCCCTCCCACCCCACACCCCTCCACCCCCCAACTGCCAACTCCCCCCACCCGGATCCCTCCCTAGCCCCCTGCACAATGTCGTCTCGTTCCTGAAAGAAGGTCACATAAATAGAACAAAGTACACAATGCCGCACCTGTGGCCCTATCCCACCAGCCCCGTGAATTCCTCCTGTTAAACTGGTGGCTCCAACCATAGACCCCTGTAATCTGCCCATCTCTTCCATATTTTATAGTGTTTCCTAGGGCAGCCCCTGGCTTCAAAAACAGGACGCTCCAACCCCATACAAAAGTCGAGACCATTCTTCCACACCACCACAGGAGGAGCCCGGGGGTCCTTCCAGGCCTGAGTCACATCTCTCTTGGCAACGGTAAGGCCCAGCAGTAGTAGATGTCTTTTATACAAATTGCCGCCCACCCCCTCAAGGACATGTAGGAGGCCTAATTGTGGGGTACGAGGGAGGTCCCAGCCCAACACCTCAGACAAGCAGTCCCATACTCCTGTCCAGAATCTCACCAAGGCTCTGCAGATCTACACCGTGTGCAGGAAGGTGCCCCCCCCTGACCACATCTCAAACATTCGGGGGACTCAATCAGACCAGCCCGCCACAGTCTCTCTCTGGTGTAGTATGCCCTGTGCAGGTATTTGAATTCGATGAATCGCAAGCGCATAGCGATAGCCGCTCCTCTTGGGGCTTCAAGTGCTTCTCGCCAATCCTCTTCCTCTAACTCTCCCACATCCCTTTCCCAGCATTCCTGTAAGGTATGAAGAGAGGAGGAGCAATGTGTAACCAGGGTCTGGTAGATGCAGGATATTTTCTTTTCTTCCAAGTCTCCCATAAAGACCTTTGCCTTTAGTGGACTAAATTCAGGCAAGGAATCCAGTCCCTCCAAACTAGGCGTAATGGCATGGCGAAACTGCAGATATTTAAAAAACTGGGTCAGAGGCATGCTAAATTCTTCTCTAAGCTCTTGAAATGATTTGAGGGCTGTGCCATTCAGAACATGTCCCAGCGTTGAAATTCCTATAGAATCCCAGCCTCGGAAGCCCTGCAAGGATGCCAAAGCTGGCAGCCGACTATTGTGGCAGAGTGGGGTCTCCTCTGTGAGCTTACCCCACCATCCCATGCGACGCAGTGCCTGCCTCCAGATCTGGAAGACCACCTGGGTGGCCTTGGGCAACCTCTTCCCAACCTTACCGAATATAAAATTGTGTGTAGAGTGCTGGGCTCCATTAGAAATCTCTCAAGGGCATACGCCGGGTCCCCCTGATCCCCATATCACCATTCGTTCAGGATCAGGAGGTGGGACGCCTGATAGTAAGACAGAATATCGGACGTTGCTAACCCTCCGCAGTATATTGACAAAAAACAGGTGCGCAGCGCAACTCACACTGCACCCACCCACCCAAAAAAATTGTCCCAGCGCCGAATTAACCTGCCGAAACCACTGCGGCTGAACAGGGTATGGGTGGTTCTGCAACTGGTACAGCAGGCGTGGAAGGGCAACCATTTTGAAAATAGCCGATCTGCTGTATATATTAAGGTGTATACGGGACCATGTTTTCATCTCGGTCCGAACCCGGTCCCAGACTAGCACTACATTGCGCTCCCAGGAGACCGCAGATGAGTCCGTCAAAAACACTCCCAAATACTTAAGGTCCCCTGTCGCTACTTGCAGCGCAGACGCCCATGATCTGAGACCTGTGCGATCACCCATCACCCAAAGGGTTGATTTACGTGGGTTCAGGTATAGCCCCGACACTTCGCCAAATATTCGCATGATCTCCAAGACCCTGGGCCCGATGTATTCAAATTAGTAAGAAAAAACAGGACATCGTCCGCATAGAGCGCAATTCTATCCGACGGTCCTGTCTCCCATTCAAAACCTCTCAATTGTGCGTCTACAGGTATCGATGCCGCCAGCGGCTCCATAGCAAGAGCAAACAAATATGGCGAGAGGGGGCACCCCTGTCGAGTACCCCGCCCTATGGGAAATGCTACTGACGTGACCCCTGCCACTCTCACCGAGGCCGTCAGGTCTGTATATAACAGCCTCAGGTACGACATAAAGCAGGGCCCAAAGTTAAGATGCGAGAGGAGTGCAAACAGGTAGACCCAACTCAAGGAGTCAAAGGCCCTGTCCATGTCCGCCAGTAGAAGCGCCGCCTGAACCTCAACGCCTCTAATCGCCTCCACCGCTACATGTGCGCGCCGAATGTTGTGTCTCGTCGCCCTACGGGGCATAAACCCCGCCTGGTCCGGGTGGATCAGCTCCGTTATATATGGGAGGAGCCGGTTCGCGAGCGCCTTGGCCTGTATCTTAGCTTCAACGTTCAGAAGAGAAATTGGTCGGTAGGACTCATGTTTGTCTGGGGGTCTTCCGGGTTTGCAGAACACCACTATTTCAGCATGTCTCCAGTCCGCCGGCAGACGACCTTGCTCCCTGGCTGCTTCTAACGCTCTCTTATAATGCATACCTAATTGGAGGTGGTATTTCCTAAAGAATTCGCTCGGGAACCCATTAGGCCCGGGGGCCTTTCCGGTGTTAAGCTCCCCAAGGGCCGTGCCCAGCTCTTCAGCTGACAAGGGAAGTTCGAAGCCCTCACGTATCTCCTCCGATATTGCACGGAGGTCCGCTACAAATTTATCAATGGCTGGTGCAGGGAGGCACTCTCGCCAGGCATACTGAGCGGCATAATACTGAGCGAAGCTGTCCGCTAGCGCCTTCGGGGCCGAGATCGAAGCACCAGCCTCATGTCTGAGTCCCGGCAGCGTCTGCACCTGAAATGCGTTTTGGCAGAGCCTATGAAGCATTGTACTCAATTTATCACCCCATTGATAAATTATGCTCCGTGTCGCCAGCCACACTTGCCTGGCCTCATCAAGTAACAAGGATGCATAAGACTGCTGTGCTAATAGCAGCTGCCCCACATCTCTACCCTCCCCAGCCACGCTGCAGCGGTCTTCTAGCAGCTCTACATGCGCTGCGGCCTTCACTAACTCCTCTCCACGCTTCCGACGGGCCGCCGTACACCAGGTGATGTCCACACCACGAAGTGTGGGCTTCAGGGCCTCCCAGAGTGTCACAATATCTGTCACTGAACCAACATTATCCTCCCAGTAATGAGCAATGGCCTCCCCCATATGCTTCTGGTAGTCGTCCTGCTGCACCATCGGAAAGGCCGCCGCCTCCTGTCTAGCAAGAGGTCTACTGTAACTGGCGAGTGATCAGAGAGCCCCGAGGCAATATGGTCGCTGAGTTCACTCTTCCTAACGCTGCGCAGGGAACTAAGATGTAGTCAAGTCTAGAAAACGATTTGTTGACCGCCGAACCATATGTATATTCCCGACTATTTGTTTGCAGATAACGCCACGTGTCTACCCAGCCATCCTCCGCACCATATCTCCTAGTTTAGTGGGCGTGTCCGCAACCTGTCATCCCCCGGGGCTACAGTGATCCATTCGGCAATTCATGACATCATTCCAGTTGCCCCCAATCACCGCCAGTGCCTCAGGAATTTCAGCCCACACCGTAAACAGCTTCTCCACCAGCGACCACTATAGTGGGGGTGGGGCATACACACTCCCAAACACCAGTGATTCCTCACCAATCATCCCCTTAATGAACACATACCGGCCTTGTGGGCCAATCCACTGTGTCGAGTGGACATAGGATATCCTGCGGTGCACCAATATGGCCACCCCCCTGGACCCCCTCGCAAACCCGGCATGGTAAACCTGGTGATAACCGTAGCGCTGCAGACTAAGCGTTTTGTTGCCCAGCATATGCGTTTCCTGCAGTAGCAGGATGTCCACTCTTTCCCTTTTACCCAACCGCAGGACTGCACCCTTCTTAATCTTATCGAGCATTCCCCGCACATTCCAGCTCAGACTCTTTATAGAAGCCCTAGGGGTCTTCTGCCTGGGACCTTCAACCGCCATCCAAGCGCATGTAAATCAAGGGCCCAAGCCATGGGCATAGCGGACGTGTACACACCAAATGCAGAGACCTCAATGACTTTGTGCAGTGCAAACCAGACAAACCCCCCCTAACACCCACACCAACCCCCACTCCCCCCTCCCAAACCCCCACCCCCATACCTCACCCCAACCGCCCCCCTCCCCCATTCCCCCTCCCCCTTCCCCATACCTCAGCAACTTTGAAGCACCTGTCGCTGCACAGATTGTCGCCGACCCCCAACGGGAGGCCGGAAACCATCTATCCCAATGGATCCCCATAAACTACCTACCCAATCCCCCAGCTACCCCCCCCCCAAGGAACAAACTCTACTGAACTCAGGATATGCATCCGCCCTTGATACAGCACCCCCCCTCCCACATTTGCCCCTTGTCTATAAAATCACAATCTCACAAATATATCTGATGTTCATTCCCTGTAGCTTCATTAACCCTCAGTAGGAAATCCCCGGTCGTCTCAAGCACCACTGACGTAGACGTGCGCCAAAGTTCTGCCTTATATCAGTCCAGCGTTCAATGATCTTCCACCAGAGGGTCGGGGCAGCTGCCGTCTTGTCCACCACCTCCTGGGCTGGGACGTAGAGCGTCTTCTAGATCTGGATCTCCAGTTGCTCTTGCTCCGTGATCGTCGGGGGGTCGGTGGCGGTGCAGTCGGGATGAAGAATCCGAGTCTCGGCCCGGCGGAGTATGAGCCCTCACTTTTACAGTGTCATCAGTCCAGTTGAACACCTCCTCTGGGGTGTTAAAGAAAAGAGTACAGGACTGATAAACCACTCGTAGGCGGGCAGGATACAGCAATGCATAGGGGAGTTTAAGATCATGCAGGCATGCCTTGGCCGCTGTAAATGATTGCCACTGTTGCTGTTGCTGCACTAGCTTGGTGTAGTCCGGGAATATCAGGATTTTCTGATTGTCGCACATAAGGGGCTCCTTTGCCCGCGCCTGTCACAGGATAGTGTCTTGATTGTGAAAATTCAGCAGCTTGGCTATCACAGGCCGGGGGCGGGATCCGACTGGTGGCTTCTGTATAAGAGCTCGATGTGCCCGCTCTATTACGAAGCAGCGTGAGAGGGACTCCGGCGGGAGCCAGCTCTCCAGCCACTGGGTAGAAACTCTCCATGTTGCCCTTTTCGCAGCCCTCCGGGAGTCCAACAACTCTCAGGTTGTTCCTCCGAGCCTGCCCTTCCGCATCTTCTGCCTGGAGTGCTAGGCCTTTCTGGATCCCTTCCATACTGGCCACCTTCTTCTTCAAGATCCCCACGTCATCCTCCACCCCAGAAATTCTGGTCTCAGCCTCCGTGATACGGGCCACAGCATTTCTTAGGTCTTGGCGCAGCAGTGTGACATCTGCCCCCACTGCCCCTATCTTTGCATCCAACATATCTCTGGATTGGGTTATCGCCGCCATAAGAGCCGCATTGTCCGGTCCCGGTGCCTGATGGCCTCCTGAGGCCCCAGTACCCCCACTCGGCCCGTGAACTTGCCCCTGTCTCGAGGCCTGTCCGCCACTCCCACCTCTGGTCATAGTGGGCTGCGGCCGGGGGCACACGCCCTGGGACCCGCTGGTTATGCCACTGGACGACTGCTCCAGTGCCGCCGGGGGAGGGCCACTTGCAAGGTCTCACTACGTTTACAAGGTCCACGGATCAGCCAGCAGCCGCTTTAATACTCCGCTCCTGGCTCCGGCTGTATCCACCGTCAGTACCACCCAGCTCCCTTCTCAATGCTTCGTGCAGGTTGGGGCTCCTACTCAAGGCCAGCTCTGTGTACCCTCCAGCAGCCTGCACATCCAGGGCCGATAGTTGTCAGGGGCCAATCGCCGCTCAACTGTAGATTCTATGCCACCAACGTCCAAGTCCACCACATGAGTCCGGCGTTCCCTGAGTCTGTAGTGGCGCCCTAGGTCGCCTTTACCAATCCCGACTGCTAGGGAGCCGAGGCTGTATCCTTTCTGCCGTGCAAGCACTGCTCCAACAGGCCTAGGCCGCGGCCCGGTCCAACCACCGAATGGGAGTGTCACTGGCACTATCGTCTCATATAGCCCCAATGGTCTGGGGCGGAAGCCCCGGTGACAGGGCAGTGTCTCAGCTGCCACCACTTGTCTATCAATGTTCCGTGGTTCGGCGTGGGCAGCCCCCGGAGATCTCGTGGATCAGGGAGGGAGGGCCAGAGGCGGCTGGTTCAGCTCTCGCCAACAACCTCTATTCTATTGGGTCCGGGGCCCACTGTTGTCGTCGAGGGGGGTATCCTGCCCACCCCTCGTCGCAACCACGGCCCGATGTGACCGCCGAAAAATTGCCGCTGCCCCACTGCTCCTGTCGCTCCACGGGGCCCCCACTTTGCACCCTCGGGCACGCACACCTCCTTACTTTTGGCCCATCTGGCCAGTCGCGTCTGGGGAATGTCGCCGCAGCCACAGGCGTTTGGATCTCCAAAATTTAGTCCCTGGCTCCACATTGCTGCCCAGGCCGCACCGCTGCTGTGGGTCCCATGCCGGGCACCTGGCTATTGTCCTCCACAGCCCTCCGTTGCTCGATGGCAGGGGGGCCTGTCAGAGCCGTCAGCTCCGGCGTGGTAGCGGTGCCACTTGCCCACCGCCGTCTGCTACTGTCCTGCAGCCGCCGCCGGGTCCCGCGAAACTCAAGGTCCCCGGCATCACGTCGCGATGTAGGCCTCACGGCCTCGGGACTCGATCTCCGGTCCCCGGATCACCAAAACTGCCAAAACTTCGCCCAGGGCTTGCCAGCATTTGTCGCTACGGGAACACCTCTCCGGGACGTCTCAGGGTGCGGGAGAAACAGGATAATTGCACAGATAATTAGCCGGCGGGACGGAGCTCTTCTAGGCTGCGTCCGCCATGCTGGCTTCCTTGGCCACGCCCCCCTGCTCATCAGATTTGGACTCAGAAGATGAAAGTGTAGCGGACAAAGCTTTGGGGAATTCGGAAGAGGCAACTAAGGCCTCAGGATCGAAAATGTAGTTTACTGACCCCTTCGTGGAGTTTATGTTCGATCCCCTTCAAACACCCTCTGTCCCCAGAATGGTTCCCCTCCCAACATGTTGCGGATTACGTCAGCTTTTGGCTGAGAAGAGAAATCCCTAAGGAGGTCAGATCAAGACTAAGATCTGAGTGCCCATGCCCATCCCCTCCGGATAAGGTCGCTATGACCCCTGAACTAGACCCCAAGGTCGTGGCTTTTATAGCCAAGGGTGTCAAGGACCCTAGAAAAGGGATTGATAAAAGCCTTAGATCGTGTCAAGATCGCCTTTTGGACACAATTGGTCCACTAACAAAATGTTTTGAGATAGTTGAGAATGCCTACGTTGGCGGCATACCTGTAGACCTTAAAGAGTTGCATCAGTGGGTCCAGAGGACCATCTGCCTGATTGGAAACGCTAATACTGCTATTTCCAATGAACGTCGTAAAGGGATTCTTCTCAAAATTGACCCGAAACTGATTGAACTCGCAAATAAAGATGGTGGCCCCTCTTCTCAAGGTCTCCTCTTTGGGGAGGATTTTATTTGAGATATGGCCAAGTATGTGGGAGCCTTCAGTTCTATCCAGAAGTCGCAACGCAACATAAAGAAAGTGTTTTTTCAGGATAACATTTTTGGAAGGGCCGGTCGAACGCGGGGTCGGTTCCCCGGCCGTGGACAATCATCCTCTGGAACCTTTCGGGGACGTGCCTCCAGATTCCAACAGTCTTCGTTTTATGGAGGTCAATCCTTCTTCTCACAGAGGCAGAGAAACCGTTCAAGACCATTCCGGGGTGAAAGAAGAAACCGAGGTTTCTCCACAGGTAAGAATCTTCAAAGACTCTTTAGATACCCCTGTAAAGGTGGGAGGGGGACTAGCCCTTTTCTCTGGCAACTGGACTATACTCAAGACCCATGGGTTCTAGAAACCGTTAGGGGTTACAAAATAGAATTTGTAGATCTCCCCTTCCAGACCGAACCTCCTCGAGAGATAATATTTTCTCACAAACAGAGGAAATTAGTCTCCCAAGAAGACAAGGAACTCTTGTCCAAAGGTGCAATAAGGGAGAGCTCACAAAAAGGTTTTGTAAGCAACATATTCTTGGTCAAAAAGAAAGACAAAGGCCAAAGAACAGTGATAAATTTGAGAAGCTTGAATGGTTGGGTTGAATATCACCACTTCAAAATGGAAGGGATATACCTCCTAAGGGACATTTTAAGGAAAGGGGACTGGTTAACTTGCCTAGATTCAAAAGATGCCTAGTTGACTATCCTAATTTGGGAGCCACACAGGAAGTTCCTTCAGTTCTCTTGGGAAGGTAAACTATGGGAATTCCCCATCCTCCCGTTCGGGATTTCTTCGGCCCCTTGGTGTTTCACCAAGGTACTTCATCCAGTGGTAGCTTGGTTAAGAGAAAGGGGCATGAAATTAATTATCTATTTGGACGATATACTTATTATGGGTCAGTCCAAGACGACGGTGGCTCGCCACAACGAACTTGCCATTCACCTCCTTCAACATTTAGGGTTCGTGATAAACAGGAAGAAATCCTGCACAATTCCAAGTAAAGAAACACAATTTCTGAGATTTATGGTCAACACTCTGAATGCAGAGTTGAAATTACCAAGGGAAAAGATAAAGAAACTCCGAAAGGAACTCAGAAAGGTGCTGTTGTTGAAATATTTTCCATTGAAACTGTTGGGGAGAATCCTGGGTCTCCTCTCTTCAACCATCCAGGCAATTTTTCCAGGCCCTCTACACTACATGGCTCTTCAGAGACTGAAAGCCAAAGCTCTCAAAACCAGTCTCTCCTACTCACAAATGATTTCACTAGATCAGGATTCAAAGAAGGAATTAACTTGGTGGCTCAAGAATGCGGAAGCCTTGAATGGCAGGGCCATCTTCGGAGAATCCCCAGATTTAATAATAGATTCGGATGCGAGCTTAGAAGGTTGGAGCGCTACATGTGGCGACACATCGATAGGGGGACGTTGTACTCAGGACGAGAAGGATCTTCACGTCTATTGCTTGGAACTCCTTGCGGGTTCCTTTGTAGTACGGAGCTTCACTCAGAATTCCGTGAAAAGCTGCATTATGCTGCTCATGGGCAATATCTCTGCAGTGAAGTGATAAGCGTGGCACAAATCCACCGAGTGACTTACCGCACTCACCTATTATTACCAAGTAAGAAGTCAGCCGGACAGTGGAGAAGAAATAGCAAAGTATTTATTAGGCCACAAACTCCCATATGAGAGAGCCCTGTCCGACCTCACCCCTAAGAGTGCGCCGAAGGGACTGCCTCATCTCACCACAGTAATACATTATAACATGGTACAGCAGAGTAAAACACGCCCATACTGGAAAAGTACTGGACCCCAGAAAGGGTGAACAATGGCCTCATACAAGAGGCATCTGCACCTGCAATAGCAACATTTGGTTATCTCTGCCCAAGGCCACCGAGCCAGGCCTCAGCGTCTCCAGAGCCTGCGAACATTATAGATAAGAGTTTTGTTGCCAGTTTCGATCACAATTAGCTAAGAAACGAAAACTGCTGCGTTCAGGGTTTTTCTATTCCTACGGGAGCGGGATGAGCGAGTGCACCCAAAATGGTGGCACACAAGCTAAGCTAAGAATGCTAGATCTTGTTACATGCATAAATGAATAATGAAATGAAGAATACAGACATAAATGCGTAAATGAATAACTCATTGGTTAGACACATCAGGCTAACTTATATATGTAAAAGAGTGGGTGGGGCATCGGGAAATGAAACCTATCAGACCCTCATTTTAGCCTGATTGTGGCTAACATGAGTGCAGCCTTTATTAGCCAAAAGGTAGGGTCTTTACACACCAAACTACGGACAGGGAAACCTACTAATCAAAAACATCATCATCAATAAGCATTAGCCAACCAATGTCGGGGAGCTCGGTGTTATCAGAAACAGGGTACTGGTGTGTTGTTCTTTTAGTACGTGGCATATTACTGGCACACATGGAGCAACAAGAGGGGAGGCAATATACACAAAAACAACAAGTGAGCAACACCCCTACTATCCCTACAACACCCATTAAAATCTTCCAGCCCCAGGAGGAGAAAATGCCCCAAAGCCAAGCCCGTAGGGACCAAGTACCAGTGTCCTGATGAAGTTCAGCCGCTAATCTATGAAGTTTTTGCACCACTAAGTTAACAGTAGGGGCCGAATCTGGAATATATACACAGCAAGACGTCCCAATGACGCGACAGGCTCCACCCCTATCAGCAAGAAGGACGTCAAGCACCATCCTGTTCTGGATCGTAAATAATCTCATAGCCTGCATCTCAACTGACATATTAGCTGCAATGTCTGCCTCAGTATTTACAACTTTCTCCATCACCCTGGACAGTCTCCTAATTGCCCTACTATTAAATATGGGCCCCCAGAACGGCAGTAAACCCTTAGAAAAATCTGTCCATTGTTGCAAAGAAGTATGAGTGTGGTCTACATCTTCAACTTGGAGTGCCCTCCTTTTACGCTGTCCAGGCATTATGGCAAACCGACGATGAGTCTTATGATAGTCTGAGGGTGCTACATAGACAGGGGGAAGTAGGTAAGCCAGGTAACAGACCCCACCCCAACCCTCAGGCAACCACAGATATCCATTATCTCCACAAACAAAGTAAATATTTGGAGGGGTGACCAGAGAGGGGCTGAAAAGCAAACGAATTGACGCGGTCACATTGCAGGAGCTATTCCCAACCTTCATAGGGCCCCTACCCATAATACAGAAAAATGGTGAGGGTCCAACGACTGCCAGGGGTACCAAAGAATGACTACTACTATTAGTCGCAGGAGGGTGTCTGTAGGCCAAAGAGGAATTTAACTGTAAGAAAATTTCCCTAACTTTGTCAGTATCATTAGGAGTCACAAACCGTCCCACTTTCTTCACACATGTGTCCAGGAATGTCTGATCAAAACGTCCGTCAGTAAACAACTGTCCAAGAGAGGAGGTGGGCATGGGGCGCACTCACATAGTCAAAGTAGAGCCACTACTAGGAAATCTAGGATTTAGAAAATCAGGTTGTTGGAAGAATTTCACCATACCAATTAAAGTGTACCATCCCACACAACTATTTATAGGCGTTAGGGGAAGAGCCAGTAATCTATCCTTTTTGTAAGCTGCAGAAGGTAACAACCCACAGACCCAACAATCCGTCACATTGTACACAGCATGGGCATGATGTAGAGTCTTGATAAAAACATTATCTTTATAACCTTTTCGTAAACATTGTTCACCATATTCAACTGTTACCATATTGTGCTCAGGAGGAGCAGGAGTTGTTGGAATAAACGCATGGACAGGGTAGGCTTTGTCTAGAAAAAACAGTATCCCAAGAATTACTAAAAAGACAATGACTAATATCACGATGACCACAATTTTCCCTTTTCGGGGTAAAGCTAACCATGGAGAGTCCGGGTCTACTCTACGAGGAGCTGCAAAGGGCTGCTCCTCCTCTGGAATAGGATGGCCAAAAGGGTACATATTCACTAGCTAAAAGTCCAAAACTAAACTAAAAATTAAACAGTCTCAGGCACATCGAAGCCAGTCAAGGGGGTTCTTCACCCTCAGAAGGGATCTTCTCCCTATGTCCGTTAAAGCCTCACAGGCAGGCTTCTATTGTTCATTCCCTAATCCCACGACGGAGTCGCACAGCTTTTGCAACTCAGAGGAGCACTTAATCTGGGCCCAGGTGTGGTCCTAGTGTCCCATCTGACAATGTCTCGACATTGTACCAGGGCTCTTACAGCAGTCCGTCCCTCACACTTAACTACCTTTCAACACAGTTCGATCCTAGATCCCTATCTCATCCCTTCTTTCAATGCTCAGTTCTCCTTTCTTCCTTTCCTGGGCCGCAGATTATAACGAGTGCTCCCTCGCACCTCTGTATCTGTGAACAGAATGGGGGGCTCAATGGCAGGTGACTTATCCGCTGATGTTTGCTTTCTGCGATCAGGAGAGGTCTCACCACCAGTAGTCGGAGTTGGCCTCTTCATCAGCGATGCCTTTTCTCACCCATTCATCATACGGCAGTGGCAGCGGGAGGCGCTTCAGATTAGAGGCATGAGTCCATGCCTTACGACCTTGTATCAGGAGTGCGGTGCGGGTGGCGAGGAGCACCTGTCTAGGCTCCGACCACCTCGGATCCAGGCAAGACTTCCACTGGTACTTCTTGACGACAACCCAGTCCCCAGGTTGTATGGTGTGTCCTTCCCCCTCCGGCCGTGGCTTCAGGGTGTCTGCTACCTGCTGATGAATAGAACGGAGATCTTTAGTCAAGGCATACAGGTAATCTGTCAACAGAGGGTATTCTATTTCTGAAAAACATTTTGGTCTAGGGACACCCCTGTTGGAGGGAGAATTTTTACCTGCACAGCTATCCAAGGACACACCTGTCACCTGCACAACATGACCCCTGTGTGGGCCCTGCTGTTTGGAGGTTACAGGCCTCAGTTACGTTGCCCTGAGCACTGCCATTTTCTCTTAGCTTAAGCAGAAGCAGAAAGCAGGTCTGACCCAAGCTTCACCCATCTGCTCTTGTCTGCAAAGCTCAGCACCCCTGCCAGGCCCCACCTCATTGTATATTTCGCACACACTGTAGAAGTCAAGTTCCTCTATAAATCTTGCAACATGCCCCACGTCCCCCACCTAAGCCATGAATAGGATAAGGGAAGTTCCCACCACAGCTACGTCAAGCAAGATATCCGATAAACTGAGGATAACTGTGGCGAAATATTATCGCAGACTGCCTGATTGACACATGAATAGAACCCTTCAAAGCAATAATAACACATTTCTGATTAATGACAAACTTCCAGTCAGAATGGCAGGAACTCAGTCTAGGCTAGCATACGTGCCACACAATTACGAGAAGGTAGTCACATCTACACTAATGATGGGAAAGTCACCAGGCAGGGGCGTGAGAGGCGATAGAAGGATATGTGGTTCGAGGTGACGTAATATAGCGTGACCATAGGCCCCTCACCCCTGAACAAGTATAAAAGGGTGGTCCGCCCGATTATCGTTGAACTACTCCCCGTCAGCACATGGGTGACGGACAAGAGTTTTTCCCAGGGGTTACTCGAGATAGTCCTTGTTTCATGTACTTAGGTTTCATGTACTTAGATTCTGCTCCATTGTATATTCTGCTGTAATGAAATGCTTTTTCCTTGTTGCATTTAAAGTTGTATTCCATTATTTGAAATGTTATGCTTTCTCTGACTTTGTTTTATCTACACTGCATTGAAGGTCTTTAAACTTATACTTTCAGGATATCTTACATGCAGTGGTGAGTGTGCCTAATGATATGTGCTTAACCTTTTCTATGAAAGCTGCCTCAAAGCTCAGAAGTGTACTTAAAGTATAGTCTCTCTCTCTCATGGCAGCTGTAAAATGTACTTTGCAAACTCAAACTGGTCCATGTGACTTTCAAGAGAATGCTGGGTACAGGACCAAGTACTATGTGGTGTTTATGCTATCACTGATTATTTCTAGAAGCTGTGTCTTCAAATAAATTGTACAACTCCAATCTTCAGTCTCCAAAAGCTCATATGTATGTTTTTTCCTGTTTTAGAGCAAGAGGTCCAGGACAGCCCCGGTGCAATTTAAGCCGCCCTATTCCCCTTAGTTCTCACTCACGGTCTCGCCAGCGCGGCTTCTGAAAGCTGTGCGCTGAGTCCTCCTGGCCCCTCCTGCCTCCTGCCCTTAATAAATCATCCCCTCCAACAAGTGGTGACCTCGTGACGTGATAATAAGGAGTTAAACTGACAGGATGCAGCTGGTTCCTAAGGAGGAAGTACTAAACTGCTAAACGACTGTGCAGCCGTCCTGCTGGACCATTGTGAGGGGTGAGCGCAACGCTGAGGGTAAGCATACATAATATTGTGTCTGCCCGCCGCTGCGCTATCTCTCTCTTGGGTGCGGCCGAATGGTGTGCTTGTTGTGATACAGCAGTACATCTGCCAATGGTCCAGGCTTCCTGTCTGTTAACCTTGTTATTTGATTCTACGCAGAGGAGGGATTGTGTGCTAAGTGGAGACTGAGCCTGACAGTTGGGTCATTATTGAGATATATGTGTTTCACTTTGCTTTATAAATAGTCGCATGTTATTGCTAAGCCGCGTGTAAATACTAAGAAGGAGTGTAGCAGTCGAATTGTCAAGGCTTATTCTATATTTACTCTTAAGCGCGGTGCCTCTCTAGAGGGAGGGGACCTTTAATACATCTTTTAGGCTTTTTTAAGTGACCCTCTGAAGTTTCAGGGAAGGAGGACCGCACGTGGCAGGTCTCTCAGCTTAGTGGAGCCTCTCCACAGGGGGAGGGCCTTTGATACATCTGCAACAGGGTGTCAAGGAAGGAAAGGGTTGCGTCTAGCATCTTTTTCAGTATATTCGTGCAAGTGATCCTCTGTTTGATAGGAGTGACAGAGACGAGGTAATCTCTCATGTCAGTAGTCCATGAGAAAGAAGGAGTTTCAGCAGGCCCGATTAGCTACCGTGACCTTTGATCTTTCCTTAATTTAGCGGTGATATCCCCTGCTGTATGTCAAGGGAAGAGTTCTGTGCGGGACTAAGAAGTTTATTTACTCATATTGTAGGCATTATATTTTCGCCAAGCTAAACGTGATTTATTAATTATTGTTGGTACGCCTCACATGTATAAAGAACACTCTAGCACTCTAATGGCCATAGAGCGTGATTTATGAAAAATAATTGTTAAAGTGTTTACATTTTACTTTCCTCTTTTTAGATACCTGTTTAGGCACAGACCTGCATGTTAGCGCCTAGTGTTTAATGGTGAATGTATTTTTAGGTTCAGAGAACAAACTTGTGTGATTCTTACTGTTTTCATGGTCCTTTTTTGTTGGGAGTCACTGGCTGGCACAGAGGCTGACCATAGCGAGACTATACTATACTATTGATATATAAGCACATTGTGATTGTTCATCTTTCCTTGACTAATTATAAACTGTGAACATCGAATTTCTGTTTATCACTGTGGTGTCTGGCCCCGTACCATCATTATCATTTAGGGTGGGGACCCGCTAAGTAGAAGCTGCTGCTAATATTTTTTGTGACCATTATTTGAAGACTGTTCTTTTAGCGAGATTCAATAACTAGGGAGATTGTAAATGCATTTCTGTGTTTCCCATGTATGTTGATCTGCCACTGACTAGCTGAAGAGAGTCTATAAGCTACAGCATTTCGAGCCACACGGTTGTCACACATATATATTGTTTTCCTTTTTTTCTTGCTGCTGCTCCCCTGTGTGCATCTGGCATTCAGGATTTCCACTTCCCTCTACAAGCACTGCAGGCTCACGAGGGAAGTCTCAGGGAAGTGCTCTGCGTTATTTTTAAAATACAGATCGTTTAGAATAAATGAGAAATGTTTTCTCTTTTTTAACTGCATTCCACGCTAGGGATAGGATATATGAGTATAAAAGGTATCCAGTCATCATAGAAGCATTGTGCTTGTGGTAAACTGTCCCGACCCCGAAAACAACGGACAGGAGGTCAGCCTGTTTTTAATACATATACATACATATAACAAAAGAAAGTACAGATGAGCTATAGTGGACAACAAGTTGAGGTAGTCCTACACATATTGAACAATAAAATTGTATCACTGCAGAACGTGAGCGCACAAACTCATAGAGAATTTAACAGAAAGGAAATCTCCTTAATATCTAAAGCGTGAGACTTGTTGGGAATACCACTCACACAGGGTACTGAGATAAGGGCATCCACATTGCATCTAGTGAAACTGTGCCTCCCAGTGCCAACGTATACATCCCCCACTGATGACACACAACTTACACTTCAGTCAGTAGGTAGTGTAGTAAGTAACGAAAGCCCTGATACTGCTCACCAGTGTTCACTCACACCGCCTCCTCCAAGCACCAGCTGCCCGGAGGGGCAGGGAGATTCACCGGATACCCTCACTCCACTAGGCTGTGAGCATCACGCCCACGAGTTGCATGACCAGCTGCAGCAGCAGCTATCACCAAGACTCACAGAACTGTTACAAAGACACCCTTCTTCAACACATTATCCAGAAATGTGGGCATATTTACAATATGTTAAAAGGAGACTAGTATTACCACATTCACTGCCACAGATAGCCTACCTCAAAGATAACTCGACTCTAGGAGATGAGCAGACAGCCCACACAAGATCCAAGACTACAGATTACGGTACACATAGTGAACGGCTGTGTTGTTGCCCTTTCTGAGGATACAGCAACATCCCGTGAGTCTGTCTCACCCCTGACATGTACAGTCATTTTGACGCTAATCTCAGCCCTAGGAATTGACATAACACACTTGCAGCAGGTAAGACTGACAATAATACCCGGTGGCGTTGCACACTTACGCCAGCCTACACACCACACAGAAGGATAATGTCTAAACCCACAGCACATCCACCAGCCTATGACGCAGATGACATTAATTTAGGACGGGGTATAAAGACTGACATAGAACTCTTATCAGATGTCCAGGCAGCCGTAGGCCATGACGATGCCTTAGCCCCAGACATCTCAGATAATTCACAAGATAGTACATCAGAGAGTACATTAGGCCAGCTATCCCTAAGTTCGCAAAGTCCAGTACTGCAGGATGCAGCTTCAGTAATGCCAGGTCAAATTGACACGCTATTGATAATAAAAATAAGACGTGTCCAACTCTGCAGCCCCCAGCAGGAAGAAAATAAAGAGAGCCATGAGGCCTCTGGTGCTTCACAGCACAGCTCCTACATGACACTCCCCAGACTTGACCGCCCAGTACCCACTTCCCTCACTGAGGATCACGATACCCCAAGAACGAGAACAAGACATTATGGCCCATTCCGATTCCAGAGCCACCAGCATTGCAATACACAGAGTCAGTATAATGAGTGGCAGCCCCTTAACACAGGTCCTAATAGAGAGGAAGAAAAAATGCTACAATTCGATGAAGTAAAGAAAGACAGCAAACAGTATCCCTCTGAGGTAGTAACTGAGGGAGACATTAGCAGGAATAGGACAGAAAGTGACCTATGCCAAAGAACAGGTAAAGAAGTAGGGGACGTGTCACATACACAGTACTCAAGAAGCCCCACAGAAAATACAGCAGCACACCAGCAACTGTCATTATACCTAGCCAGTATAGGGGATAGAATGACTGAACAGATGGGAGCAAAGAAAAAAACAGGCACCAATTGAAGTAGCTAGTAGTGTGAAGGAGGTAGAGCCACACAGTGGTGGAGTCCAATCTATCATGCCACAGCAAGGGCCATGGATAGACTTACATCAGGAAGCACAAAGTGTAGCCACACCACAGATCAACATAGCAGCTTCTCTCACAGCCAACTTAAGTGTGCCCCAAGCTCCGTCTACAGTCATTAATTGTAACACTCAGGTGACACGACCACCTATGCCTCAGACATCACCTCCAGTGGTTACACCACGTAGGCTAGAGAGACCACAGCTAGAGGGAGACAATTTGGATCTGCCAAAAATGTTCGAACAGCAGAAGAGAGGAGAAGGCAGAGAAGAAGAGAGATAGAAAGAATTGCAGTACTAGGTGACTATGGGCAACTGGATGACGTCCAACAGGAATATGATGCATCAGGTACAGCAGGTCTGCACACCGCCAGATTTGGTGTACTGCACCATATGACCCTTGACAGGCCAAGACCGCCACTGATCAATGGTCTGACGCCAAAAGAGATAGTGATACTTGGAGAAGGGAGTGACCTGTATGTCAATCCATTCTCAGATAAATTGGCAGACTGGACAGAAAAAAATGCATCTCAAATGAAGGTTTGGCCCCGAGAGGGTTCCTTTGAGCCAGATGAAATGGCCACTGCTGAAGAATGTATATTGCAGGGAAAAGGAAATGACGATTGGAACTATACCTACATGCGCGAAGGCCTAAGGGTCTGGAAGAAATACGCACGCAGGTATTGTCACACAAGACCCACAGGGGTAACACACCAGCTGCCCCTGCTGTCCAAGGAGGTCAATGACCCCCCTACCTCAGTAACTTGGTCCCTAACGGACAAAGAAAATTTAAAGAGAGAACTCCCACCCCTCACGGAGGGTGCGGGAAAGTGGATAGAAGCCTTTGAAAATGACACTTCAAGTGTGTCATTGGCTATTTGGGATATGAAAAGACTACTCACATCCCTGATTGGAAAGGATGCAGAGGATATGTTTTCACGCATCAACACAAGGCTTTGCACCACTAATTCAGAATTAGATGGTGATCCTTTCAATAAAATAAGATCAGCGCTATGGAACGAACTGCGCCAGAAGTTTCCAGATGTCTCAGACATCGGATCTCTAATGTCACAAATAAGGCAATTAGCTATCGAGAACACAACTGCTGAATCAGAACAGCAGAAATTAAAGAAAAGAAAGACTCTTGATGCAGTTAGGCTAGATACACCAGTGAGTCAAGTGACTACTGTCACCAATGTTTCACAAAGTGCCTTAAATATACCAGGAGGTAACACACAGGTAACACAACATCAGATACAACATTTACCTCAGCAACACATGCCTGTGTACAAAATGGTGCCCCTGACACAAGCCCCTGTATCACAAGGAGCTTCAGTTTTGCCCCCCATTGATTTGGTTTCACAGGGCACCATCCAGCAGCACAAGGCTGGAGGCAATTCAAGTCAGGATAAGCCCACAGACAACTCTAGTGTGTCCCTTGTTGTCATGTCTCACAAAGATTAGAGAGGACCCAGTTGTGAATGTCATGATTAACAACAACACGTATAGTTTTTTGATTGACACAGGTGCCACATTCTCCTGTATCAAGGGGAGGGCACTGCCCACTTCCAACTAGAGCGCAAAAACACTAGATTTCTCTGAAAAGATATTAAGGGTCCCTTTCACAGAACGGGTACGAATAGAAATAGGAGATAAAGTTATTGAGGAGCGTCTACTTCATGCACCACAGTCCACGTGATCTGATGGCCAAATTAAATATGAAAGATAAGAATATGTTTCAATGAAAAAGGCACAATGCCCTTTTCGGTTCCCAAGTGCACGCAGACTGTCAGTTCTATGTTTGCATTTTTGTTCAGAAATAGATAGTTATATTATGTGAATGGTCAAATATAATTCACACTGTATATTTCGCTAAATATTGCAAAATAGAGCAACTAAATAAAATTATTTATTCTTACGTCCCAAAATTCAGCAGCAGCTGACACAGGCACAAGAATGATATAAAATGATGGAATGGAATGCGCACTAGTTGCATCGCATTTCTTTTCAGATGTAGACATGAGATCATGTGCTGCTAGGCCTATTGAGCATTTCATCCTTCTAAGGTGGATTCAAGAAATACCTTGAGTTGGGAACAATGGGATCTGCTGTTTATCATCAATAAACAATTCTGAGTGAACAGGTGCATTACAAATAAGACATCTTTATTTCTATAATACGATACGTATATTTTACATATTGCAAATAGAGACAGCACATGTTTTCAGATATTAAAAAGAACTGAAAAGCCAACGGGGTTGTTTTTTTTATTTTCGGACCGCGTTCACAAGTAGCTTTCCTGGCCAAGTGCATATTCTGGGCGTAGAGCCAAACAGGAAAAAGGCTTCCTGTAGTCGACAGTTACCAATAAGATTGATGAGAAAGGGAAAAGTATTGTGTAATAATACGTTGGTCTATGGAAATGAGCAAGAGAAATGAGTGGCCCAAGATCACACAGTTAGGTGAAATAAATAGTAAAGGAATATGTTAAGATGGATGAGAGAAGATAAGGAATACGTTTTCAGATATGCACAGCTGTACAGTAGTTACTTCACACAGGCCCAGTGCTGGGAAAGTAAAAATGAATACAGATATAAAGTAGATTTCAATGTTAAGAGGACGTATGCAGGGAGAAAGCAATGCTCAGTATTAAAATGTTGTCAGACTGAAATGTGCGGATTTTAGAGGTGGTCGTATATCCGAATTATGAATATAAAAGCAGTAGCCAGAAGGCCCGGACATGCACCATCTCTATCCCCAGCACAAACTGACTGTGCCCTCCATTCTGCTTGCCCAAAATACACCCTCAACAGTGCAAGAAGATACATCATGCCCATACACTATTGGTAATACACAGCACTATGATTTTATTGCACAGCTGCACCTTAGAGAGACACAGAGAAGTGCCCCACCTGAAGAAAAAAGTTGAGGAAAGAGAGGGGAGTACAACAGGATATTTCATATTTTATTTTGCTGACAGACAATGACAGGAAAGCCTGTCATGCCACAGGCCCTTCTGCAAATAGCACTCAGTCAGTTGCACCTTCCTACACAGGCCTCACATGATATCATGTCCACAACTTTGCAGACAGAGTGGTTCATCCCCAGTGCACATGAACAGATACAACCCTTTGTATCCTTTTTAGGGTCCTTTTTAGACCACATTAACTATGTAGACATAATTGACAGATGCCTAATAAAAAGACACATCATGGTGGTGGTGTGCCCCTTTTTCACGGTGGATTTAAGTTGGACCATGTGTCCATTATGACGCAAAGGCCGCAGCTAACTTCCTACTTCATGAGGTCATATGTCACTGAGGATTACTGGATGCCGTTGCAGTGACCCGCAGTGACAGTGACAGTCATTTTTCAGACATCTTTCTTTTGAACAACTGCGACAATGTTAGGCCTGTTCAAAGCCAAGATCAGAAAGATAAGTGCCACAATTGGGAAGGAATGGCCATATTGCCTTCTCGTCGCTCTGTCTACACTTAGAAACACTCTCAGCTCTGATCATCACATCACATCTCATCGGCTTGTCACTGACAGATCAATGAATATGGTTGTTCTCTCCACCAGACTTAAAATAAGATACTGGGCCCTCTTCTGATATTATAAACGATGAATCATTGTTCATTTATGTGCACTAATGCGTGCTCCAAAGTTCCTTTCCATCCAGATATCGAAGAAAAGAACAAGGGTCCTATCTCTGATGAACTTCCGCCTATCTGCTTTGGGACACACATCTTTGTAAAGTCCGGAAGTGGAGAGACTTTAAATTCAACGAACACTTGCAAATGAACTTTTTGAGGTTCCACTCGTCACCATCCAAGATCTGAACATTGAAGACATCATGTACCCACAGACTTTACAAGAATGTGAAGATCGTATGATGGCCTACGGACTGAGACGCAGCAACAGAACCACCCTCCATGTCAAGATTTTAATTAAAAAGATATGTACAGCAATTATTTTCTTTATTATGTTTGTAGTTTCATTAACAGCATTTCACTGGTTAGCAGTGCAATCTGAGAGAGAGAGAGAAGTTACTAGCAATATTAAATTTGTAGCGACTACAGAGCTCCCCATGCTCAAAAAAACTTCCTGCTAACAAGCAAACTGGGATAAGCACAAGTAGTAACTATGACACCTCCGTGCCTGTCTTGACACCTTCTGTACCCCATGCTGACCCTACAGGAAGGGACTTGACACTCGATATCATCTTGATCCCCACTGTGCCAGGTACCCCAAGACGATCCCGCCAAAATAAAAGAAGTCTTAGACATAGAATGAGTCGCGAGATAGTGCCAGTTAGATATACATCGCATACCCGACTTATGGCAGACTGGGTTAGAAATATCCAAGACACAATTGTTTACACATTCGACCAGCACTCTGTGCCTGATTTTTCCTCCCAGCACCCTGGTATGTCAGTACAGAATGATGGTACCCATAACGCATTGTTAGATAACATGTGGTACAGAGGCATGAGGGAGGTGGGAAGAAAAGCCACAAATGAGTCATGCTTTGTATGTTCTCACATTCCACACGCTGTAGCCACAGATGAATTGATATTTCCTAAAGAAGTCCCACCACCCACAGCCAAATGTCTTTTACACTTGTTTCTTTGCCGCATACATGGTCAGATACAGCTCCACTCAGCCAAAGTGGATGATGCATTTGTAAATACAACAGAGTGGAATGACAAGTATGAGAATATTTAGGGACATCACCAATACATTGGAAATAGAAAGGAGAATGGAGGTATACCGTGATATGAAAGTACCTGCCGACATAGTGCAGGATTGGGAACATCACTATAAGAAAATAGGGTACTTCACCTTCCCAACACCCCCATCCAAATGCCACTCACCTGAACATCACCGATGTAACAACACCCATGACACATGCCCTTGTCAGTGGAGACATATCCTGCACCTGAAGGCCAACATTTATTTTGACAATAAGTGGAATGGTCCACATGACATAATATGTAAGGCAGCCTCCTTAGGTAGCACAGCTATAGGACAAGAGCACAAACATAATTTAAATGTGGAGACAGAAAGGGAGTGTGATGAAATATGGGGTAGGGAAACTAGAAGATACACGTCCAGTGAGGGTACACCATACACACAGGAAAAAGAATACAAGCTAAAGTCTCCTCTCCTTTGCTTCCTAGGTAATGGGACGGTACCTGTGGGCAGGAATGCCAATTACAAGAGCACTAGTACTAATTCGGACTCGAAGTACAGCACGTCCATCCTCATTGGCATCTATTGGATATGCGGAGAAAATATGTATCTGCAGCTGCCTCCCCAATGGCAAGGACTTTGTTCTATCTTGACGATGCATGAATGGCATCTCGTCGTCCCAGCAGCGGACATTTCCCGCATCCACACACACCCAATGGCAGGTGATGTCACCCTGCCCCACCACCGAAAAAGAGAAGTCAATAAGTACTCCTCAGATGACTCATTCCATGAGATTCCGGAAGATTTCAACGATGCTGAACTTTTCTTTGGGGGAGCGATCCCCATGTTCCAGACAAAAGCCAATGCTCAATGGCTCCAAGTAACGAGATATGAACTGATGCAGCTTGTTAACAACACCCATGATGGGTTCAACGCCGTGGAAGAAGAACTACGACCTTTGAGACTAATGGTTCTGGAACAACGCTATGTTCTAGACCAGTTAATTGCGATGAATAGTGGTGGATGCGACAGAATGGGAAAATAGTCCTGCTGTGTCTTCATTTTGGCCGATGATGCTGATAACGGAACACTTACAAAGGCCATTGAGGACTTGGACAATTTGGGGAGACAGATGCCTGAGGATGGAAGTGCAAAAGCAGATGTTTTAAGTAAATTGGTCCAACTTGGACTGGATGCCTTCATGGCTATCTGCAGTACTAAATTTTATAATGCCTATATTATGTGTGCTTGTGGTTGTGTAAATTTGAACACAGATTATGTTTCATTATGTTGGAAGATTAAGGTCTAAGATAGTTGAGATGAACTACACAGGTACACGCAGGGGACAAGGGGAAGATGTAGAGATAGCAAAGATGAACATAGAGCACCATCCCTGACCCTCACTTAGCGCAGGTCCACTCTGAAAGTCAGTACCTCCCTTTGAGACCATGTGTAAGAGATTGGACCAGAAGAGGATTTAGGAACAAATTCTTCATAAAATTGCCCTGGCCACCCCCCATCTCCAGCTAAGTATGCAGTTCGAATGGTGTTTAAAGATGTTTGATTAAGTTCGAATTTCGAACTTGAGGGGGGAATGTTGGAGGGAGAATTTTTACCTGCACAGCTATCCAAGGACACACCTGTCACCTGCACAACATGACCCCTGTGTGGGCCCTGCTGTTTGGAGGTTACAGGCCTCAGTTACGTTGCCCTGAGCACTGCCATTTTCTCTTAGCTTAAGCAGAAGCAGAAAGCAGGTCTGACCCAAGCTTCACCCAGCTGCTCTTGTCTGCAAAGCTCAGCACCCCTGCCAGGCCCCACCTCATTGTATATTTCGCACACACTGTAGAAGTCAAGTTCCTCTATAAATCTTGCAACATGCCCCACGTCCCCCACCTAAGCCATGAATAGGATAAGGGAAGTTCCCACCACAGCTACGTCAAGCAAGATATCCGATAAACTGAGGATAACTGTGGCAAAATATTATCGCAGACTGCCTGATTGACACATGAATAGAACCCTTCAAAGCAATAATAACACATTTCTGATTAATGACAAACTTCCAGTCAGAATGGCAGGAACTCAGTCTAGGCTAGCATACGTGCCACACAATTACGAGAAGGTAGTCACATCTACACTAATGATGGGAAAGTCACCAGGCAGGGGCGTGAGAGGCGATAGAAGGATATGTGGTTCGAGGTGACGTAATATAGCGTGACCATAGGCCCCTCACCCCTGAACAAGTATAAAAGGGTGGTCCGCCCGATTATCGTTGAACTACTCCCCGTCAGCACATGGGTGACGGACAAGAGTTTTTCCCAGGGGTTACTCGAGATAGCCCTTGTTTCATGTACTTAGGTTTCATGTACTTAGATTCTGCTCCATTGTATATTCTGCTGTAATGAAATGCTTTTTCCTTGTTGCATTTAAAGTTGTATTCCATTATTTGAAATGTTATGCTTTCTCTGACTTTGTTTTATCTCCACTGCATTGAAGGTCTTTAAACTTATACTTTCAGGATATCTTACATGCAGTGGTGAGTGTGCCTAATGATATGTGCTTAACCTTTTCTATGAAAGCTGCCTCAAAGCTCAGAAGTGTACTTAAAGTATAGTCTCTCTCTCTCATGGCAGCTGTAAAATGTACTTTGCAAACTCAAACTGGTCCATGTGACTTTCAAGAGAATGCTGGGTACAGGACCAAGTACTATGTGGTGTTTATGCTGTCACTGATTATTTCTAGAAGCTGTGTCTTCAAATAAATTGTACAACTCCAATCTTCAGTCTCCAAAAGCTCATATGTATGTTTTTTCCTGTTTTAGAGCAAGAGGTCCAGGACAGCCCCGGTGCAATTTAAGCCGCCCTATTCCCCTTAGTTCTCACTCACGGTCTCGCCAGCGCGGCTTCTGAAAGCTGTGCGCTGAGTCCTCCTGGCCCCTCCTGCCTCCTGCCCTTAATAAATCATCCCCTCCAACAGCCCACACGTTGGCCAGATGCCTGAAAATGACTTCATGGGGGGAGACACCTGTCGTGGAGTTGACTGTCACTCTAGTGGAAAGTAAAGCCAGAGGAAGTGCATCCGGCCAACGTAACCCTGTACTCTCTTGTATCTTGGCCATCTTCAACTTCACGTTCCATTAAACCTCGCTACCAGACCTGCCGCTTGGGGGTGTCGTGCTGCGTGGACTTTTAACTTGATCTGTAGTCCCTTACATATCAGTTCCATCAATTTAGCATTAAAGGATGTCAAGTGCCGTTGTCACTCCAGATCACCCCAGGCAATCTGTAGCGAGAAAAGTACTCCTTTATCAACATTTTGGCTGTTGAACTAGCTGTACAATCCTTAGTCGGGAAGGCATCCACCCATCTGCTAAAAGAGCACACCACCACCAGGACATATTTGAGGTTATTCACTCTTTCCATTTCAATATAATCCATTTGGATCACTTCAAAAGGGAAAGAAGGAGGGGCAAAATTTCCAACCGGGATAGGTGTTCCCTTTCCAGGATTATGTCTCAAACGAACCATGCACCGCTGCACTAAATAGGTGGCCATCTTGGAAATGTTCTTATTACTCCACACTGGATCTATTGGTTACAAATGCCTTTAGCACTAATGTGAGCTGGCCCATGTGCCATTGTCACCACTGGGAGGACATATGCGTCCGGGAGTAACCATCGTCTTTTTTCTGACATGTCTATCCAACACTCATTCTCATCCAACCGTCCCCCACCGTCCTTCCATGTCCTCAACTCATCCTCAGCCGCCTTTTCTTGTATGTTCTGCACACTTTGCACAGTATTCGCAAACATGTCAACGTCAGGTACCCACCTAGCCGGTCCTGCCACAAACATTCGAGGCAGTTTCGTCCTAGCTGTCTCCTTAACTGTCTGATCTGCAAATGCGTTGCCCCGTCCTACATCATCTACCACCGCTTTGTGTGCACTACATTTGATCACAGCCAGTCAGCTAGGAAGTGTCAGTGCTGTCAATAATCGTAGCATCAACGGGCCATTCTGTATCTTTTGTCCATGTGATGTCAGAAAACCCCTCTCTGCCCACAGTCGCCTATAACTATGAGCCACACCAAAGGCGTATTGGCTGTCAGTGTAAATATTCACATCCAGTCCTTCACTCAATTCACACACTCGCATCAATGCTATTATTTCTGCAGCTTGAGCTGAGTGATACGGGACCCTAGAAGTCTCCACCACTGTCTTTAATGTTGTGATTGCATATGCTGTAGTTGAAGTCCCGTCCGCAAGTTTAAAACAGGAACCATCAACATACAGCTCCCCGTCAGGATCGTCTAGGGGAGTGTCCGTCAAATCTATTTGTCCTTTCGTCTCCTCCTCTGTCCGAAACAAACAATCATGGACTTCATTGTCCTTTTCATCTGAGGGAATTGGTAGCAATGTGGCTGGGTTCAGAGTAGCATATCTTTTAATGGTGGCATGGGGTGCAAATAATGTGAGCTCATAGCCAGTGAGACGAGCACTAGTTAAATGCTGCGTCTGCGTCTTGTTCAATAAAGTGTCCACAGCGTGCGGTACCATCACTGTGAGGTCAGAACCCAACACGAGCCCCGCCGATTGTCTAATTGAGACTGCAGCAGCCGCTGTAGCTCTGAGACAACTCGGCAACGCTCTCGCCACATTGTCGAGCATAGCGGAAAAATAAGCGCAGGGTCTCTGTTTTCCGTCAAAACATTGAGTTAGGACAGACAACGCGCAACCTTCCGCCTCATGTACATAAAGCACGAAAGGCTTCTGGTAATCAGGAGCTCCCAAAACAGGCGCAGAACGCAAAGCAGTTTTTAGTGACTCAAAAGCTTCTTGACATGCAGGAGTCCAAGGTAGGGGTTCGCGCAACTCTTTAGTAGTCAGGTATAGAAGCGGTTTGGTTAGTAAAGCATAATTAGGTATCCACTGTCGACAATACGAAGTTATGCCCAGAAACGCGCGCACCTCTCGCTGCGTGTTAGGTACAGCCATGTTAGTTATCGCCTTAATGCGCTCCGGTGTCAACCTCCTCCCCTCCTTCGATTGGAGATGACCTAAGTAGGTAACCTCCTGTCGACAGTATTGGAACTTGGGAAGGGACACTTTGTGTCCATTCCGAGCCAGATGATGCAACAACTTAACCGTAGCATCTCGACACCCACCTTCCGTGTCAGACGCTATCAAAAGATCGTCCACATATTGCAATAAAACATTGCCCTCGGGAAGTTCCAAATCATCCAATTGAACCTTCGAAGCCTGACTATAAATGCTGGGGCTTTCAGTATAGCCTTGAGGAATTCCACAAAATCTAAAACTTCGGCCAGCCAATGAGAATCCGAAGAGATCCAGAACAGAAAAATATCTTGCGGTGGGAGGGATCATGGTCAAAATCGTTGTGATATCAGTAACCACTGGGTATTGGGGCTCAACCACTTTATTAATATGTCGCAAATCAATTACAAAACGGTAAACGTCAGGTGCACCATCACCTGCATCAGCAGAGGGTCTTTTAAGAATCGGCAAAATGCCAGTTTACCCTATCGAAGGCCTTGGTGGCGTCTAAAGTGAGAACAACTAGTGGAATTTCTTCCTTTATAGCGATGTCAATTGAACCAATCAGTTCATATGTAAGTTCACAGAGCTGTCTCCCTTTTATAAAACCCTTTTGATTCGGGGCTATAATATCCGGAGCCACCCGACCCAGCCGAAGAGCTAAAATAGATGTAAAAATTTTATAATCGGCATTTAATATAGAAATAGGCCTGTATGAACCACAGTCGGAGGCGGGCTTACCGGGTTTCAGAATTAGGGTTATGGAAGCGTTATTCCATGACTCTGGTGGTGTTTTACCCTCTCTGAGAATTTGATTAAACAGTGTGGTCAGCACTGGTGAGACCTCTAAGATAAGATTTTTATAAATCTCACTAGGCAACCCGTCTGTTCCGACCGCCTTACCATTTTTTGATTTCTTTATGGCCTCCTCCACCTCCACTATAGTTATTTCCCCGTCCAAATAGCTAGCCTGTTCTGTCGTTAGAGAAGGAAGAGATATGCCCTTCAACCAATTAGTTACGTCGCAATGGTTTGGCCTAAGATCGTCTTGGTATATGGTTTCAAAGAATTTTCTAAAGACTGCTCTAATTTCCTCATCTCTGAAACAGGTACCTGCCGTGGATGTAACTGAACAGATGTTATTGCGTGCTCGGTCAGATTTTATTTTCCAGGCAAGAAGCTTACCTGCCCCCTCCCCATATTGAAAATGCGAGAGTTTGCTTGCCTCCCACCTCTGCATAACCCGCTTCTCCAAAACTGCTGACAATGAGAGTTTCAGCCTATTCAATTCTGCTTGTTTAAGAGGAAGGGTAGGATTTCCTATGGGATTGATGGAATCGATAGTGTCTATATCATTTTGTACTATTGAAATATTTCTTTCAATGGAGATAATTTCATCTATATATTGTCTGCTACGGTAAGCTACTTTATTTTTAATTAGACCTCTAAGTGTACACTTGAAAGCGTCCCAAATTATCCCCATAGAAGCTGTATTCTTATTCGTACTAAAAAAAAGACTTGACTCTAATTGTAAAAAAGCAATATCCTCTCTTGAAGAGAGAAGGGATCTATCGAAGGACGTCATAGGAGGCGTCATAGCCAATCTTAGTACCAATTCTATTGCAGAATGGTCGGAGAGATGTATCGGGGTGTATTGTATTAAGCTAGTGTATTCAGCTAACGCTCTACTTGTGAGAATAAAATCAATTCTAGACTTGTGTCTATATTTCTGATTTCTAAATGAAAATTCTTGCCTTTGGCCCTCTTTGAATCGCCAAATATCTAAATAGTCATATTGGTGCATCAGACCTAACAGGCAGTTCCTAGATTTAGAAGTTGTTTTCTGCCTACTATTAGGGGTTTTATCTAAAAGTGGATTCAGTGTTATGTTGAAGTCCCCTGCTATGATCACCGGGTCTGGGAAGCTAAGCAAATGACTAAATAGAGTTTCCAGTGTTGAAGGATCATCAATATTAGGACCGTAATATCCCACGAGTGTTAGCTTAGTGTCTCCTAATTCTATTGCCGCAATAACCCATCTACCTCCGGTATCTACTTTCTGCTGTTTAATTTTCAATTACCAACCAATTTGTGGGCAGAATTAATGCCAGGTCTTGATGTGGAAAAGCTCTGGACTACTTCCTGTTCATTGCTTTGGGATTTAGTCAAACCATCGTGGCTCCGTCGGAACCACCTCTTTACCTTGCATAGGGCATATTATTCTCCTCACAGGCTAACAAAATTCTCATTAACAGGTCCAGTCTCATGTCCTAGATGCGGGTTAATCGCAGCCACGGATATACACATGTTTTTAGAGTGTCCGAATCTATCAGAATATTGGGAAGAAATTAAAAATAGGTTGTCGCAATCTGTGGGTGAACACATTACTATAGACCTTGCTCTCGTGATCTTTGGGCTGAGAAATAATAGTCTTAATGCAGCAACAAGACTGATATTCTATTCCATCCTTGCGGCACGCAGGGAGATATGTAGACACTGGAAGGATGCTCTACCACCTACGGTACATGAATGGCGAACATCACTCCTCCAAATTTCCAAACTTGATCTTGCCAGGGTAGGAAATCCGAATACCAGAGCATTTTGGGCAATGCTTGGTTAGTTGTGTTCGCACCTGGGGTTTTTTTTTTTTGTTTTTTTTTTCCCCCAGGTCCTATGATTAATGTGAGCATTGCCTATCCCGCATATCAAGACTAATAGTCTAGATTTCAACGGGGTCTCGATGATTCGGGCACTATCAACTGAGGTACCATCTTATGTGAGCTCAAGCTTGGTCACAGTATTTGGTGCTAAAGGGAACCGGCCTGAACTCTCGTTAGACACATTCCCTTACCAGCTATAAGCTGAGTTGGCATAGTACATGACCAGTTGGCTTTTTGCTTTGTGGTGGTCTCATTTTTCTCGGTTTTGATAGATTGGAGCTATGCACACAAATGAGGATTAAAAAAAATAAAAAAAAAAAGAATCGGCAAAATGGGGCTATTACAGATGTTAGAGGCTGTCTCTTCCACCACACCTGACCGTATCAAATCCTGTATTATTTGTAGCAAAGCTGTTTCCCCATCCTTCGATTTTTTATACTGCGGTATTCTGGGCAAGCGAGCTCCCACTTTAATCTTTATGGACACGGGATCAATATCCACCTTCCCCACATCAGTATCACTGCTGGCCCACAAGGTCTCTGGAATCCCTTCAAATTCAGCTGGGAGGGGCTCGTCTTTTGAGAAGCACTGTTGTGCTCGCGCTACATGAGGACCCAAAGTAACATACACACCGTCCGGGGAGCAGTAAATTGTAGCATGTAATCTTTTCAGCAAATCCAAACCCAACAGATTCTCACCACAATGCGAAGTCAGAAGGAAAGGAGAGTCGACGGTGAAGGGGCCAATCGTAAGCAGTAATGGTTTAGAAATGGGGCTAATTACCGGAGTACCTGAAAACCCAACGGAAATTATTCCTGCCAGACAGAGCCGCCCATGGGACCTGAGAACGTGCCACAGAACTTTTCATAGCACCCGTGTCTACCAAACATTTCCGTGGAGACCCCAACAAGTCCGCAGTGACATAGGGTCCTCGTTGATCGACATCCACAGAAACTGGTCCCATGCCCTGTCCTACGCTGTCCTAGTAATGGGAGAAACCGGTCATGTCATCCATATTGTATGCATCGTGGTAGCGCTGGTTGTAGTACTGCCTGTCACTGTCAATGCTACTCTCAGTCTGAAAATGTTGTCGATCCCTCTCCCCATCAAAATGATTTCTACCCGGTCGCCTGTCCTCACTACCTTGTCTGTCCCTGTCGTCTCTACGATAGTCACCATGACCTCTGCCTCTACCTTGTCCAACATTGGACCTAAGCTTCGGGCAATCCTTCCACCAATGTCCCTCCTTTTTACAGTTTGCGCCAACCTTTCTCTTCTGTCTCCCCTTCCATAAGTACCGCCACCTCGACCTCCTACCATAGGTGGTACTCCTCGTCCCCGTCCTCTCGACACCTGCTGCAACAACACTCTCGTCTTCAAATCCTTTGCTTTCTTTTCCTGTCTGTCCTTATTTTCATTCTCCCTATTTTCATAATACTGTGCCATACTCAAAATACCAGAGGGAGTGGACGTCGTCCACGAACTTTCTGATGCTTGCAATCTAGTTGCTATTTCCGGTAACAAGTTTGTAACAAACCTGTTCACAAAAAGTCGCAAACCTCCTTCCTGAGAGAGATCCTGACCACTAAAATCCAAAAAAGCTTCTTCAAAACGAGTAAAGAAATCGGAAACCGCTACATCCTTTTTCTGCTTGCATGCAGTCAACTTATCCCAATCCACCTTCTTTGGAGGAATAAGGGAATGCATAAACTTTATTATTCGCCCTGGTAATGCTAATATCTCAGCCCTCGGTTTGTCTCCTGGTTTCCGTTCCTTATCCCAGTCACCAAATTCCTCCCAAGTACCTCCCAATTCCTCCTTATGATCTGTACCCTTCACCTGCCTCCACGGGTCCGCCGGAACTAACAGCCCAAAGAATAATTCTATGTCAACTAAAGTCATAACTGTCGAGGAAGCAGCTTCCGTCAATTCTTTATAGTAAGCAGTCAGGTTTTTTCTAGAGTCAGGTAACTGCGCCTTCAGTGCCAACACCTCACTTCGTTTCCAAGGGGTATATACCCACTGTTCTTGAAAACGAGTATCCACCTGAGCTCTGATCAAGTTCTGGGTCACTGGGTCTATCACTGCGGGTATCTCGGGATGAAAAATGGGGTGCACCTCCTGCATGGGGTGCGCTCCAGAAAAGGGGGCTCCTCCCACCGATGGCAGTTCATCTCTATATTCCAACAAAGCCCGTAAGTTCTGTAATACATCCTTCAGTCTGGTATTAGCCCTATAGGCTCTGTCCTTAATGTCATAAAGAACCCGAGGCGCAGTTCCGCCAAAACCCTGTTCCCATAACATTATTAATGTAGTCGACATGTGTCACAATGCATGTTGCTGCATCAGGGGCTCATAATCCTTCATCGTAGACCAAATGTCTTCCAACACATAAATAGGGTTTCTAGCCCATTGACAAGCCTGATTAGCCACCATCGTTTTTTCATCCAACCCAACCGTAGAGCGCGTGAGCAATTTACGTACTTGCGTAAGCAACCCACTTCCGGCACCCAGAGTCGGGGTCATCAATTCACTCTGGGGGGTAACACTAGCAGAAGTAGTGGGGAGCGCAGAAGAAATCGCTGAGGGGGTAGGCGAACTCGCCGTCAAGAAAGAAATCAAAGGCGCAGTTACGGAAGAAGCGACGGAAGACAACGTTGATGCGACATCTTTTAGCAAAACAGGGGCCGAAACAGAGGAGGTGGTGAGATCAAGCAAGGGTGCATCAGCCGTTGGTGGAACTGAAACCACCGCAGGGGAAGCAGAACTGGTCAGCACAGGGTACAACCGTTGTGGAGCATACGGGGGAGGGGGTCGGGCGTTCAAAATGTCCTCCATCTCATCTCGCTCCTCTTCTTTTACGACATAACTTTTATCTACCTGTAGCCTATGGAGTCTGTCTGTGCGCTCAATCTGTTGCTCGTTATCTTTCTTAGTATGTTCTCTCACCTTTTGCGCCATAGTCTGCACTGCGCTCTTCTGAGCCAGCTTCTCCTCCCTTATGAATGAATGAATGAAATGTGAGTTATAACCGCGCAACTTAGCCCAGTGGGCGTCAAGGCGCCTAGCTCAATATCTAGCTGATTCAACAAGGTGACCGGAACATACTGGTAGGCTTTAATGAAGCACCAAGTTTTAAGGGCTTTCCTAAAGAGATCCAATGAGGGCTGAGATTTGATCTCCAATGGAAGTGTGTTCCATAATTGGGGTGCCAAGATCTGTCGTTCCCTTACTTCTTTCTGCCACACTCTCAAAGAATCGAACATACTTTGGCGGCTACGCTTAGCAAACAATCTTTCCTGTAAATAATCTAATTTTGCCACATCGAAAGAACCAGTCAATGGCCATTGTAAATCTACATTGTCCTTAGTGTATCGGTGCCACAAAGTATTAAACTAAATGGGGGTCAATCCATGTTTAACATACATTTCAAAATTTGGTGAGCCCTCCACCGGGGCGGGTTGGCTCTCAGCCAATCTAGTATCTTAAGTGTTGCAGCAGCACCCGAGGCACTGCAACTTACTGAAACACGGCATCTTTTACACACTCAATCACACATCAACACAAAATTCACGCTTACCTTTTCACCAATGCTCAATCACCACTGGAACACATGCACACATATGCATTCACGCTTCCTATTTACCAAGATCCCTACCAAACATGTGTTACCACAAATGGGACAAGGCCCGTCGACCAAGTCTTGAGAACCTGGACCCTACCGTAGACCGAACAGTACACTAACCGTTCTGAGATTGGAGGACACATCCGCCACCCGGGCGGCACTACAGATCGCTGCGCACTTTACCACAGGAGACCCCGAACCCACTCCCGCCGAACCGCCACCCTAGGGGTTCGGGGTGAGTTCCGGAGCCTACCCGCAATGAGCCGCGCCTCCACCACAGTACCACCCGGTCGGATGACCACAAACAAACGTCCTCCCAACCTCCGTTAAGTCTGTCAGAGCACCACTCGCACTCTGAGTTCCCCGGAGCACACTAGCCCCAGGAGCGCACCAGCTCCTTTACCACTGGAGACACACCGGTCTCGGAGACACACCGGCCGCTTAATCACTGGAGACACACCAATCTCTGGAGCACCCTAGCTCCTCCAATCAACAGTCGGACCACTCACCTTCTGTACGCGGTACCGACCTCTACCGTTCTCCACCGCCGGCTGCTGGGACCAACACGGTCAGCTCCAAAGTTCCGCCTTCCGGACCCCGGCGCAGGATCATGAGCCGGGACCTCTCCCGATCAGCAGGGTGGGGCAGCGCTGCGAGAACCAAGCTCGGCATCAAAGTGGGTACCCGGACCCACCGTGCCGAGCAGCGGGTCCCCAGCCTTCTGCTACCCACTTACGGGTGAGAAAGATCCTTATCGCGGGGTACCTGTTTGGGCGCCATCTGATAAGCGTGGCACAAATCCACCCGAGTGACTTACCGCACTCCCCTATTATTACCAAGTAAGAAGTCAGCCGGACAGTGGAGAAGAAATAGCAAAGTATTTATTAGGCGATAAACTCCCATATGAGAGGGCCCTGTACGACCTCACCCCTAAGAGTGCGCCGAGAGGACTGCCTCATCTCACCACAGTAATACATTATAACATAGTACAGCAGAGTAAAACACGCCCATACTGGAAAAGTACTGGACCCCAGAAAGGGTGAACAATGGCCTCATACAAGAGACATCTGCACCTGCAATAGCAACATTTGGTTATCTCTGCCCAAGGCCACCGAGCCAGGCCTCAGCGTCTCCAGAGCCTGCGAACATTATAGATAAGAGTTTTGTTGCCAGTTTCGGTCACAATTAGCTAAGAAACGAAAACTGCTGCGTTCAGGGTTTTCCTATTCCTACTGAGAGAAGCACCCAAAATGGTGGCACACAAGCTAAGCTAAGAATACTAGATCTTGTTACATGCATAAATGAATAATGAAATGAAGAATACAAACATAAATGCGTAAATGAATAACTCATTGGTTAGACACAATAGGCTAACTTATATATGTAAAAGAGTGGGTGGGGCATCGGGAAATGAAACCTATCAGAAGTATGTCAACAAGATGGGGGAACCTTGATCCAAGGGTCTTACAGAAGTAGCAAAAGGATTCTGGGGTTATTGTTTGAACAAGGGACTCTCTGTTACGGCATAACATATTCCTGGTTTGAACAATGGTGTAGCAGACTGGTTCTCGAGAAATTTCAAGGATTCCAGCAACTGGAAGTTGGACGAGAAGGTTTTCTTGGCAATTCAGAACAGATGGGGTCCCTTAGGGACGGATCTTTTCGCGGACCGGTTGAACACGCAATTGAAAAGTTTCCTCAGCTGAAAACCAGATCCTCAGGCTTCTGGGGTGGATGCCTTCATCCAGGACTGGCGGGGTTGAAGCCATATGCCTTTCCGCCGTTTGTCATGCTTCCACGCATTCTCCTACATGCCCGTCGTTACGCACAGGACATGGTAGTAATATCTCCTCTTTGGAGGTCGCAAGCATGGTTCCCATCGATTCTAGAGATGTCCGTAGACTTTCCGATTCTCATTCTACCTTTCAGGGAAATTCTTCGGGGGGGCCAGAGGGCGAATCTCACCCTCTCATAGACCAAGGACTTCTGGTTCTGACGGCATGGGGGATTTCAGGCGTCAATGGAAAATCCCTGGAATTTAGCAGAATGCTTTCCAACTTATTTATGAATCATGGGCACCGGGAACTAGGAAAGCATATCGACTGGCGTGGGATAAATGGATTCGCTGGTGTATTCAACAACACTGCGATTCCGTTTCAACTGATTAAGTTCACGTAGTTAAATATTTATCTTAACTTTTCGCTTCTGGACTATCCTACAGGACAGTTAATGTATATAGATAAGCCATAGCCGCTGGTCATTCCCTAATTGATGGTGTCTTGGTGGGACAAAACCTTTTTAACAAAGAAAATTATGAGAAGTATGAGGGTCCTTAATCCTCCAACTCCTAAATATACGGCTTTATGGGACGTAGGAAATGTTTTAAAACTCTTGTCCTCCTGGGGTGGCAATGTTAACCTTTCCCTTAAACGTATCTCTTTCAAGCTTACTGTCCTACTTTGTTTAATCTCTTTTAGACAAACCTCTGATGTTAAGGCCTTGGACATTACTTCCAGAGTATGAAAAGAGAACTGGCCCCTTGAGAGGGGATCAGAGTCAACTTCTGATCTCCCACAGATTCTCTCATAAAGCGGTGTCATCTCCTAAGCTTGTAAGATGTGTGAAATTAGTGATGAGTGAGAGTGGTGTGGATGTTTCTATTTTTGGTGCTCACTCCCTCAGAGGTGCTTCGGCTTCTAAAGCCTTTATGTTGGGTGGATTTTACAACAACAAGGGGCCCCAAATCAGTCAGCAGGGACCTCGGGGAACATACTTTTTGCAAACAACATTGGTCCCATGCATGCAGGAGAATTGAAAGCAAATAAAAATATAGTTAATCTATATTAAGAGAGACATGTCCAGTCGGACAGTGGTCTTTCAGAGTTTTTACTCAATTTTCATGTATTTATATCACACAAAGTACCTTCCACAGGTCAACCAGTGTGGAACACAAGCCTGTGCCCAGCACTTACAGAGCGGGTACAAAGGGTGGATATAGAGAGCAAAGAAGGGCTTTATAAGGCAAAACACGTTCCTCTGTCATAAATGCAATTGTACAGAGTATTACAATTAAGCACCTCAGAACACATAGTAATCACGTTTTTGTTTTTGGTGCTTAAAAGGTCGACGGCGTTTCGGACCCCTAGTAAATCACGGGGACCATCATCAGGACATTTGCAGTGAAAGCCTTAACAAAGATTTTGCCTCTAAATGCTAATATACCTCAAGGTGGAGGCTGGAGATAACGCCAGGAAGCGAGACCCTCAACCGACTGACCCGGTTCCCCTGGCTGCCGACGGATACCATCGAGTATCGCGGCTACCGCCGCCCGACTGTGGGCAGGCGTTATTTTCAGCCTTAGGGTGGTAAAGATGAGAGCGCTATGTGCTTTTTAAAATACCCCTCACACACTAAAAAAATCAGTAGTGTCATGCTTCATCATTGGGGTCTTCCCGTCCCTCTACGGGGCGGGGCGTGCTACGACCTGACCGACTACGCGGGAGCACTGAAGTGGTGACAGGACTATGTGATGGTGCAAGGTGGGTGGTGTCAGTGAACGTTACGACCAGGTTGTAGCGATCGGCTCAACCCCAAAACCCCCTTCTTAACGTCCCCAGCTAGAGAAGTGAATAAATTGTTTTTTTCTACTAGCCAGAGGATTTTTAATTTTTGTACTCACACACATTGTTAGGTCCCTACACGTTCACTGACACCACCCACCTTGCACCATCACATAGTCCTGTCACCACTTCAGTGCTCCCGCGTAGTCGGTCAGGTCGTAGCACGCCCCGCCCCGTAGAGGGACGGGAAGACCCCAATGATGAAGCATGACACTACTGGATTTTTTTAGTGTGTGAGGGGTATTTTAAAAAGCACATAGCGCTCTCATCTTTACCACCCTAAGAGAGAGTATTTTCACTATATTTCATCACTGTAAAACCAACAAATAAAATATATGTCCACACATTGATAGAATCTTTTTGTTTATGTATATCAGTTTGGAGGGTGATTCTATCAATACCTCTGCACTTCCCCTATTGTTTTGTTATTTTCAGCCTCCACCTTGAGGTATATTGGCATTTAGAGGCTAAATCTTTGTTAAGGCTTTCAAGATATTCTTAGAGCTGCTGACTGGTCGAATGAAAGTATACTTAAATTTTTTTATTTCAGACCAATCAATAATATGATTGATAATGTGCCTAATTCACTTTGAACTTGCATAATGTTGCCTTCCGTGTCATGCCATAACATTTTGATTTTTCACTGCCTGGTGGGCAGAAAATCTGGATTTTATTAAAGACAAGGAGGCTAAGATTATCCCACCTCTTAAACCCGCCCTGGGTTTACTCTCTGACTTAGAATAATCTTCCTTTGGATTACTTTAAGAAGTTTTCTTCACAACATTACAAGTTATGTTTCCTTGTTCGCAGCACCAATATAACAAAGAAGGAAGATGGATGTGTACTGTTGCACTATATACTGTATTAGAATGTTGGTTTGAGTTCTATATTCTCTCCATTGTTACTGCTGAGCTGTGGCAATACAGGAGAATTTGCATAATCTTAGCCTCTGTGTCTTTAACAAAATCCAGATTTTCTGCCCACCAGGCTGTGAAAAATCAAAAAATGTTTTATTTGTTTCCCATTTCACTGACTAGTTGCAGCTTATTACTTTATTAATTTTAACCAATGGATACACATGTTTACTTAACCCCTTCCATGCTCATGACAAGGTCAGCTCGTCATGGGCGTTACCTGCGCTGTGCGTTTGACGAGTTGACCTTGTCATGAACAATAGGGTTCATCAAGGATCAGCACAGGAGGGGAAAACCCCCTAGCAGCCAAGGTGTTAAGGTTTAATATGAGTTATTGACATTAAAATACATTCACAACGTGGGATGCGTTTCCATTCACAGAATGTCCCAAATATCCTTAAAAGTGGAATCGCAAGCCATTTGTCTCCCAGCCATGAAGTTTCTGTCATCAGCACTTCTCCCTTTTTCCACAAGAGAAAAACATGAATGGCAAAAAATCCTAGTTTCAAATTGTTTTCCACATAGTTACGGCATCTGCATAATGTGGTGATTTTTAACTAGTAAAGTGTTTATATCTCAAACGGATCAAAATTTCCTAAAAAGTGACTTGTGCTGCTGTGAAGTGAAGGGCCCTTTGCAAAGGTTGACTGGTCACTTTTCTCACTGCTGCAGTTGTATGTTCCACTGGTAATAATAAGGAAAAATCTTTGCAGAGACTGTTAGCATGTGTAAAAATCCCAAAATAAAAACTATCAGAAAATGTACAGCACCACTAATAGCAATGTAGGGTATCAGAGCATTTTACATCACACATATTACACAGAGACAATCAATCTTATGTGTTTAAATCACTGTATTGGAAATGTTACATAAGACTAAGAACTACAAGGTGGAGGAGTCACATGACAACCATACTAGTAGGCAGCATAGTTTAATAGTAATTGGTCTGGAGAAAGACAAACTCAGAACTTAAAAAGTAATGCCATGGTTGGTGGTTCTTTTTAATAATCAGAATTGATTCCTACCTAAATCGCCCCTTTTTCTGCAACATTAGGACAATCAAAGACGGGGAAAAAACCATAACGCTCTAATTTATACCTTGCAGTTTGCATGCAGCTCTTCCTGTTAGTATTTTAACTTATTAACTGCAAGTAACTATAGGGTCTCTCTGACAAAAACAGTAACCCACTGACCTATTTACATTATCTGCATGGTACCTGTTCCTAGCAGTAGGCACATTAACCCTCTGCACTTCGTTTCCATGAGTCAAAACGTCCACTAGACAAAACACCATCTCTCTAATAAGAACATTAACCACTGGAGTTATCATGACATTTTTATTGTTGCCGAAAATTGTTGGAGGCCAGGAAGGAGGCAGCAAGTGTTTTTAAAACCATTTTATACTTGCAAACACAACGCCCCCACCTAAAGTCAGCCCCAGCCGTGGTCCATGCAGGTAACAGCGGTGGGCTTGGGAGAGGGGGGATTTAGAGGGACGATGCAGAGGGAAAATTCATTATTTATTTAATTTTTGTCCCTGCATCATCCTTCTTAATCCCCCCTCACCCGGCCCCTCTGTCCCACCACTGTTACCGGCACGGACCGTGCTAGTCAGTGCCTGGAGCAAAAAAAAATTAACAACATCCTAGAAAAGCCAAAAACTCATATGGACTGCAAGATTAAGTAAAGCATGCATAATGTAACTAGGAACAACATGGTTACCTTTTTCTGTTCACATTCATTATTCATAAATTAGTGAGTGGTTTTGCATGAAAAGTTAGGTCCATGACTACAGGGTCCAAAAGGGGCACGTTTCAATGCCCATTGCTTATAACCTTACAAAACGTAAGCAGTGTGTTTTAAAAAGACTACGCTTGTGAATACAGAGCCGCAGTATGCATTTTGTTTTCCAATTCACCCATCAAGCAGTTATTTCAGTACCTCCAGGAATAGTGCACTTTCCAACCCAGGAAAAACAATGTTGTTCAAAGAGCTAGGAGAAAACAAAAGTAGCGCTTCACTGGCAAACACTGTAAAATGGGGCTAATGTGTTAAGGGGTGAATAACTCAATCTGGCCACCTTGCAACCACCCTGTTTTGCTTTAATTATTTAGTTAGTTATTTTTCATATATTGAATGTTTTTTCTCTCTCCACCCCGAGGCTGCACGTAGAAATTGAAAAATATCTGAAAAAGCAGACGTATCCAGCAAGTGTTTTTCTTTTTTTTGATCCATTTCACAGGGGAGCAAATAAACAAAATGAGGAAAGAGAAGGTAATACGAGTTTCTTGAAGTCTCAGTTTTACTAAATGAGGAGGAGCGTGACAGTAAGAGAGGGAAGAGAGAGAGGAAACAAAAAGGGGGTGGGTGAAATTGCTTAGCAGGTTAATGTGTGTAGGTATTCGGCCAGCTGGCTGGGAATGCAGAGGCTTGCTTGCAGCTCTCCGCTGATTGAGGGGGCTCCTGGAGCGAGAGACCCTCCAAACCGCAGGGACTGTGGGGGCCTGTGTTACGCCCCTGTCTGGCTCCTGGTCTGCAAAGCTGAAAATGAACGGTGTCTGTCAGGCTGACATTCGTTCAGCCTGATAGACACTATTTGTGAGGGGCAAAAGGTGGGGGGGGACGTAGCCCCTATGCCCTAATGAACCGGCCGCAACTGGTTTGTGGGACCAAAAAAAGGACAAGATGTGGCCGCAGCGGGCAGGGCAGCTAACTCGTGAACACAGGGCTCACAGTTCAATCCTGGGCACCGGCAGCCGGTTAGCCCAGCAGAATGTGACTCTGGGCAATAGCTCACTTAGGGCCCCATGTAGGTAGGCAAATACAGGTCAGAAACGGACGATATTCGGTAACTATAGGGTCTCTCTGACAAAAGCAGTAACCCACTGACCTATTTACATTATCTGCATGGTACCTGTTCCTAGCAGTAGGCACATTAACCCTCTGCACTTCGTTTCCATGAGTCAAAACGTCCACTAGACAAAACACCATCTCTCTAATAAGAACATTAACCACTGGAGTTATCATGACATTTTTATTGTTGCCGAAAATTGTTGGAGGCCAGGAAGGAGGCAGCAAGTGTTTTTAAAACCTTTTTATACTTGCAAACACAACGCCCCCACCTAAAGTCAGCCCCAGCCGTGGTCCATGCAGGTAACAGCGGTGGGCTTGGGAGAGGGGGGATTTAGAGGGACGATGCAGAGGGAAAATTAATTATTTATTTAATTTTTGTCCCTGCATCATCCTTCGAAATCCCCCCTCACCCGGCCCCTCTGTCCCACCACTGTTACCGGCACGGACCGTGCTAGTCAGTGCCTGGTGCAAAAAAAAATTAACAACATCCTAGAAAAGCCAAAAACTCATATGGACTGCAAGATTAAGTAAAGCATGCATAATGTAACTAGGAACAACATGGTTACCTTTTTCTGTTCACATTCATTATTCATAAATTAGTGAGTGGTTTTGCATGAAAAGTTAGGTCCATGACTACAGGGTCCAAAAGGGGCACGTTTCAATGCCCATTGCTTATAACCTTACAAAACGCAAGCAGTGTGTTTTAAAAAGACTACGTTTGTGAATACAGAGCCGCAGTATGCATTTTGTTTTCCAATTCACCCATCAAGCAGTTATTTCAGTACCTCCAGGAATAGTGCACTTTCCAACCCAGGAAAAACAATGTTGTTCAAAGAGCTAGGAGAAAACAAAAGTAGCGCTTCACTGGCAAACACTGTAAAATGGGGCTAATGTGTTAAGGGGTGAATAACTCAATCTGGCCACCTTGCAACCACCCTGTTTTGCTTTAATTATTTAGTTAGTTATTTTTCATATATTGAATGTTTTTTCTCTCTCCACCCCGAGGCTGCACGTAGAAATTGAAAAATATCTGAAAAAGCAGACGTATCCAGCAAGTGTTTTTCTTTTTTTTGATCCATTTCACAGGGGAGCAAATAAACAAAATGAGGAAAGAGAAGGTAATACGAGTTTCTTGAAGTCTCAGTTTTACTAAATGAGGAGGAGCGTGACAGTAAGAGAGGGAAGAGAGAGAGGAAACAAAAAGGGGGTGGGTGAAATTGCTTAGCAGGTTAATGTGTGTAGGTATTCGGCCAGCTGGCTGGGAATGCAGAGGCTTGCTTGCAGCTCTCCGCTGATTGAGGGGGCTCCTGGAGCGAGAGACCCTCCAAACCGCAGGGACTGTGGGGGCCTGTGTTACGCCCCTGTCTGGCTCCTGGTCTGCAAAGCTGAAAATGAACGGTGTCTGTCAGGCTGACATTCGTTCAGCCTGATAGACACTATTTGTGAGGGGCAAAAGGTGGGGGGGGACGTAGCCCCTATGCCCTAATGAACCGGCCGCAACTGGTTTGTGGGACCAAAAAAAGGACAAGATGTGGCCGCAGCGGGCAGGGCAGCTAACTCGTGAACACAGGGCTCACAGTTCAATCCTGGGCACCGGCAGCCGGTTAGCCCAGCAGAATGTGACTCTGGGCAATAGCTCACTTAGGGCCCCATGTAGGTAGGCAAATACAGGTCAGAAACGGACGATATTCGGTAACTATAGGGTCTCTCTGACAAAAGCAGTAACCCACTGACCTATTTACATTATCTGCATGGTACCTGTTCCTAGCAGTAGGCACATTAACCCTCTGCACTTCGTTTCCATGAGTCAAAACGTCCACTAGACAAAACACCATCTCTCTAATAAGAACATTAACCACTGGAGTTATCATGACATTTTTATTGTTGCCGAAAATTGTTGGAGGCCAGGAAGGAGGCAGCAAGTGTTTTTAAAACCTTTTTATACTTGCAAACACAACGCCCCCACCTAAAGTCAGCCCCAGCCGTGGTCCATGCAGGTAACAGCGGTGGACTTGGGAGAGGGGGGATTTAGAGGGACGATGCAGAGGGAAAATTAATTATTTATTTAATTTTTGTCCCTGCATCATCCTTCGAAATCCCCCCTCACCCGGCCCCTCTGTCCCACCACTGTTACCGGCACGGACCGTGCTAGTCAGTGCCTGGTGCAAAAAAAAACTAACAACATCCTAGAAAAGCCAAAAACTCATATGGACTGCAAGATTAAGTAAAGCATGCATAATGTAACTAGGAACAACATGGTTACCTTTTTCTGTTCACATTCATTATTCATAAATTAGTGAGTGGTTTTGCATGAAAAGTTAGGTCCATGACTACAGGGTCCAAAAGGGGCACGTTTCAATGCCCATTGCTTATAACCTTACAAAACGCAAGCAGTGTGTTTTAAAAAGACTACGTTTGTGAATACAGAGCCGCAGTATGCATTTTGTTTTCCAATTCACCCATCAAGCAGTTATTTCAGTACCTCCAGGAATAGTGCACTTTCCAACCCAGGAAAAACAATGTTGTTCAAAGAGCTAGGAGAAAACAAAAGTAGCGCTTCACTGGCAAACACTGTAAAATGGGGCTAATGTGTTAAGGGGTGAATAACTCAATCTGGCCACCTTGCAACCACCCTGTTTTGCTTTAATTATTTAGTTAGTTATTTTTCATATATTGAATGTTTTTTCTCTCTCCACCCCGAGGCTGCACGTAGAAATTGAAAAATATCTGAAAAAGCAGACGTATCCAGCAAGGGTTTTTCTTTTTTTTGATCCATTTCACAGGGGAGCAAATAAACAAAATGAGGAAAGAGAAGGTAATACGAGTTTCTTGAAGTCTCGGTTTTACTAAATGAGGAGGAGCGTGACAGTAAGAGAGGGAAGAGAGAGAGGAAACAAAAAGGGGGTGGGTGAAATTGCTTAGCAGGTTAATGTGTGTAGGTATTCGGCCAGCTGGCTGGGAATGCAGAGGCTTGCTTGCAGCTCTCCGCTGATTGAGGGGGCTCCTGGAGCGAGAGACCCTCCAAACCGCAGGGACTGTGGGGGCCTGTGTTACGCCCCTGTCTGGCTCCTGGTCTGCAAAGCTGAAAATGAACGGTGTCTGTCAGGCTGACATTCGTTCAGCCTGATAGACACTATTTGTGAGGGGCAAAAGGTGGGGGGGGACGTAGCCCCTATGCCCTAATGAACCGGCCGCAACTGGTTTGTGGGACCAAAAAAAGGACAAGATGTGGCCGCAGCGGGCAGGGCAGCTAACTCGTGAACACAGGGCTCACAGTTCAATCCTGGGCACCGGCAGCTGGTTAGCCCAGCAGAATGTGACTCTGGGCAATAGCTCACTTAGGGCCCCATGTAGGTAGGCAAATACAGGTCGGAAACGGACGAAATTCGGTAACTATAGGGTCTCTCTGACAAAAGCAGTAACCCACTGACCTATTTACATTATCTGCATGGTACCTGTTCCTAGCAGTAGGCACATTAACCCTCTGCACTTCGTTTCCATGAGTCAAAACGTCCACTAGACAAAACACCATCTCTCTAATAAGAACATTAACCACTGGAGTTATCATGACATTTTTATTGTTGCCGAAAATTGTTGGAGGCCAGGAAGGAGGCAGCAAGTGTTTTTAAAACCTTTTTATACTTGCAAACACAACGCCCCCACCTAAAGTCAGCCCCAGCCGTGGTCCATGCAGGTAACAGCGGTGGGCTTGGGAGAGGGGGGATTTAGAGGGACGATGCAGAGGGAAAATTAATTATTTATTTAATTTTTGTCCCTGCATCATCCTTCGAAATCCCCCCTCACCCGGCCCCTCTGTCCCACCACTGTTACCGGCACGGACCGTGCTAGTCAGTGCCTGGTGCAAAAAAAAATTAACAACATCCTAGAAAAGCCAAAAACTCATATGGACTGCAAGATTAAGTAAAGCATGCATAATGTAACTAGGAACAACATGGTTACCTTTTTCTGTTCACATTCATTATTCATAAATTAGTGAGTGGTTTTGCATGAAAAGTTAGGTCCATGACTACAGGGTCCAAAAGGGGCACGTTTCAATGCCCATTGCTTATAACCTTACAAAACGCAAGCAGTGTGTTTTAAAAAGACTACGTTTGTGAATACAGAGCCGCAGTATGCATTTTGTTTTCCAATTCACCCATCAAGCAGTTATTTCAGTACCTCCAGGAATAGTGCACTTTCCAACCCAGGAAAAACAATGTTGTTCAAAGAGCTAGGAGAAAACAAAAGTAGCGCTTCACTGGCAAACACTGTAAAATGGGGCTAATGTGTTAAGGGGTGAATAACTCAATCTGGCCACCTTGCAACCACCCTGTTTTGCTTTAATTATTTAGTTAGTTATTTTTCATATATTGAATGTTTTTTCTCTCTCCACCCCGAGGCTGCACGTAGAAATTGAAAAATATCTGAAAAAGCAGACGTATCCAGCAAGTGTTTTTCTTTTTTTTGATCCATTTCACAGGGGAGCAAATAAACAAAATGAGGAAAGAGAAGGTAATACGAGTTTCTTGAAGTCTCGGTTTTACTAAATGAGGAGGAGCGTGACAGTAAGAGAGGGAAGAGAGAGAGGAAACAAAAAGGGGGTGGGTGAAATTGCTTAGCAGGTTAATGTGTGTAGGTATTCGGCCAGCTGGCTGGGAATGCAGAGGCTTGCTTGCAGCTCTCCGCTGATTGAGGGGGCTCCTGGAGCGAGAGACCCCCCAAACCGCAGGGACTGTGGGGGCCTGTGTTACGCCCCTGTCTGGCTCCTGGTCTGCAAAGCTGAAAATGAACGGTGTCTGTCAGGCTGACATTCGTTCAGCCTGATAGACACTATTTGTGAGGGGCAAAAGGTGGGGGGGACGTAGCCCCTATGCCCTAATGAACCGGCCGCAACTGGTTTGTGGGACCAAAAAAAGGACAAGATGTGGCCGCAGCGGGCAGGGCAGCTAACTCATGAACACAGGGCTTACAGTTCAATCCTGGGCACCGGCAGCCGGTTAGCCCAGCAGAATGTGACTCTGGGCAATAGCTCACTTAGGGCCCCATGTAGGTAGGCAAATACAGGTTGGAAACGGACGAAATTCGGTAATTTCGGCCGTTACCGACCGGTATTTGGAAAATGAGATGTAGGGGCATGTTAAATTACAGAATTACCGAATCGGTAATTTTACCGAATCTGTAATTTTTCCGATTCGGTAAAATACTGAATCGGTAAAATTACCGATTCTGTAATTTAACATGTAGGTAGCACCGTAATCAGTGCTACAAGGGATTAAGAATTCGTTATTTACCTCCAACTAGAAGTTGGTGGTAAATAATGAAAACCCTTCAAAAAACATTGTTTTTGCTTTAAAAAATGTGCCATGTTGCAGACATACATGCCCTCAGGGCATGTATGTCAGCAACATGTGCACCCATGCACAATTGAGGGGTGCAACAGGGTGTCAAAGTGACACCCTGCCACCCTTCAAAGTTTCCCCCAATTACCGAATCAGTATTTACCGATTCAGTAATTGACATTCATGCCTATGGGCCTACAGGCCCATAGGCATGAATGTCAATTACCGAATCGGTAAATACCGATTCGGTAATTACCGAATCTTACCGATTCTGTAATTTAAAAATAGAAATTACCTACATCCCATTTACCTACTCTTAAATACTGAATTGGTATGATTCGGTATTTAAGAGTAGGTAGATCAGCCCTTAGTCTTCCCGATGGCCCCCAGCGCCTTGAGACCCTTAAGGGTGATTAGCTTGGGTTTTAAAAATACCAGGTTAAAAATATGGACGGATTGTCTACATTTTTGCAGAAAACCTTGTGCCTATTTGGGACCTCCTGTAAAATTAAACATGCCGAATGTAGCGTCAGATGGGACGTTCAAGACTCTTCTTACCAGATACTTTTGGTACATCTATCAAAAAGCTGGAACTAGACTTGTATCATTCTGCACGTGGTATGTTTGAAATGTTTCAAAGTAAGCCATTATAAGTTACTTTTTTACTCTGATGAAGCTGTCTCGTGGGCTTTAGAGAATATTCATATTGAAATAATCATGAATAAATTACTTTGTGGATAAACTTGTATTTATAAACTTCTCAGTAACGCGCCTTTTCTTTCATTAACTGTACGTGGTAGGGCTCGTAAAATGGCGTCGACGATGACCATGTTCTAGAGTTGAGCTGTCCCATGAAGGATGTCGAGTGCTGCAGTGTCGGTTTCCGGTTTAGACCCAAAAAGCCTTGGCAAGTGCAACCCACAATAGGCTTCAGTGCAGACCAGCAAGGTCTGATGGACTCACCACTTGGTAGGAAGTCAGAGCACATTTGGAGCAACCAGAGAAGCCCAAGGAAAAGGAAAGTTACCTTCGAGGGGACCCACCAATCGACGGACCAGGGATCGTGAAGGAGCCTCAAGGGGAATTGCAAGAAGCGGGCTCACGGAACACTTGTGGGGTGTAGGCCCACAATCTTCATTGCAGATTGTGCTCGGGGCTTGAGATTCCAGTAAACCAATACACAACTTCAGGAAAGCACGGGAAGTTGATGCACTAGCAAATGTGCACAGTGTCCAGGAATTCCGGTTCCACGTCACTTGTGAGGGCTACAGGTCTCAGCTTTTCTGGGGACTCTGGTTGGTCTTCGATAAATCTGGAAATCCTGTTCCTGGGCTGCAAGTATTTCGTCTGGAGCTTCGGAGATGCAGAACGGCAAATGCTTCATTGGTTTACAACGAAGGTGGAGGCAGCACCAGGGATGGAGTTACAATTCAGCCAGTCTGTTTCAAAAGTTCTTTATTTTTCTTCTGGCTGAATTGAGACTCCATCCCTTCTGTTTCAAAAGTTCTTTATTTTTCTTCATAACAGGACAGGACAACAACCAACGCATTTCGTTCCTGTTATAGGAACTTCATCAGGGCAGAAACGTAGAATATTAGATGGACCAAATTCCATTCGGTGAGTCGGGATAATGTTAAACCCGATCGGATATCGAAAGCGTAGTCCAGATTCTCAAAAACGTCTGTACAGAGTCGCAGTTAAGTTACCTCTTCTGCAGGTAATCACTTCAGTTTATACAACACAAAACCCGTGTATGTATAATGTTCATCCAAGATATAAGAGAAGTCCAAGTGGAAAAAGCTACTAAATACTGAACCAGGGCTGAGCTCTAATATCAACTATATGTATCCAAAGTCCACACCATCCAAGGGAAATCCACGACCCACGATACGGGAAACCAGCAACGTTGCAGGTTTCCCGTATCGTGGATCGTGGTGCAGCTTTCGCTGTTTCGTTTTGAAGGCCAACAGGATTTCTACGTTTGTGATTTATTATAACCTCATGGGCATATGAAGATGGGCAACTTACAAGAATGACCTGTGCTATCTGAATTGGATCCTTCAAAACACAAATTAACACTTAAGAACACCTCTCTTTCAAGTGGATTTCCCTTGGATGGTGTGGACTTTGTATTAAACCTGGACGAAACTCTGAAACTAAATCCTGGAACTTCGATGCTCTACTAAAGACTAGAGGATGGAAGATTCTCCCTTGGGGGCAAGGAGTGACTCCCCTGTTCAAACAGGCACAAACGAAGCATTTAAAAGAGAAACTATTGATCCTACAGCTGACTATAAGCTAAGCACATCAATCATAAAGTCCCATATGTAATCAAATCCTGTGCCAGCCGCCCAGGAGACCTACTGCAGATAGGTCCCACTGCGAATCCAGAGACAAAATTTACAACGAAGGTGGAGGCAGCACCAGGGATAAAGTCACAATTCAGCCAGTCTGTTTCAAAGGTTCTTTATTTTTCTTCATAAAACCACAGGACAACAGCCAACGCTTTTCGTTCCTGTTATAGGAACTTTATCAGGGTGAAAACGTGGAAAATTAGATGGACCAAATTCCATTCTGTGAGTCAGGATAATGATAAACCCGATCGGATATCTAAAGCGTAGTCCAGATTCTCAAAAACGTCTGTACAGAGTCGCAGTTAAGTTACCTCTTCTGCAGGTAATCACTCCAGGTTATACAACACAAAACCTGTGTATGTATAATGATCATCCAAGATGTAAGAGAAGTCCAAGTGGAAAAAGCAATTAAATACTGAATTTAAGTATGGCAGTTCCGCTAATATATACAGCAGAACCAGGCTGAGGCCGAGCTCTAATATCAACGATATTTACAATCAGCCAATTCGATAATGAGAACAGTAAGTATCCAAAGTCCACACCATCCAAGGGAAATCCACAACCCACAATACGGGAAACCAGCAACGTTGACCCAGGCTGCAGTAGCAGTCCTGTGGTGCCATTTTGGAAGGCTTCCCAGGGGTGGCATAATACATGCTTCAGCCCCTAGTAGGCCTCTGGGGTACCTACACCCTGAGTACCTGGTGTACCATATACTAGGGACTCACCAGGATAACCCAGTAACCAATCTGGAGTGTACCTAATGTACAGGCAATCATTTTAGAGAGGAACCAAATAGGCTGGGGTCCTGGATAGCAGGGCCCCAGCCAGACTAAAGTTGAAAAACAGTGAAACACCAGCAGAAAGTGGGGGTAACCATAGTAAGCAGATCCTACTCTCCTACATAACCCCGCCCCCAAAACAGGGACATTAAACTAACCTTGACCAGTTGAGTCTTCATGTTCTAAGTGGAATTATCTGAAGAGTTCATCTGCATTGGCATGGTTACGCCCAGGTGTATGTTCCACTGTATAGTCCATCCCCTGTACGGAAATGGACCACCTCAAAAGTTTGGGGTTTTCACCCTTCATCTGTTGTAGCCATAAGAGGGGCTTACGGTCAGTCTGAACAGTGAAGTGAGTGTCAAACAAGTATGGCCTCCGCTTCTTCAAAGCGCAAACCACAGCAAAGGCCTCCCTCTCAATAGCTGACCAACGTTTATCTCTAAGGGTCAGCCTTCTGCTAATAAAAGCTACTGGCTGGTCCTGACCTTCATCGTTCCATTGTGACAGCACAACCCCTACCCCCAACTCAGATACATCTGTTTGGACAATTAATTCTCTGGAGTAGTTAGGACTTTGGAGAATTCTTGCAGTGCACATAGCCTGCTTCCGGTCATCAAATGCCTTTTGACGGCTGAGTGTCCACTGAACTTTCTTAGGCATTCTTTTTGAAGTTAAGTCATTCAGGGGTGTCCCAATGGAACCATATCCCTTGACAAATCTTCTGTAATACCCAGTCAGGCCCAAGAAAGCTCTGACCTGAGTCTGGGTGGTTGGAGCAACCCAGTTCATGATGGTCTGGATTTTGCTCTGTAATGGTTGAACCTGGCCTCCACCTACAAGGTGGTCCAGGTACACAACCTGACTCTGCCCTATCTGGCACTTAGTAGCCTTGATAGTTAGGCCTGCCTTCTGCAGGGCCTCCAAAACATTTCTCAGGTGGACCAGGTGATCCTCCCAGGTGGAGCTAAAGACAGCAATATCATCAAGATATGCTGCACTATAGTCTTCCAGGCCTATTAGGACTTTATTCACCAACCTTTGAAAAGTGCCAGGTGCATTCTTCATGACGTAAATAATTAATTTACTCTCTTAATTTCTATGCAGGTAAGTACTTATTCAATAATAACTCAGATCGGAAAGAAAAAAACCAGAGTCCGTGGTATTAGAGTTTCTAAGGGTTTTATTCCTCAAAAAGGAATGGTCATGACCAGGATATCGGATTCTGACCACCACAGGGGTGTCAGAAGGGATAGAGCGCTACATTTTATTGACAATACATAGCTTATATACTTAATTCACATCATAAGCAACAGTGCAGGAGGCGTAACAGTTGAGAGAAGACAAGATAACAGTATACACGTGGTACTAGTACGTAACCAAGAGGCGTGAACTGGAGGTGTGTGCTGGAAACGTCACTGATAGGTGACGCAAGTGGGTGGCACCAAGGGGTGGCGTTAACAGAAAAGTTGCAATGTCAGCAGAAATCGGAAGCTTGAATGCGCGCGCAGCTGCATGACGTGTGATTGGAGGGGTGCAGGGGACTTGACATTTACACTGACGGAAAGAGACAGAAGTCTGGCATGTCAGATCAACTTGTACTTCTATCATATCTGATATCTGATGTTTAGGAACCATATTATCTGGGCGGAAAGGTCTCTAGGGCAGAAGCTATTCTATGCTAGCTGTGGATGCGTGTATAAGCGCCTAAGTGTCTGCATGAGAAGCGTAGGGGGCACGGGGCCTTCCATGGAAGCATGGTAACAGAGGCTATGAATTACTTGCACTGGGACGGGTCGGCCCTTTGGCTCTGCAGCTGGGGAGGATGTTTACTGAAGCTGGTAGGCAGGAATGCAATTTCGAGGAGCGGAACAGATAACTCGAAGGTTATAGTCAGTCTTGGCAGAAAGCAGGCTGAGCTGAGCGCGAGGGGCCGCGCTGGAAGTAAGTCAGAGTTCACGGGTACAGAGGCAGCCTGGGCTGAGGCTGTCATAGTCAGAAGCCAGAAAAAGAGGCTCGATGGCAGAAATTCAGGGCCTACTTTGCCAGAGCAGGAAAAACATGTAAAGTACACTACAAAAAGACGTTGGCATAGCATACTTAGGAACGGACTATTTAACCTATTCAGGGTGGGTCTGAAAGAGGACAAGTTAACGTTGGACGCAAATGTATTTGCGTCTTCATAGCTGGCACAGGAGGGAAGTTACATGCACTTTAAGCTGGTACATGGAGTCGGTGGGGTACGCGCTAGGGAACACAACTTGACCATAGAATTTTATATTTCCTCATTCCCTCCTTGTTCCCTACGGACCCTTCATGATATATCGATCCTCATGAATTGATCAGTTTGTTCTTGTAACATCATTTGTTCTTCTTTCTTTCTTTTACGTTTTGATAAAAAACTGGAATGTTCAATACAAGAGGTGGCACACAGTCCACAAATCGCTGGCCCACACTGCAGGCACAGGCAGCAACTGAATACTAGGACTAGGCCAATTCCTAGGAAGGATAGGATCTTCCATCCCCAAGCGGTTAACGTTGTCCAGAACCAACCGGACCAAGTCCAGGTGCCTGGATTCTGATGTATCTGATTTGCAATTTTATGGAGACGTGTAATAGCTTGATATACAGATGGTGCGTTTTGTGGTATGAAAACACAGCAACTTGACCCGATGACCTTACAAGCTCCGCCTCTATCTGCCAAGATGACGTCAATAACAAGACGGTTCTGAAGGACAACAACCCGCATGGCGGACTGTTCTTCTGTTAAGTTACCTAAGGCGGAGGCAGTTTCATTCACTACTGCTTCAAGCGTTCTAGTTAATCTACGTATTAATTTACTATTCTGAACAGGTCCTAAAAAGAAAAAGAATCCTTTATTAAAATCGGTGTACTGTTCCCATGCCGTTTCTGTGTAGTCGACAAGTGGAATATCTCTTCTGGGTCTATTCTTTACTAGATTGGTATTTCTATGGTAATCAGAGGGAGCTAGGAAAACAGGTGGCAGAATGAATGCAATGTAACAGGTACCATCCCAATCTGGAGGTAGACGTATGTATGCGGTATGACCACATACAAAGTAAGAATGACTAATAGCTTTAAAGGACGATTTTCCATGATCGCTGAATTCGACCACAGTAGTGCATTTACTATGACCTAAGTGTACTGAACCTTTCTTCCTGATACATAATTCGCCAGTAACTGGCAATACTGACATAGTGGGTATAACAGGTGCGTCTTCCGATTCAACAGTAAGAATCATAAAGTTAATTGTATAGTTACCTAATCCATATACTTCATTTTCTAGATCAGTTCCTATTCTAGTGGGGAGTCCCTCCTTATCTGGGTAACAAACGTCGAGCAGGACCAAGTTCAGGTTTCCCCAAACCCAGCCCCCGTCGAAAACAGCAATATCAGGATCTAAGGAATTAATTATTTTAAACCATGCACCGCAGGAGCCATTGTGAGTGAACGGGTACGGAAAGAGTGGCAGAGCTCCCTTGTAATTCTGATAGGGAGGGAGTCGGCCACATATCCAGCAGTCTGTAGCATTATTAGTTTGGTGGGAATGATGTAGCATACTAATGAATGTGTTGTTGCGCAGCGCAAGTCTGTAGGAGAGTTCATGTGGAGGTAACTTGCTAAAAGTGTGTTCAGCAGAGACATTGTAAACAGATTGTTCACGCTTGAAAATAGGGTAGTAGATAGGTAAAAGGATGCTAGCAACAATAATTAAAATACTCAGAATAAACATGATTAATAGTGTCACTATACAGTGACTACGGAGTGATTTACAGTATACATGTTTCTTAATTCGCCTCTCTCTCTCTCTATCTCGATCTAGGGGATACATGTCAGAAACTATTTAACCGATTCACCTAGGGGAGGACTTAAACAATTAAACTGTCTGACTTGCTAGATCGGAGTTTCATGCGATACTCCTCTTGGGGAGTTTTTTCTCGTTCAGATTCTGTAAAGTCTTTTGGCTCTACACAGTCTTTGGTGGGGGTGGACGAGTCTCGATCAGGTTTCAGTCCAAAGAATTTTTTCACATGACTCGTATGAACCCACCCCTTTCTCCCTTCGATCTTCACGGCGGTCCTCGTGGTGAGAAGGACGGTCTTCGGTGATTTCCAGCGGGGCTCCAACGGACTCTTTCTATCAAAGTTGCGCACTAGGACGAGGTCCCCAGGACGGACGTCATGCGGCTTTACATCAGTGTTGTCAGGGAAGGCTGCGGCAACCTGTGAACGACATGATTGGAGTGCAGACATCAAGGAGGCAAGGTAATCTGTCAACATGTTACAATCAACATCAGTAATCTTTTTCGGAATGGGCGTCCCCCACATATTCGGTGGTCTGCCAAAGACCACCTCGTACGGGGATAGCCCTGATCTCGAATGGGCAACCATTCTCATGTAGAATAGTGCCACTGGCAGGGCGACTATCCAGTCGACCCCTTTCTCCTGACATATTTTGGCAAGGCGGATCTTTAGTGTCTGGGTATGTCTTTCTACAAGGCCTGCGGCTTCGGGATGTCGGACACAATGGAATTTCCACTGGTATCCCAATAATAAAGAAACTTCTTTCATTAATGCAGATGAGAATGGCTGACCGTTATCTGAGTACACGACACGAGGCAAGCCGTATCGTGGGAAGAATTCACGAACCAGCTGCTTGGCAGTGGTCGGAGCAGTGTAATCTGGGACTGGGTATGCTTCGGTCCAGCGGGACAGAGCACAGACAACTACGAGAACATATTTAAATCCTCGACAACGGTCCATCTGGATATAATCCATCTGGAGGACTTCAAAAGGGTGATCGGGAGGATGAAATCCACCTTGCTCTACAGGGACGCTTTTACCTGGATTGAACTGACAACAGATCATGCAAGTACGCACTTTCTGTTTCGCTGCTGCTCGTAAGTGTTTATTGTTCCAAAGATTTTGTAAACTGTCTAACATCGCTTTCTCTCCTAGGTGTGCTGGGCTATGTGCTGTATTTATCATGACTTGAACCATAGAGTCAGGGAGAAACCATGTAGATTTTCCCTTCGTCATCCAACCTTGATCTGTCTGGATCCCTCCTAGTTCAATCCATTTCTTTATTTCTTCTGGGGTAGCGTGTGTCTGAATATCAATAACATCTAATGCGGGATCCCTGACTGTCATACAATTTGTCGGTCCTATAGTCTTTGTCGTATCAATTGTCTGAGTGTTAGTCAATGCTGTACGTTTTGCTGTCTGGTCTGCCAGGTCGTTACCCTGGGAAACAGAATCTGTGACTTTAGTATGTGCCTTACACTTCATGACGGATATGCCTGAAGGCAGATGTATTGCTTCTAACAGTGCTTGAATGAGGGGACCATGTTGGATCTTGGTACCGTGAGAGGTCAGAAAACCTCGTTCTAGCCATAGCATGCCGAAGTCGTGTACAACTCCGAACGCATAACGGGAATCAGTGTATATGTTGACATTTCTGTTCTTGGCTAGAATACAGGCTCTGGTCAGAGCGATGAGCTCTGCCGCTTGAGCAGACAGTGTATCAATACGATGTGTTTCTTTAACTTCAGTTTCAGTGGTCACGGCATATGCGGCCACTAACTCTCCTGTACTTGTTCTCATACATGAACCATCCACATAAAGTGTCAGGTCTGGATTTGTCAATGGAACATCTGTTAAATCAAAGGGCATTACTACAAATTGATAGTGCCCACTGAGGTTGAAAATGCTGTCTTTGACTTTGCATCATCAGCTAATCTGATCTGCCATTCGCCAGGTGTAAGATCAAATGTGCTCAGAAACAATGGCTGAGGACAAGGTATCTATGAGCTCATCTGCTCTTGGGATTGGATGGGCATCAGTCCTAGTTCTGCATTGAGACCCCTGTAGTCTACACAAATCCTCACCTCTCTCTTACCACCCTGTGTGTGAGGTTTAGGTACCAGGACCACTGGACTAGCCCAAGGGATATCTGAGGGTTCATTAACTCCCAAGTCCAACATTTTCTGGACTTCAGTCCTGATACAGTCCCTGACATGACATGTTGCCTGTAAATCTTATTTGTAACAGGCAGACTGTCCCCAGTGTCCACTTCATGAGTGCACCAGGTAGTCTGACTTGGAGTCATTGATAACATGTTCCTATACTGATTGAGCACCTGTCTACAATCAGATTGTTGCTTATCAGTGAGGCTGCCTGCCAAGGCTACACCATCAAATGGCCCATCATCAGGGTTCTGTTAGAGCGGGTCAGGGAGTGGATCACTCTCTGTTTCCTGTCCCTCATCAGTAGCCATAAGCAAGCCCATGTCTGCTCTGCCAACATTAGGTTTCAATCTGTTGACATGAAGCACCCTACGGGGGCTCCTGGGAGTTCCAAGGTCTACCAGATAGGTAACCTCTCCCTTCTGTTCAATAATAGTGTGGGGTCCACTCCATTTGTATTGGAGAGCTGCTGGGGCCACAGGCTCCAACATTCACACTTTCTGTCCGGGCTGATAAACAGTCAGTACAGCCTTTTGGTCATGCCATGCGTTCTGTAATTCCTGGCTAGCCTCAAGGTTTTTGGTTGGCTTTTTCATGTATTCAGCCATCCTGGAGCAGAGACCAAGTACATAGTCCACTATGTCCTGTTTAGGGGGTTTGATAGGTAACTCCCATCCCTCCTTCACCAGACACATTGGGCCTCTTCCAGGAAGCCCAAACAGAATTTCAAATGGGCTGTAACCAACCCCCTTCCTAGGAACCTGCCTGTATGCTAATAAAAGGCAGGGTAGTAGGATGTCCCATCTCCGCCTAAGCTTTTCTGGGAGACCCTTGATCATACCCTTCAAGGTTTTGTTGAACCTTTCAACTAAACCATTGCATTGTGGGTGATAGGGTGTGGTGAATTTACAGTTCACTCCACACTCCTTCCACAATACAGTCAAGTAACTGGACATAAAGTTTGCACCTCTGTCCGAAACTACGTCCTTAGGGAAACCCACTCTTGAGAACACTCCCAAGAGGGCTCTTGCAACCACATGTGCTGTAATGGTCCTAAGGGGAATTGTCTCTGTGTACATAGTGGCACTGTCCACCACCATCAGGATAAATCTGTGCCCAAATGCTGTCTGAGGATCCATGGGACCAACAATGTCAATCCATACCCTCTCAAAGGGAACGCTCACCTCAGGTAGTGGTATCAGGGTGGCCTTTGTTGTACCACCTGCCTTGCCACTGGCTTGACAGGTGACACAGGAGCGACAAAACTCCTTTGTGTCTTCAGACATGTGCGGCCAATGAAAGTGAGGGACACTCCTGTCCCAAGTCTTGTTTTGTCCCAGGTGACCTGCTAGAGGAATATCATGGGCTAGTGTCAATAGGAAGCCCCTGTATTTCAAAGGTATAACCAACCTCCTGGATGTGCCTGGCTTGGGGTCTCTACTCTCTGAGTACAGGAGTCCATCATCCCAATAAATCTTATGGGTGCCACTAGCATTCCCAGCAGCCTCAGTAGCAGCCTGCTGTCTGAGGGGTTCTAGAGAAGGGCAGCTGCTCCTGACTCAGATCTGACTTGGAAGGGCCCCCTGTCCCCAAGAACTCAACATGATTAGGCTCAAGCTCATCTGGGATAGTTCCTTCTTCAGGACTACAACCATCTCCCCCAAGAAACTGTTCTACATTCTGAGTCAGGGGGGAAGCCATTGCCTAAACCCTACTGCTCCTTTTCTTAGAAGGCACCTGGCCCATTATTCCAGAATCCAGGGCCTGTTCACTGTTAGACATTTTGGCCTGTGACCTAGTCACAGCAAACACATATGCAAAGATACCTAACATTTCTGTATGGGTCCTGAGCTTTACTTCAGCCCAAGCCTTAGTCTCTAAATCATTGCCAAGCAAGCATTCTACAGGGAGGTCTGCGCTTACCACAACCTTCTTGAGGCCAGTTACCCCTCCCCAGGAGAAATTAACAACTGCCAGGGCATGGTTGGTCCTTACACTGCTAGCATTGGTCACTTGGTAAGTTTCACCAAGTATGAGTTGCTCATGAGCCACAAGGTCTTTTGTCATTATTGTGACACTTGCCCCTGTGTCCCTGTAGGCCGTAGCCTCTTTTCGATTTATCAAAGGTTGCTGTCTATATTTGCGCAAGTTACTGGGACTCACAAAGGAGGACATATCCATGCCTCCATCACAGATCAGTACAGCCTGAGCTGGAACTCTGACTAGGCCAGAGTCCATCTCAGAACCCAGGGTTAACCCTACTACACCCTTCTGCTGAGTACCACCACTTGGAGCTGGACTAGGGGGAACAGTTGCCTAAGGGGCAAAGGTGGCTGGTGTTGAGTCTTTAGGTCTAGTGCAATCACTAGTCCAGTGGGTATTCTGCTTACATATTTTACACCACGGTTTCTTTTGGCCTTTCTTTTTGGATGATTGGGAATCCCCACAATTAGATGATTTTTGAGGGCCTTTGGAAGACTTCTGGTCTTTATCCTTCTCCCCACCCTTATTAGAATCTTGCTTCTTTTGGTCACAACCTTGGTTCTGTACCTTCTGCTTCACCCTGGTTCTGACCCATTTGTCTGTCTTCTTTCCCTATTCTTGGGGAGAGGTCATATTAGAGTCTACCAGGTGCTGATGCAACAGCGGATTCTGACAGTTATTAAGGATCTGCTCCCTCATAATCATGTTGTACAATCCTGTATAATCATACACCTTACTACCCAGTAACCATCCCTCCAGAACCTTAGTAGCACAATCAACAAAGTCAACCAAGTCCTGAGTCTGAGCCTTTTGGGTATCTCTGAACTTTATTCTATATTGCTCAGTGGTTAGGCCAAACCTTTCAATCAGAGCACTCTTCAGGACTGTGTAATCATCAGGATCCTCTTCTCTGACATTGAGGAGCTTGTCTCTACCTTTGTCTGTAAATGAGAGCCACAAGATAACTGCCCACTGCTCCTGGGAGACTTTCTGAACTTTGCAGGCCCTTTCCAGTGCAGTTATCCATTTGTGGATGTCATCCCCACTCTGGTAGGGAGGGACAATCTTGTTTAAGTTTCTATGGTTATAAGACCTTTCCCTACCACTAGGGAAGCTGCTGCCACCAAGGAACTCTAGTCCCATCATTTTTCTAGATCTTTCAAGCTCTAGGGACTCCCTTTCTAAGGCTACCAGCTGTCTCTTTATTCTCAGCTGATGTTCCTGAATTCTCTCTTCTCCTCAGAGGTTTCCCCCTATGAGCAGAGACAGAGGTCCCTACAGATACACCAGAATGATCGGACTCCACAGAAGGAGATCTGGGTCTTCTAGGCATACCTCGCACTCTTCCTGGGACAACAAAGAGGGGGACACCTTGGCCTTCTTCTTCATCTCCAGTAGGAGCTGGATTGTCCAGGTCCAGGTCATTGTCACCTGCCTGGTCAGCATCAGAGTCAGGGTCCTGTTGGTTTGTACCACTGGACTCTCGCTCTGCTGCTGCCCCATCCACACTGCCTGACCGCTCAGGCACTGAATGAAGCCTTTCTAAGATCATCTAACAGTAGTACCTCTCTGAGGTGTTAGGTATTGGCACTTTTGCCTGTCTTCAATTTCCTCATAGTACACAGAGCCCTTCATTCTAAAAAAGGGAATGTGTCATACTTGGATGCCTATAACCTACTGACATCTGGCAGGGTCCCACTGGTTCCTGGCCTTGAAGACATTACTAGTGAGGTGTGGTGTATGCACCTACCTACTCTAGTTGTTTACCTACTAAACTCTCTTGAGTTGTAGAAAGGGTATGCTAAGCCCTTAACACACAACTCTAAGTTCAGTAGAACTTACTGTATTTAAGCTTGTATTATATGTACCTCTTGTACCTTTAGTGAGTTTCAATTAATCAAACACTTGAGATTATCTGGTAAAACAATGGCAAGCTGGAATCCCACACGCTGCACACCAATGTGAGAAGTTGGCCTGGCACATGTTGTCCACTATTCTAGTGGGCACCTTGCACCAATCCAAATCACCTTTATTGATGGTAGGTTAAAGACAACCTTTATAGAAAGCTATCCTAGTGGTAGCTGTGGAGAGCATCCTTCAGGCTCAGTCTTAGAGGAATGTAAAGCAGCTTGTTTTATCAGTCTATAATCTTGTGAATGATCAGATGAAAGGAGAACCACACCAGGTATATATATATATATAAAATATATGTAATTATTATAAACATGTCACTCTAGTCTCTTTATGAGGCTAGAGGCAAAAGTAAATTCAGTAAACTCAATAACACACAGTAAATTAGCACAATATATGTTGAGCCCTAGGGGCGTACCAAACCATATATTAAGAAAGCTGTATAAGAACCACAACTTGCATAGATACAACGCCTAGAGCCTTTAGAACCACTGGGGCGACCAGGACCCAACCAAGGTAGTGACACACCGGACCCACGGGGGACTTGTGCAGTGTCTAAACACAGCCGCGAATCACCATTAACTTCTATGGGGAAAGTCGTGGTAGGAATATTAAAGATAAAGGACACTTAGAAGAGGACTTGGAGCAAACCCCATTAGAACTAGGAGGTTCTAGAGTCAACACCCACGGGAGCACCGGAGTACTTAAGTTACCTCACCCAGGGAAGCCGAGTGCATAGGTGTCTTTTCGTGTCGGGTTTCGTCGTCGTTTTCAATGGCGATCTGCTGCAAAGTGCTGTTGGCGTCCAAGTGGAAAGTGTCCGGTGTGATCTAAGCCTGGATTGAAGATGAGACGAACCTGAAAGCAGAGGGGACAGAGTCTGGGTCACTTGCCAGTGACCAGGGAGATGATAGGCGGATGCCCACCGATGTTGGGTGATTTCAGGTGAAGAAGGTGAAGCTTGACTCTTCAGCCACGAGGACCAGGAGGCGTCGACGATGACTAGGTTCTGGAATATGGCTGTCCCATGAAGGATGTTGAGTGCTGCAGTGTCGGTTTCTGGATTGGACACAACAAGTCTTGGCAACAGCAACCCACGCAGAAGGCAGAGATAGGCTTCAGTGCAGACCAGCAAGGTCTGAGGAACTCACCACTTGGCAGGGAGTCAGGGCACGTCTGGAGCAACCAGAGAAGCCCAAGGAAAAGTAAAGTTACCTTCGAGGGGACCCACCAGTCGACGGACCGTGGAGTGTAGGCCTACAATCTTTGGTGCAGATGGTGCTAGGGGCACTTGGGCTACCAGTAACCCAATGCACAACTTCGGGAAAGCTCGGGAAGTTGATGCACAAGCAAATTTGCACGGTGTCCAGGAGTTCCGGTTCCACGTCACTCGTGAGGGTTGCGGGTCTCAGCTTTGCTGGGGACTCAGGTTGGCCTTCGAGATGTCTGGAAATCCTCTTCCAGGGCTGCAAGTACTTCGGAGTCCGGCGGGAGCTTCCAAGATGCAGCCCGGCAAATGCTTTGTTGGTGCCTGTTTGAACAGGGGAGTCACTCCTTGAACCCAAGGGAGATTCTTCCGTCCTCTAGTCTTTAGTAGAGCAACGAATTTCCAGGATTTATTTATTCATGTATTTATTTATGCAATTTATATAGCGCCCCAAATACCCTGGGGTGTCTCGGTGCTGTGGAGTAAGAAGGAGAGCAGCTAAAATGGGTAACTACTGTTTGAAGAGCCAGGTTTTTGCTTGTTTCCTAAATGTCAAGAGGGTGGGACTGGTTTTAATATGGAGGGGAGGGTGTTCCACAGTCTAAAAGTGGCGATTGTTAATCGTATGTCTCCCCAGGAAGATCTCTTTGTGCGAGGAATAGTAAGTAAGTGAGCTGAGGAGGAGCGCAAGGATTTGTGGTGGGTGTATGGGCTGAGTACTTTTTTAAAGAACTCAGGTCCTGTGTTGTTAATTGCTTTGTATGCGAAGCACAGTGCCTTAAATTTAGTTTGACTTCTGATAGGCAGCCAGTGAAGTTGATGTATGACTGAAGAGATCGATTTGAACTTGGGGGTGCCGGACAGAATTCTGGCAGCTGAATTCTGAACTAATTGCAATTTGTTCAGGACTTTTTCCTGGGCATTTAGGAGAAGTCCATTGCAATAGTCAACCTTTGACATCACCAGTGTGCACATGAGGGTCTTGCCGGCACTGGGGTGGAGGAATGGTAAAAGTTACCTTATCATTTTAAGGGTGTAGGAGGATGAAGAGATGACCGCGTTCGCGTGGTGGATGAACGGGAGCTTGTCGTCGAACATTACACCCAAGTTCCTGACCTTTGTTACAGGTCCAGGGGGTGATCCCAGATCGGTTAGCCACCAAGTGGGGGACCATCCAGGGGCTAGGCTGCCAAAGATCATTACTTCCATTTTATCGGAGTTCAGCTTTAGACAATTGCTTGTCATCTAGGCGCTGATGGCCAGCATTCCCTCCCGGAAGCTGGCAGCAAATGCTTCTCCATCGTTATGTACTGCCAGCCCCTGTTGGGTGTCGTCGGCGTATGACGTTAGTCTCATCCCGTGTGCTATGATGACCCTGGCCAAGTCCGACACATAGATGTTAAAGAAGGTCAGACTTAGGGTGGATCCTTGGGGCACACCACAGGGAAGAGTGAAAAAAGGGGAGTAGAAGTCACCGAGTTTAACTGATTGGGTGCGATTTGAGAAGAAGGAGGTTAGAAGGGCTCTGGCCTTATGGTGAATGCCGATGGTGGAGACACGGTTGATCAAGATGGCGTGATCGACTGTGTCAAAGGCTGCGGACAGGTCCAGTAGTATCAGGACAGCAGCTCCGCCTTGGTCTAGGATCATCCTGATTTCATCAGATGCATTAATGAGGGCCGTCTCAGTACGATGGCCCTTCCTAAAACCGAATTGGGTGTCATCCAAAAGGTTTTTGTGGTCCATCAACTGAGACAATTGTATGTTCATAATTTTTTCAAAGATTTTTGATGGAAATGGGAGACCAGCGATAGGTCTATAGTTTTTGGATTCTGAGGGATCGAGGTTGGATTTTTTTAGTAAGGGTTTGATAATGGCCTTTTTCCAAACTGTAGGAACCTGTGTGGAACATTGAATTGCAGATGTTGGTAAGGATGGGGGTCTATCGAGTCTGGAATGAGTTTTGGAATGGAAGGGGGATAAGAGTCGAGGGGGGATCTTGATTTAATGGAGTAGATTAGCTCTGTTATCTGCTCGGATGAAGCCTGACTGAATTCGAAGAACACAGTGGTCGAGGCGTTGGTGAAGATGTTGTAATTTACATGATTGGAACTGTCCTGGCTCGAGAAGTTGGAGTAAATTTTATTGCCTTTGTCTTCGAAGAAGTTAGCAAGGGAGTTGCAGAGGGCTTGAGAGGCATCTATGGGTGTGCTCATATGTGGGCTTGATAGTTTGGTTACCACCTGGTACAACTGTTTGGTGGAGTTTTGGGCCGACTCTATTTGAATGGGGTAAAATTTGCTTTTCTCTGGGATGATGAAATGTTTATATTTAGCTATTGCGTCGTTGTATAGCATTTTGTCATTATTGTCGTAGTGTTTGCGCCAACGCCTTTCTAGATTTCTGCAGCGTTGCCTCTCAAGTCTGAGCGCCTCTGAGAATCAAGGGGCAGATGGAGCACTTCGGTTGGTTTAAACATTCTTATTGGGGGCTAAGGTGCTGAAAGTATTATGTAGCAAGTGTGAGTAATTATTGGAAGCTAGATCAGGAGCTGGTGTGAGATCATGTTGAGTGGAGGAGAGGGTGTTTTTTAGAAGATGGGTGTCAATGTTCCTCCACGTTCTAATTTGTTGGTTTTTCTGTTCTGAATATTAAATATTACTGTGGAGTGGTCTGTCCACATCAGGGGGATAACAGTGAATAGGGAGATGTGGCTATTGTTAGTGAAAAGACCATCAAGTGTGTGACCCGCCAGATGAGTGGGTTTAGTCACTAGCTGTCGTAGACCCGCTGACAGTAGGTCTGTTGTAAGGGAGGAGGAATCTTTGTCATTGGGAGATTCAAGGTAGAAATTGAAGTCTCCCAAGATGGTATAGTCGGGAGCTCCTGCTACTGGCTCTATCAAGCTATCTAAGGCTGTAAGGAAATCGTCCCGGGAGCCAGGTGTGCGGTAGAGGAGGGTTTGTTTGAACGATTGGGTGTTTGAAAGCATAATGGAAAAGGTCAATGCTTCGCAGACAGGTGAATCAATTGCATCTATTTTAACTGAATATTTGTCTCGATAGATAATAGCTAAGCCACCTCCCTTCTTTATAGGTATATCCTGTCTGAGTACGCAATAGCCGTTGGGAGTGGCGATGCAGAAGTTGGGTCCAGTTGAAAGATCACCCCAAGTTTCTGTTATGAATAGGACATCTAGGTTGTGGTTGGTTAGCAGTTCTGAGATTTCCAATTTATGCTTGGGGAGGGAACGTGCATTTATGAGGGAGGAATAAATGAGTTCAGGGTTTGAGGGCCAGGAGTGAGAACTAGAAAGTGGGGGCAGAGTGGGAGGAACCAGCTTGAACAAGCAGTTGGGGCAGTGTGCGGAAGGTTTATTGAAAAATAAGTCCAGGCTGAAGTGGGGGCAGTGATGGGTGTTCGTGGTATAGCTGATGTCCATAAGCTGGGAGCTTGTATAAGAGGATACCTTTTTCCCAGTTGTTGGAGGGCCAGGGGGTACAGCCCTGGCCCGGTCCAGGTGCGGATTGGCGCAGACGGGCTTGCCTTTTGCACCCCCGCTGCGCGCGCCCTTTGCGCGTTAAGAAAGGCATGACGTTTTTATGGTGCGGTAGGTCAGCAGCTAGAATTCTAACCTCTGTTGTCACTGGAAATGTGTGTGTGGGGGACACTTCCGGCGCTTGCGAACGATCCCTCCATGCAAACTGAATCATCAGCGGTAGACCGGGGAACACGGCAGGGGGACATGAGATACGTGGTGAGCACGGAAGAATTAAATGCTTTTGGTTTAAAAAAGTGCAAGAGACAGATGAAACAATTAGGAAGCCCTTTGCCAGGCACTTCAGACGGCAGTAGCGGGCGTGCTGCTTCCATTACATTCTGTGAATTGACTTTGCTGCGTGTTGATTTTAAAATGCAAGTGACTAAAATAAAAGAATTCAGTTTCAGAGTTTCGCCCAGGTGTAATCTAAAGTCCTGTTGCCCGGGTTCCCTTACTTATACTAAGAAAAGGTGTTGGATATACTCTGGGGATCCACCTATGGGAGGGTCTGGAAATATGGGTGGCTACACCCATTTCCATTGTCTGGTTTTGCGCCAGAGCGGGGGCTGGTTTGGACTGCACTATGCACAGGGACACCAAATGTGCCCCAGTGCAGACATCAAAACACTCTCAGATTGCACCCACCCAGCCTCAATACACTAAAGCCTGTCTGGGAGGTGGTTACACCTCCCTGTAACAGGAAACCTATTGTCCAGGCCTCCCCTGCCGGAGTTTCGGTTAGCAGCAGGAGGCCAGACTCGTGTCTGTGGCTGCAGCATACATTTTGTGATGACAGGGCTCTTTTAAACTATTACCGGTTAGACTAGTGGGTACATGTCTCTCCCTCTAGAAGGGTGGAATTCTACTCCTGCCGCCAGGTCTGGTGGGTGCGGTGGGTGGGGGGGTAGGATTCCAAAGTGTTTGACACCAAACACAACATGTTTCCATGCAGCCATTCCAAAGTTAGCATTTACCGCGAGGTTATAATGTACTTAAGAGTATATGGTCTGGCTACATCATAGAACAGCCTCAGAGAATAGGCTCCGAAAGCTGCAGAGGGGTCCTGCTCATGCATAGGGACCCTCTCACACAAAACCAAGCACACTGCCTTCAGGATTGATAAGGCCTGCCATAGGAGTTACTGATAGGCTTATATGTGTCAGTAATTAAAGGTAGATGTAGGTAACCTATATCTTAGTAAGGGGTGCATGCACCACCTTACCCAGGCTGCAGTAGCAGTCCTGTGGTGCCATTTTGGAAGGCTTCCCAGGGGTGGCATAATACATGCTTCAGCCCCTGGTAGGCCTCTCTGGAACCTATGCCCTGAGTACGTGGTGTGCCATATAGTAGGGACTCACAAGGATAACCCAGTAACCAATCTGGAGTATACCTAATGTACAGGCAATCAATTTAGCGAGGAAGCAGCTAGGCTGGGGTCCTGGATAGCAGGGCCCCAGTTAGACTAAAGTCGAAAAACAGTGAAACCCCAGCAAAAAGTGGGGGTAACCATAGTAAGCAGATCCTACTCTCCTACACTTGTTGCAGTATTTATACATTAAATGCTATGTGGTGTAAAGCATTTCAAAGTTTATTTAAAGTAACCTCTCGTAAATGGTTGACCAAAAGATGCAAAAAGGAAATGAAACATGGACAGGAATTTATTGCGAGTAGCTGTGGAGTGAGCCCTAAAGAAGTATCAAGAGCCAACATAGATTGAAATAGAAAGGAAGTTTTGAATCCAATTAATCAATGTAAATCTACCTCTGTTTATTAAACAATGGGCGTCTACGTCACATTACAAAGTAGTCCTCGTCAGTAAATATTACATTTGACAAATGATGATCAGCATGTGTTTTTCAGACTGGTTGAATTAATGTGTCTTTGTCATATTGTTGATGTAGTGCTTGCGGTCTTTGTTTCAGCGGAGAAGCATGCTGGGGCCCCCTGCGTTACCGCGTCGGTGGATGACATACGCTTCCAAGCCACTGCAAGGTACGTCCTGGCACTGCAGGTACTGCCGGATGATGCTTCGCCCTCTGAGAGGGACAACGGAGATGATTAACCCAGTCGGGGAGCATTGATGATAGCGTTCAATGAGTCCCTGCTGGAGCAAGGCTCATTCCTCGAGCGTCTGCAGGACCTGGGCCAAGTCCTCGTGAGTCTGCAAAATCAGCCCTGTAACAAAATCGTCCGAAAACCGGCCCCGACATAGTGCTCGGCCGCCCCCGCTTCCTCTCCCGAGTGGGGAGGGGGGGGGGGGGTGGCCGAGCACTTTGCCAGGACCGGTTGTGGTTCCCAGTCTGGCTCTGCCTGCAGGTCTGTGACGTCTGGAGTGGGGGAACGCTTTATTCCTCTTCAGGGTGATCTTAAAACTCAGCGAGCAGAAAACACAAATCAACCACCACAAACAATTAAAGAACTGAGTATAAGAAGAACACTATTGGCGGAAGCTGGTGTTCGATAAAACCTTTTACTGAACTTGCCTATTAAAGTACTGTGGGCCTTCTATACAGCTTGTCGGAGGCAGGAAATAATCCCAAAAGTGGCAGGTCTCTCCTGTGCCGTCTTTAGAGTGCGTAACACTTCTGTCTGGGTGGACAGGGCATCTGCAAGCTCTAAATAAGGCCCTGTGCAGGGACTTCTCTGGTTTTTTTACAACACAACTAAATCAACGTTAATCAATTTGCAAAGCAGTCACAGGCTACTCTAAAAATGTATCTTAAATAAATGGCGACTGTGGGTTGAGTGATTTTCTCAGAAATTGCATTTTAGCTATCTTGACAGCTGACTCCATAAACTGGGCCAGTATAAAAGTTAGATGAGTATATTTTTTTATTTAAAAATATAAGTTAGGCGAGAAGAAAACTTGTTGTGACCCGCAACACAAGAAGCAGCAATTTGCAATCACACAATGTTCTGCGTTCCTAGGGTGACCAGATTCTCAAAACAAAAAGACCAGGACAGGGTCATAGACAAAGAAGTAGGACTACAGTTTGCAATAACCGTTGACATAATAGTATGACTCTTTGACAGCTGTCATAGACATAGGAAAGGGACTACAATGACAGCTGCCTTCACAGACACAGATGAAGAATTACAAACCACAAATCAGATATGTGTGACCGAGACAGCAATGGATTTTAAAGCTAACAGCATGTGCATTATAGAATGTGGGGTTTTCAATTTAATAATGCCAAGAATGGAATTAAAGCTACTAATTTCCAAAAATGGCCAAAAAGCTTGCCCCACACCAGAAGCCGAGAAGGGGAAGAGGAAGAAGAAAGAGAAAGGGAGACAAAAGGTGGGAAGGGCTGAGGAGGTAGGCCTGTCTGTGTCTCTGAGATGAGGAGAAGTATGAGGAATGGCCTGTCTGTCCCTCAGAGATGAGGGGATGGATTAGAGAAGGCCTGTCTGTGCTTCGGAGATGAGGGGAGGGCTAAGAGAAGGTCTGTCTGTGCCTCTGGGGTGCAGGATGGGCTTTGACTATAGGCCTAACTGTGCCTCTGAGATGAGGTGGGGGGGACTGTGGCATTTCTCAGGTAGGCGGCTAACTCTAAAATAGATGCAGTATGTTACTGGTGATGTCTGCTCTGCACGCTTCGATTGTACATAAGGGTCTCCTGTTGAGCAGCTTTAAAAACACCTATAGGCACTATGTAATCATCCATTCTTTGCTGGGATAAATCCCATCACATCATAGTGCTCAAAAACCTTTCCCTAAGTGCATTTTGGGTCAGTTACTGTCCAGTTACAAGCCAACATTTCTGTCCCTCTGGTTGAACCCTCCGGCGCCCAGCTTCCTCCCAGGTAGGTGCTCTGAGTATTGGGGTTTGGGGGAGAAGGGTACTACAGCACAGAAGTGTTGAGGTCACAGCAAGCAGAGCTTGCCTCTGACCCTGTTTATCTCTCACAACCATGTCCCATGAGACAATTGCACCCTCAGATGTTTCACTGCTTCTACATCACACATGGCCTTCAGATGTAGTAAAAATACCCGGGCAGGCTTGGAGACTGCAGTAACTTGACCACTTGCTCAAAACACCCGACGCTTCCCCCACACTCCCTTCAACATCTCATACACCCTGTGCCCTCCCAGCGCTCCCAAATTAGGCAGAGTGCTGAAGTCTCCTACATTGCTCTACAAAGACTAGTTAACCCCGTCCATGCTTATGACGAGCTCAGCTCGTCATGAGGCACAGTGGAGCTGTGAATGCAGGCAGCAGTCGCTGGCCACCATAGCTTCCATTTAAGGTTCTTGGTTGTTGTCTTCGGAGGTGAATTTAAACACTTCCCAGCACTGATGGCCTTTCAGAGTTACTGATGTGCTACGAAATTCCTTTTCCTTTACCTTTAGATTAGTTCTCCTCAAAATGCAATACCTCAGCATCAGTTGCAAGATGTCCATGTATGCAGACTTTTATGAACAGTATAGATCTAATTTCAAAGCGATGGAGCAATGCACAAGAGTAAAGAATATATAGGAGTATGGCTGACAGAGAGGTGTGTGGTTCCTTACTTTGAAGAGGGATGAATCTGGAGTTGCTTCCATTAGCAAAGGAGGGGTGGGGCTTGTCGAGTGTGTATCAGCATCGTATTCCATTCCCTGGTGTACAGCAGGTAAAGATCTGTCCTTTAGTCCCCTTCTTTCTTGCACTTTCTTATCTTGAGTTTGCTTATGTTGAGTCTGTGGATTTGCTGCTCTGGTACCGTGGAGTAATGAAGCTTTAATGCCTTGAAGCAGACTTTGAAATGATGCAGGTGGGAGTGGGCACCAGTAGAGTTTTCAAAACATGGATGCGGTTCAATCATATGTCTTCACATCCATGTTCAGTTATGCCAAGGTGCAGATGATGCTATTTAGGGTTCAGGTGCGAGTTTCAGATGTCAGCAAGCGTGGGTGTTCCCACCTTCAATGTATGTGGAGATAGCGATTGGGTGACTGCTATGAGGTTGTATTGTGGTAGACATTGCATGACTCTGCAGGCAGAGCTGGCACCAGTCAGTCTAAGTCTTTCTGTAGTATGAGTTGTTTTTTTGACAATCAACTTTATTGATTTTATAGAACCAAGATAAAGTTACACTAACAGCACAGTGCCCACGTTCATATGATTGACAATATAAAGCATCAGATATGAAGTCACATGGTGAGCACATTGAATGGGCATTTGACATGATGAACAAGTGGGGACAGTGTGGCAAGAACAAGCGTCCCTCTTCTCAGCACCTATCTGGTCTGCCCATTTGCCCCACACCCTCTCATACTTGGCTGGACAGCCCCTGGCCTCAAACAAGGGTTTTTCCTGAGCAGCACACCAGTCCACCCCCCGGTGCCATTTGGTGATCGTGGGGGGGTCAGGCCACGCCCAGGCCATGGCGATGTCTCGCTTGGCCACCACTATGGCAGTACCTAGGAATAATTTGTCTGCCCGGGACCCATCTAGACCATCAGTAATGCCCGGAAGAAGAAGACGCAGGGGATCATGGGGTACTTGATATCCCAAAATGTGTGTAAGGTCTGTCTCTATTTTATCCCAATACCTTGTGAGGCGGGGGCACATCCAGACCATATGGAAGAAGTCAGCCGGGTGATGCTCGCATCGCTCGTAGTCGGGTGAGGCCCGCAGACCCACTTTGTGCAGCCGGTCTGGGGTAAGATACGCGGTGTGGAGGTAGTAGGTCTGGACAAGAAGGAGTCTGGCCAAGGTAGTGATCTGCTTGGGGGCCATCAGACGTCCCACCTGTCCTCCTCATCAAGGGGACCCAGCCAACCCTCCCAGCGAGTCCTAAGCAGATTTAGAGATGTGGGGCTGTTGTTAATGAGAGTGCGGGATATGGTTGATATGCCTCCACTCCAGAGATGCCCCATCATGACCTGTCCTTCTAGGGGGCTGAACTCAGGAAGCGTGGTTCCCGCGGAGATATGTGAGTTGAGGGCTTGCCAAATTTGCAAGTATCTGTAGAATTGTGAGGTGGGGAGGAAGCGACTCTGTAAGTCCTGAAAAGATCGTATATGATCCCCTACCCACACATCTCCCCGGCAGGGAGATTCCAATGTGATCCCAGTGTGTAAACCCTCGTAATGCTGCTACCTTGCCGAGCCATGCACCCTGCTGAAGCGGCGTTTGTTGGGTCAATTTAGCTTCCAAGCGTGAATGAAGCAAGGCCGAACGCCAGGCCAGAAAGACCGTTCGGGTCACTGCTGGGAGTGTCTGGGGAATGGGGAAGCTGTAAAGGAGGGCTTGGATTTGAGGAAAGTCCATGCCCGGAGTTCGGTTTGATAAGCTGGGTCAGAACATCCTCCTGTAAACCAATCATGGAGAACCATTAGCCTTGTCGCCAGATAGTATAGGTACAAGTCAGTCATGCCCATTCCTCCATCAAAGGACAGAATACAGCAACGGTCGAGGGACATGCACAGTCTGCCCACGCCCCTTAAGAATCGTGCGATCATTGAATCGATCTCTCTGAACAAGCTACGGGGGTAGTGGAAGGTAGTATTTTGAATGATATATAAGAATTGAGGGAGGATCATAATTTTAAATAATGCCACCAGTCCGAGTGGGTTGAGTGGTAGGGTTTTGCCAGCGACTGGGGTCTTTCCTGGTCCGCTTAACCAGTGGGGTGACGTTCAGTGCCCATTCCAATTCCGGGAGTAGGGCTACCCATATGCCAAGGTATTTAATCGACTGCCATCTAATAGGTATATTAGACTGCCAGTCGAAGCATTCCCTCGAGGGATGGAGAGGTACAAGAGCTGACTTAGCTGGGTTCAGCCGGAGGCCCGAAACCTTCTCAAAGCCCTGGAGGGATTGGAGGCATCTGGGGCCAGAGTGGGCCAGGTCAGCGAGGAAGAGCAGCACGTCATCTGCATATAATGCGATTTTATCCACGTTTTGACTTTCCCATGACCAGCCCTGTATTAGGTCATCTGCACGGATTAGGCATGCCAGAGGCTCCATCGCTAGTGTAAAAAGGAGTGGGGAGAGGGGGCAGCCCTACCTCCTGCCTCTCCGGATTGGAAATACTTCAGAGAGAGAGCCTTTGACCAACACCCTGGCTTGGGGATTTGAGTAGAGGACATGGACAGACCGGCAGAAATGTTGACCCCTGCCCATCATTGTAAGTACGTTATCGAGATATCGCCAGTCCACCGTATCAAAGGCCTTCTTGAAGTCTACAAGAAGGAGCGTTAAGTAAGGGGTGAGCACCTGACAGTTGGCGAGTGCCAAGTAGTGGCGCCGTATGCAGTGTCTAGTTGCATGAGCAGGTATGAAGCCATATTGATCCGGGTTGATCAATGTGGCGAGGAGTGGGCATAGGTGCTGGGCTAAAACGGTGGTATGGATTTTAAGTTCGGTGATGATCAGGGAGATTGGTCGGTAGTCTGCGCAGGACGACAAGGGTGGCTGAGATTTAGGTATAACCACAATTGTGACTACGTCTGTCTCTGGAGGGAACGCTCCGTACTCCACCACGTGACGGAACAAGGCCGTGAGGTGTGGGACCAATTGTTTGCGGTAGGATGCATACTACTCTTGAGGGAACCCATCAGGGCCCGGAGTTTTCTGGGACGCTAGTAATGAAATCGCTGCTCTTATTTCCTCTGGGGAGAAGGGGTGGTCCAGCCTAGCGTCTTCCGTTTGCGACAGGCAGGGAATGCGGAGCCGCAAGGGACTAAGGAAGTCCACAAGATTGTCGTGCAGCTGGCAGGCCAAGATAGTGTAAGAGTAAAAACCAACGAAAGCTTGCGCAATCTCCGGGGAGGTACGGCAGACGGCTCCTGTGGGGTCTCGGATCTCGGGGATTAGCCGAGATGCCAAGGGGTAGGAGGTCAGCCTGTGGAGGAGCCTCCCATTTTTGTTCCACGACCCATATACGCAGGTGACAGGTGGGCACCACAACAGTTTGGCCGACTCTAGTGCGGTTTGTTTAATCTCATCCCGCACGGCTGCTGCCGCCGTTCTTGGGGCTTGGTAAGGGATCCGGTCAGTCTCCAGGCTGCCTCAAGGAGTGCAAGCTGACCATCACAGGCCCGCTGCTGTGCCCGAAAGTGGCCCTTGGCCACTCTGCGGATGGTAGCTTTACCAGCCTCCCAAAGGATACTAGGTGAGGTCACCGAACCCAGGTTTGTGAGTAAATAGTGTTTAAGTTCCTCTCCCACGGCTTTGCGAAATTCTTTGTTTTGAAGGTACCAGGCATTCAAATGCCATATGGGGCAAAGCCCAACAGGGGTGTGGCCTAGGTGCATGAGTACTGCTAAATGGTCAGAGATTCCTTGGGGAAGAATGGAGGCATTGGTCACTTGCTGGCAGCCCAGGGTGGCATAAAAATCATGTTGATTCAAGTGTGGGAGTGGTGTGCCGCTGAGGTGTGTGTGTAATGTGGGGTGCGAGGGTTCCAGACCCTCCATACGTCACATAGGCCCAAGTTGGCCGCCCCTTCAGACAATTTCTTGGCATTGAACAACCCGGTAGAGGAGGGGATACCTGTAGAGTTAAGAGTGGGCTGAATAACCGCGTTAAAGGCCCCACCAAGGATCATATGACCTTCGGGTAGGTTGGAGATGCTTTTAGTGAGATGTTGTAGTGTTGAGGCAAGGTTCGTGGGTGGAACGTAGATAGAGAAGAGGTGAAGGACAGCACAACCCAGCGTCCCTGAGAGAATCACGAAGCACCCCTGTGGGACTTCAGCGACTTGGGAGAGGACAAATGGGAAGTGCCACGCTCTGTCGAAGCCATAGCGTGCTAGAAAGGCACAGCGTGATACCAGGAGGTTGGTTTCTTGGAGCAGGAGAATGTCGGGAGAGTGTCGCTGGGCATACTTCAGTACTGCTGTGCGTTTAATTCCATCAAGCAGACCGTTTACATTCCAGAACATAACCAGGAGAGAGTGATGTTCTTGGGGTGTGTGCGTCATGTGGGGTGCGAGCTACAGAGGGCAACTTGGGCTGGGCACAGGAGTGGGCCCGGGGTGAGGAATGAGCGTGACATTTCAAGTTGCGTCCAGTGTGCGGGAGCACCATGTGTTTGCGATGCGGTATCATGAAAGTGCGGTGTGCTGAGTGGAATGGAAAATGAGATGTAGAACTGAAAGGGAATTATAGGACAACGGTCCTGACCCCTCCCCCACCTTATACTTCCGAAACCAAAGCATCTGTCGCCCTATAACGTGATAAGAAACCAACTAAACTATAGTGTTTAGTACAGGAGATTTATGGTGGACCCCTCTACTTATGCCGGATACAAATGCAGCATTGACAATGTCAAATTCTACAGCACAACATGGCAGGATACATAGACCTATGTCCTTAGGTGGTGATGATTCCCCGTGTCGGATTTGCCACCCCTTCACAGAACTTTCCTTACTGGGCTGCGGGAGAGGCCAGAGTCTGTGGCCACTCCGTCTAGGGCACCCCGGGGAGTGCGCTCTCTGGAGGAGTCGTCGGCTGATCTGTTCCTTTGCCTGTGTTGAGAAATGAAGGGGGAGGATCCGACGCCAGGTCCCTGGCCAGTCGGGCTCCGCGATCCGGGCGCGCCGGTCTGACCACCCTGCCATCTGCGAGATTGCGTGCGCCTCCTGCGTTGTTTAGGGGACAGTGGCTGAGAGGTCTGCGGACCCGAATGGGTAGATGAGGGGAGCAGAGGAGGCCCCAAGGGGCGCTCCTTGGTCAACCAAGTTCAGGTGGCCTGAGAGGAGTTGAAGAATTGGGTCTTGCCTTTGAAGATGACCCTGAGGCGGGCAGGGAAGAGGAGTCTGTACTGGAGGCCGAGGTTTACAGTTTCTGCTTGACCTCAGTGTATGAGCGCGACCCAGTCTGCAGTTCCTTGGTGTAGTCCGGGAAGATCATGAGGGTACAGTTTTGGAACTTCAGTGGGCCCAGGGTCCGAGCTTCCGTAGGATTTCATCTCGATCCTTGAATTTGAACACTAGGCCTGGGAGGTAAATTCAGTTCCGCTCGCGGAATTTGGTTAATTTGGCATTCCGCGGAGAATGCGGCATTGCCCAAAATGCCGCGATCCACAGCTCCGCGGAATTTTTTGCTTGTTTGCGCTTTCAAAATGCGTGTTCGCAAAATATTTTTCCCCAAGCACGCAAACAGCATTTCCGAACAGGAAAAAAAGCATTGCAAATGGGTGGAACAAGCAATTCCGCGTGTTCGCAGAACTTTTGCATGCTCACAGAGATTTTTTTACAGTTTTGCAGAGCTTTGCGTAGCGCAACTACGCAAATTCCGCCCACCCCCATTGAACACTTGCACAATTATAGGGTGATGTGGGCTCCAGGTGATGGGTTGTGGGTGAGCCACCGGTGGACTTGCTCGATCGCAAACCAGGGAGAGAGTGTGTCCTTAGGCATCCAGGACTATATCTAAGTTTCGATGAAGGTGGCCATCTGACAGAGTTCCCTGCCCTCTTGAAAACCCACTAAGAGCAAGTTGTTGCGGCGCGAGCGATTTTCAGAGTCCTCGGCTCTCTTATGTAGGTCTGTGGTGTGGGATTACAGACGGGCATCCTGCTCCTGCAGTTGATAGACGACATCCTTCACTGTGGAGAGGCGAGACACAGCTTCTGATATGCCTGCAGTGGCATTACACAGGCCTTGTCTGAGGATAGACATGTCCACCCAGACTTCCTCGATGTTCTCCTCTACTGACGTCCGGGTCACGTCTATGGCTTTGAGGATGGTGGCCAGGTCATTGCTCGGAAGGGATGGACCACCCACTGCCCTCCCCGGGATGCTTTGGTCCACCATGGTGAATTGGTCCATTTTAGTTTGTGTGTGGGTGGCAGAGGATTTCGGCCCATGGTCTTTCCTCATTTTGGTGAAGGGAGGGCGCTTTAGATCCGAGTTAATAGGACTTTGAGCAAGACCCCTTAGTCACAGGTCATCAGGGCACTCAGATCTGGTGGTGTATATCAGGGCTGGGGCCAGCCAGGGCCCGGGGGGAGCAGGACTCCAATGCTCCAAAGTCGTCAGGTTGTAGATCAGCAACAGGATCGAACCAGGTCACATCACCAGGAAGCAGGGGTGCCAGGCCAGGTCCCCACCAGCCCAGGGGTGGGACAGGCCGGAGGCCGTGAAGGAGGAATTGTGTATTGTGGATCTCCCTCGCACAGGATGCAGAGTGGGGCCTCTGAGGAGAAACCAACGCTTCGTATGACTAGGACAGTAGTCCGCGGTGGCTGGGCATTCAAGTGGTGGTCCCGTCGCGGAATGGCAACTGTCCGCCTAGGACGTTCGCTCTGGATGGAGTTATGAGCGGCGGATGTGTAGGTCATCAGAGGTAGGGTCCGGTCCCCACCAGAAGCCCTCCACTCCACAACAGCTCCCTCCACACAGCATTACCACCAAGCCTCCATCCACAGAACCTCTTTGGGGCTTAGCAGCGATGGGACAGGCCCCAGCCGGTGTAGAAGACCTCCCGTGGGTTGCACCACACAGTCATTGGCTGAATCTTGGGTGGAGCCCGTTCTGGGGGAAGATGCGGGGCCGACGCGCTCTATGCACTCTGTTGTGGCCTCTTTGGGGTTCAGGAGCACACCAGGGCCATGGGAGGCCGCGAGTAGCGGTGAGACGAATGTAATAGTCGGGGTTAGAGTTACTGCAGCCAGTCCCCCGCGTGAGTGCGCCATGGATTCAGCCCTGGGGCCCAGCCCTCAGAGCAGGTCCAGGGAGGGTCGGGGGTTGCGGGCTCGGGCTCAAGGTGTAGCTCATTTCGCCGCAGGCAACCAGGAGCACCATGAAGGCAGGGCAGGTCCAGCGCGCAGGCCGTCAGCACTCAAGCGCTTCAATGAAGGGGGGGAGAAGGAGCGAGTGGCCGAAGCCTCTCCTCCCGACCCCTGCTGCTCGATCAGTGCAGTGGAGACCCTCCGTCACAGTCCCACAGCGATGCCACTTCAAGGTAGTGCTGGCTAGGGGGCCCTGTCTTAGACAGCTACCCTCCGCACCGCCTTCCCCCGCACTCACCGGGGCTCCCCAGGGCGGCGTTCAGGCACTGGTTGGGTGTAGGGGTGCGCAGGTGCTGGTTCAAGGGACAACTGCGGCGGCCACCACCGGGCACAGGCACAGCGGGCCCTGCCTGGCTCCTGAGCGTCACTCGGTCCAACGAGGGTTGTAATTGGACTGGGTGGGACGTGTGGACAGCGGGTCCACCTCGCCGCCCGAGTTGACGGCCGATCCCCAAGCGTTGTCTCAGTGTAGCTGCCAGATCTGGTTGTGGTGGTGCCGGAGTCCCCCGACAATCACAGGGACGCAAGACACGGTTGGGCAAAGGAGAGCTCAGACCAGGCCGCAAGACCAGGCGTCTCACCTCAGATCGCTGAAGGTGGAAGCAGCGCCGGGCCTCTAAGTCCTCTTTTCACTGCCGCCAGACGGTCTCTCTGGCTACCTAGTCGCCAGATAGGGCTCTTGGGTCTCGGGCAGGCCATCTTGGCTGCTGGGCACAAAGCGGGCCATTTGCAGCAGGCGTCACCGCAGACAGGTGCCCCAAGTTGTGGGAAAGCAGTAGCTGTAGGATACTAAGTCAGATAGCTCCTGATCTTGGCGAATCGTGGGGTGGATGACAGGGGTCTGGAGCACTCCTAGAGTGCGGCCTCCATCTTGACGCGCCAAGCCATGCCAATGTAGTGTGAGTTTTAAAGCTGAAACTGGTATCAGTGTACAATCCTAATCATTTGGCGTTGATCTACTATTGAGTTGTAAAGCTATCCATCTTGATTGCAGAGAGTCAGTCACATTATGTTTTTGCTTGCAGTCATTGGCAATTCACACAAACTCTGTCTGCAGAGGTTTGGGCTTTGGTTAGGCTTTAGAGGTACACGCTTGGATGGTGAAGAAACTCTCAGGTGGTTAAAGCAGCTGTTTTTTTATTTATTTTTTATTTGTATGGCGCACAAATCATCCCCAAGGGGATCTCTCGGCGCCCACGATGAGGTCTGGTGGAACAAACTCGCTTAGAATAGCCATGTCTTAAGCATCTTCTTAAATTGTGTATATTGTTTGATCAAGCTGTCAGGTGTAGTCAGATATTCTCTGCACAGTGGTAGATCTTGATGTTCTTGTTTACCAGCAAAATCAAGAGCTTTCATGAGCTGTGTTCTATGTTTCCTGCATTTGTTCATATTTTAAGGATTTATAGAATATGTTGTTAAGGTAGGAGGATTTTTATATTGAAGCTCTGCCTAAATGAGAGGATATGGAGCTGGGCCTTGCAGTTGATGGTACTGAAAGACACTGAGAGGGTGAGAATATTCAGGAGATGCATAATTTCATCGATAATCTAGAGTGAGTCACCAATCAACTAGATTGTTGGTAACTCTGACCTCTACTGTTGCCTGCCAACTTATTGGTAGTCCCACAGGAAGGTGTTGCACTTGACCTTCTCAGCAGATAAGTCTTTTGATAATATTGTCTAAAACTTTGGCTGTTTTTGGCAAGACTGTTGAGGTTCACTTTTTCCAGAAAAGATAGGGTATGTCAATTCTGTAGACCTTTTCAATTAAAAAAGTTATTTTGTTCAGTAGTGCACGTTTTGACATGTTCAAGGGGCGATTCTCAAGTGGTCTTGAAACAGTGCTTTATGGCTTTGAAAACAACTTTGCTGTGGTTTGATACTGTATTGATGGTATGTATCAGTGTAGTAAGATGCCTTGGCTTGGGTGATGAGTTTCCTGAGGCTTGATTAGAGTTGTTTGTGGGGCGGGCGGGGGGGGGGGGGGGGATCTCAAGACCTCCACTGTGACCCACCATGCAGAGACAATCCTCTGTGCATATGACGGGCACATGGTTTAGGCTGAAAAGTTCCTTTATGAGGATACACCCCACCCAAGCCACCCACCCACCCACACTGATGTGATTCAGGAACAAAATCCTCCAGTGTATAACCACTGTTGGATAAATCGCAATCACAGACTCATGCCTGAACAAAACACCAAGAGGCCAAATAATTTGACAAATACTGCACTATCCTAATACCCATTAACCTAACGTCACACAAATGAGGTGGTTTTTGTGATATTTTAGCTTTCTAAAGGCTACAACGTTGAAAAGCAGTTTTGAATCAAAGATCCCTAAACTAATGAGTGGATAGAATAATTCTTCATCTGTTGCAGGTATTTAACCATTAAAGTCAAATGCCTCTTTGCACTATGTCAGAAATCTAAACTTCAAATGACTGTCTCCAAGATGATTACTGCATGATGGCGGGAGCCTAATTCTAAGCAGGTGAAGGTGTAGCATCACAATTTCAAAAGACAAATTAACCTGAGTTGCAGGAAAATGTACACTCCAAAAAACACCTGGGGTTCTGGCTCATGCGGTGTGCCCCATCCACTTTACTTTTGTTTAGTTTGCTTTTATCCAGCCATATAATACCACTTGGCAGTGAAAATAAATAGATAGACACACAAAACAAGTATAGATCCAGTTGTAAGCTGCACACTTGTGAAATACACCACACCATTTTGCAAGATGTTGATAAAATGGCACGCATGTGAACTATCAATAAATTAATTACCACGTTAGTCACACAATCAACACACCAAATAAAGAATGATCAAATTGGGGCCTTATGTGACATAAATAGAAGGAAGGGGCTGTTTAATAGATTTTGATTTAACCCCTTTACTGCTAAGGCTATTTTCCTTCTTTTATGTAATTTCCATTGAAATCAATGGAAAGTCCATGACGAGTTACCCTTGTCATTAGCGGCGAAGAGGTTAAGCTCCACTAGCACGAATTCTGCCATGATTCTGGCCTTAATCTGCTATCTAAAATCTCTGTAGCGTGGTTGGTGGCTTCATGCCATCAGTGACTTATTAGTAATGACAATGTTACCCCAGGGTTTGTCATCAAAACCAGTGTAGTGGTTTCTTTATCACACCTGACTTAATGAACTCCACCAGTGCAGACAGATTTCTGAAGTTAATTTAACTTAACTGAGCTCCTCCAATGATGCTCATCATTCCAACCTACCAGGGCAGAATATGGCACATTTGAGGACAGTGTTTTGTCAATTTCTCGAAGCTTGGGTTTATTGAGTGCAAAGAACTTAAACTACCAAGTTATTGGTTGAGTTCTGAGAAGAGTTTCTTGGGCATTCTTTATAAGCAGCTTCAATCAACTTCATTGCACATTTAGTAATTTATAAATACCCAAGCATACCTATTTATTCTCTCACTTATAAAAGGGCTTATTTTTACAATGGAACATGGGAAAGAAAATACAGTTCCACTTGAGTTTTCTACACCCAAGACAGCAGCCAAATGCCTGTTATTATAGTTGTAAATATGAAGATTTACCATTATTGAAGGCCCGCTGACTACTTCCAATCTTATGTTGTGGTTTGATACACTTTTATCAGTCAATTAAATTTAATTCAATAAATCTTTATTCGGATATAAAATATCCATAAAAGCACAAAACAAAATACCAGAAAAATGTACATTTAAAAACATTACACAATTTAAAACAGTAAGCACACAGGAGCCTGTGATATGTAACATACACAGCAATAAAATATCATGTATTACGAAAGGACAACAATGTGCAAAGCAGCCAATTCTCAAAAACTTATGGCAAATTGTCAAAAACTTATGGCAAAATTTCTCATTGGCAGGTAGCAACATAGTTTGATAAAGTGCAAAGAGATTTAACAGATAGCAGCATAATATGGTATGGATGCGGTCAAATGTAAACAACTAGAAGCATAGTACATTAAAGTGCAATCAAATATACGCTGTAAAGTTAGCACCGTGAAGCACATGGCAACAATTTCTCCACAGGACCATCCAAAGTCCAAGCTTAAGATCCATGTCAAATAGCAGCAAGATATAATTAAGTGCAATCAAGTCTATATTATAAAGTACTCATTGAGGCACGTGAACGAACTGCCATTTTCAAAAAAGTGCTGACACAAAAAATCAAATCTTCCCTCTTAAGTTTAAGGATTTCCATATAGGCTGTTCTATAGTTAATAATAGCAAGTGCCTTGAAAAAAGGAATCTAGAATTGTTTAGCATATTTTTGATAAAAATTACAAAAGAATAAAAAATGTAACATTGAGTGATTACCACGATTGGCGCAGGGACAAGGCATTTGCTAAAGATTGATGTTAAAGCCTATAGGGAAGCACAATAAGTATTTTAAGATGCCTGCCCTAATGCGAAAGAGCAAACTTCTCTCCCAGCGACTTATGTCCTTCAGAAGGTAGCTGGGTGGCAAATATGATGGGAGTAATTAGAGTCCACCAGGGACATGTACAGTGCAACTGATGATTTTGAAAGTTCTATTGCATGCCGCATTCATATAAAGCCTCCTGAAGGTCTTTTAATTTATGCCCTCCATGTCACTTGGATTTAAAAAGATATGGTCAAAATTCACTCTAATCAGGCTTTCCCTATAAGTGGTAAGCCACGTTATATCCCCACTCTTATCACATTTAAGGCAGTCAGATATAATTTCTCTTGTTAACGTTGGTGCTGGATTTTGTCAAACTTTTAGCCAAAATATGGCTGGGCGAGACCTAATATAGTCCTCAATATAAAACAATTTTAACTCCTTCTGGAAAACAAAATGTGAGGACGAAATTGGTGCCTCCAAAGTCAGTCAAATATCAGCAAGTTTAATAAGGATAATATCACTTTAACTTTCAATTTTTGGGGTATAGAATTGTTTCTAATCACAAGCTACAGTGAGACATTTTAGAAATGGTGCCTGCAATCAGATAATGCATTAGATATTGCCTTGATATAGTGTCTTATGGGCTGACATTAGACAGTAAGAAATAATGCAAAAGCATTTAGTCTCATGAACTAACTGATGGTATATTTTATTGTTGCAACTTTTGTTATATGTCAGGATTTCTGTTTCCTACTTTCAGGATTGGCCAAGTCATCAGCATAAAGGCAAAGGTTACCAGAGCCTTCAATACGAGTATGGAGGTAAGAAATGCAGATTTCCAATTCTGCAAATTGTCTGCCTATGCAAATATCAAATGTACTGCAATTCTACAAGCTGTTTTTGTCTAAACATGAGATCAGTCAATGTGCTAGAACCTATGCAGTGACAGGAGTTCTAATGTATTTTGCTCTTGTGAACATATTCATCGTTCAGAGCGGGTCTAACCTAGTCTACCTAAGATGCCACCCCACCTTGGGTTCTGAAATAAAATACGTTATAATGATGAAGATGTGGTGCAATATTCCCCATAAACGGTTCTGATTATTCATGTGCTCAGATCACCAGGAGGAAGAAAGGATCTCCTTCATGCCTTCCAGAAATGCTAATGGCAGGAACCAGATATGCCTTCATAATAGGAATAAACTCTGGTCTGGCCCTTTTTATGCCAAGTGACCGAGCCTGTGCCTACAGTCCCACATAAGAAGGCTGGTAACCTATTGTGTGGTGGGTAGGGCAGTACTGCCAAACCTGCCGCACCCAGATATCTTGAAGCAACTTCTGCGATGAGTGAAAATAGGGATGGAGCGAGAAACATTGTTGAGATCCAGTCAAACCAAGAATCAAAATCCCAATACAGACAGAAACAGTTGATGTTCTGAAGTTTGTTGACGGAATTCATATTGACTTTAGCAGCACTGGAAAGATTGCTGAAATACCTATGCTTAATTTGTGCTGATATTTGCTGGTGCTGAACACCACCACTTATTTTTTAACACCATTACTTATTTATTTCAATCCACCACATGATGGAGCTGTTTTATGAGCCGATCTTATTAGCAGTGTGTAACAATTCAATTCACATTAAAAAAAAATAATACCAGCCCAGGCTATTCACACAGCTTTTGGTGATATGGAATTTTCAAACTTGTCACATTTGGTGATAGCTGGTAGGCATCGCTGTCACTGATATTTGGCAGCAATGGCAAGGGTAGTGGGTGGCGCAAACTTAGGTAGTCTCCCGTGAAATACCTTGGGCCCTGCCTCTTACATATTCAACAAATTAAGCATTGCAACTGCCCTTCCAGGAAATAACTCTTCACTGGTCCGGGATATTTCTTATTACTTTCTGAACTAGCTCACAAAGTATCTTTGGGACTGAGTAGTGTATGACTGAGATTAAACCCTTATGAAGAGGGACACACCAGGGGTGAACAATTCCCCCCCTTCTTCTTTGTGCTAGTAGTGGAACCACTTGTGTTGATTGTTTGCTAACAGGTAGTGATCGCGTGTATGCCTTGGGGGCGGAAGGGGAAGGTTGAGCCTCCACAACATGAAATGATATTACCAGTGAGCCAATTTAGAATTCTCTTTGAATGGTCAAGTCTTGAGCCTGAACGCCACAGGATCCATATGGATGCCTCGGTGTTGGGCTGAGCTCTGTAGGCGGTCCCCTGGCTCCATTAACACATGAGACTTCCAGTTTGCTACTACTCTGATATACTTAAACTGACTCCCTCATGAGAACCCCAAGGCTGACCACGTTCTCTCCCCTCACCCCCACTTCACACCAATGTTTGACAACCCAGACTTCTCACTGAGGATAGCGAAGAAAGACTTTGTTATATGGTCAGAGGCTGGATGTAGAATGTTACAGATAAACTATTTCCAACAAATTAGCAGCCATTAGGTCCTTAACAAAATGGGAGAAGCTCTTTATAACATACTAGCAGCCCGTCCCGACGTTGTCCGGGTATGAATTTCTGCCGGACAGTAGTATATTGTTTTGTAGGATTTTGTTTTGATAGCATTTCTTATCTGTGACAGGCCTGTGAAACGCTCCGATTCACAGTGCACTGCTGATGCACTTAAGAGTGCGCGTTCAGTAGTGTGTGAACTCGAGTTTCCCTACTTCATTTTTCCTTGCAATATTATATAGCACGAACTTGACAACATGGCATGAGCACAATTTACATTACAGAAGAACACATTCATTTGTGGTAGGCACGGGGAGACAAAGCGATTTGCCTGGAATCACAGGATGTTGAGCTGATGCCGAGATTCGAACGTAGCTCCCCAGCTCGAAAGTTCCCAATTCTAGAACTTGTGGCGGGAGGTGTGTCTAAAAGTGTATGTCGGTGCTGGCCATCAATGAGAAAGACCTGTGCATTTTTCAAATGGGTGGTGAAAAAATATGAGTATGTTGCTGGAGATGTGGGCCGCCGTGCCACCAATGTACTTACCGGGGAGGGTAAACCCCCATTATTCCGCAACTTTCTTTCCGCATACCATCACTCCGCATACTTTCATTACGAAAGTACCATGACTCCACAATGCCATTATAACGCATGGCATTACATTTTATATGCTTTTACCGCGCATACATTTACAACAAAATTCGTTGTAAATGCATGAATGGTAAAAGCATGTTTTTTTTTAAATGTTTGAATAAGGTAAGTATGGGTATAGGGGTATATGTTTTGGGGTACTGAGGGATATGTTTTGGGGTGTTTGGGTATTTTAAGGGCTCAGATATACTTTTGGGTTATGGGGTACAGGGGCCATGGTGCTATCGCGCCTTGACTATGGGAATGTGGTCTATAATGGCGCCCCAGACTACTTGATCCGCCGCCTTCAACAGATACAAAATCAGGCTGCCCGCCTGATTTACGGACTCCCTAAATTTCACCATGCCACCCCTCTGCTGCAATCTCTGCACTGGTTACCGGTGAAGGAGAGAGCTCTCTTCAAGTTGGGTTGCATGACTTACCAGGCTAGGTCAGGGACTGCCCCTGTCTTCCTTTGTGATGTCATATCACCTTACCTCCCGGCTAGAGAGCTCCGCTCATCTCACCAGGCCCTCTTGACAATCCCCCGCTTTAGGAAGAAGAGGTCCGGAGGGACGAGATTTGCGGTCCTAGCCCCATCCTTTTGGAATTCTCTCCCTTCCGCCCTCAGAGCTTCTACTTCCTATGCGGAATTCCGTAAACATCTTAAGACCTTCTTGTTCTCCAGATCCCTGGCAGTCTTGCCTCTGTCACTATGTCCACTGGTTCACCGCTACCTAGCGCCATGAAACCGTCCTGGTATAAGCGCGCTTTACAAATATGTTAAAATTCAAAATTCAAATTCAGGGGTAGTTTTAGGGTTTAAGGATAGGTATGGGTTTTGGGGTACAGGTTTTTTTTAGGGGTCAGGGCTAGATTTGGGTTTTGGGGTATAGGGGTATTTTCAGGGTTCAGGGTAGGTTTGGGTTTTGGGGTACAGGGGTATTTTAAGGGTTCAGGGCTAGGTTTGGGTTTTGGGGTACGGGGTATTTTTAGGGTTCAGGGCTAGGTTTGGGTTTTGGGGTATAGGGGTATTTTAAGGGTTCAGGGCTAGGTTTGGGTATTGGGGTACAGGGTTATTTTTAGGGTTCAGGGCTAGGTTTGGGGTACAGGGGTATTTTTAGAGTTCAGGGGTAGGGTTGGGTTTTGGGGTACAGGGGTATTTTAAGGGTTCAGGGCTAGGTTTGGATATTGGGGTACAGGGGTATTTTAGGGTTCACGGGTAGGTTTGGGTTTTGGAGTACCGTGGTATTTTTAGGGTTCAGGGCTAGTTTTGGGTTTTGGGGTACAGGGGTATTTTTAGGGTTCAGGGGTAGGTTTGGGTTTTGAGGTACAGAGGTATTTATAAGGTTCAGGGCTAGGTTTGGGTTTTGGGGTACAGGGGTATTTTTATAGGGTTAAGATGGGTTAGTGTTTAAGGGTGTTGGGGTATTTTAAGGAGTATGGGTGGGTTATGATTATGGGGTGCAGGGGTATTTAAAGGGAGCAGGATCGGATTAGCACACAATATGAGACATGGCATGAAGGGCGGAATGTACCACACGCCCCCAGCGTTTGTCATGCCCCCAGCAAACTCCCACAGCACAACGCAGACACGCCCACAAGGGACTACTTTGCTGGCATGGTTCTTTTACCTTTTAAATGTATATGGTGGGCGTCGGCATAGCCTATGTCCTTCTGCTGCATCTGCCCTTTCCAACACTGTATTGGGTGTTGTGATTGGTGCTGTGGTTCCTGAGATTACCCACCTCAAAGGTTTGCGCTCTCTCTTTATTATATTAGTATGAACAAGGGGCTAATTTATAATATCTATGGGGTATTGACAGATGTGAAATAAAATACAATGTGGACATACATGGAGGGTGGGGGGAATGGTCC